>NC_089843.1:152885587-153190408 GCF_035609145.1 Eleutherodactylus coqui | reverse complement strand
TTTACCGATTTCTAGAATTACTTTGACAGAAATATACACACATTGGATTATGCTGTGATATAATGACATCATGGTTATTGACAAGGAGAAGAAATACAAAACGTTCATTGAATCTCGGAAAGAAATCAAGCATCTCCACTCATTAAGGGGGTATTCCGATCTCAGACTTCTATGGCAAATCACCAGGATATCCACCATTGGCACCCATACATATTTTGAGTTAGGGCCCCAGCCATCTTGAATGTGGTAGCCCGGCATGGTCGGGAGGATGGAAGGACGTGAGAATTCTGGACTACAGTGTTTTCGAAACTTCTATAGATGCCAATGGAAGTTAAGCAAAGAACCGTAGCGCAGCAGGTTTTACTGTTTCCAGAATTCAGGAGATGCAGAAACAGTGTAGCTCGCTGTGCTATGCTATTTGCGTAAATCCCATTGACTACTATGGGAATTGCAAAAACAGTGTAGCTTTGATGAGCTTGGCTGACTCAGTCATCCTGGCTATCTCATAATCAGCATAGTTCCCATCTCAGCCATGTTTTGCCAAGATGGGAACACTTGTTTAAGTATTAGAATGATTTCTATCCTCCCCACTATCCCAATCATCATTCATTCCAAGTAGCTTGTACCTATTCACACCATCTCTTGGACATCAATATGCTGCAAATCACCTTCAAACATTTTCAAGAGCCCTTCACCATGGATATATATGGTTCAAAAAAAGTAACTGATCTCCCTTAGATATGCGCACAAGAAGATAGTGACACAAAACTGATTTGTCACCGCGTTATTAGCTATGGTCTTGCTTGGGCCTGGATATACCTAAAATATAGTAAGATAGGCTGTACAGTAGATGTAGATCAAGGTTGCCTATATTGTGCTGTGCATTTACACCAAACATACTAAGTCCCCTAAAATTGACTGGTTAGACTCTGCAGGTACCTTGATACTTATCAAATTGTTCATATGCCTCATGTTTGGTCTTTCTCATTTAAATACATTTTCCTTGAAAGTCAAATTCTCTGCTATAAAGTTCTACTTACCTACTTGAACTCCTATGGGTATCCTCTGCCTAGGATGCTGATGGCTGTCTTCTTTCTATTAGATATCTGATTTCCTTTATTTTGGCCTTTTTTCATTTCTGTTTTTCTTGCTCTTCATCTTTCTTGTTATTTTATTGTACACAATGGGCATATTATGGCACCCATGGCCATCTATGGGAACATAGTGTTCCAGCAAATTCTTTCAACTTCTTACAGGTTTTCTTGTGGAAACCATGAGGATATTTTTTAAACAAGATAGTTTTGTGTGGTTCAGCTCAGCTCTTGCACTGACGCTGCCAAGTCTCCTTAAAGACAAATTTCCACAGCAAAAAAAGTGAAGTATGATTACTTTGTAGGTAAAAGCATGAATTCTTTAATCTGTCAAATATTAAAGTGCATGTCCAATGTTGCTAATTAATAGAATAAAGAATTCATGCTTTTAGCTACAAGGTGCCGAGCTTCACTTGTATTCCTCAGTTTGGCACTCTTGGCGGTGACTCAACTCCTGCAAAAACAAATAATTGAGCATCTTGAAATTCAATGTACCAGGTCTGTCATTTGCCTCAGGAGAATCAAGATACCCCCATACACATACAGTAGTTGTCGTATTCAGTCGACTTTTCTCTTATGTCTATAGACACCTTAAGGTACCATACAACAGCACAGACCCTACATAGAGCACACGCTACATATAGGCTATGCCATATGCATGGGGACTTTACACATTTAATTATATAAAAATAAACTTAAACCACCAAAAACATAGAAGCCAAGTTTTAATGGGTGACATGGAAATTGATGGACTTTCGTTAGTGTAGGCCATGAATCTCCGTTTGGTAGGGGTCCCACCAGAGGCGTAACTTGAAGCTTTTGTGCCCCAATGTAAAACCTGTAACAGGGCCTCCAACTATAATGCTTTATTCATAATACTGGGCTCCCTATATGGAGAAGAGAGGCCTTATGGGCAACCTAAGGTTTGTGGGCCCAGGTGCAACCGCACTCTCTGCATTACCTATAGTTATGCCCCTGGGTCTGACTCTCAGCATTGCATTGGTCAGCTGGATGAAGACACTATTGTACTCCAGGAGCTGGATGCACTGGCGTAACTATAAGGTATGTAGGGCATGCGGTTGAACCCAGGCCCAGGAGGCTTAGGGGCCCATAAGGCCTCTCTTTTCCATATAGAAAGCCGAGTACTATGAATAAAGCATTATAGTTGGGGCCCTGTTACAGACTTTAAATTGGGGCCCCAGGAGCTTCAAGTTATGCCTCTGCTTTAAGAGAAGTTGGGGGGCCCCAAGATAAACTTTTGCACCGGAGCCCATGGGCCTTTAGCTACACCCCTGCCTGGATGGACTGACCTGCTGTTTACAGTAATACCAGGCACAGCTACTACAAAAACTAAGAATCTGTACCTGTTAAACAAAAAGATGGATGCAGCCCCTTTAGAGGATAACCCCTTTACTAATTTCTGTGCTTCTTGCAACTAATTTTATTAAAAAGGGTGTATTAATCCTTTTGTGCACTCTCATGTCCATGTATTCAATGTTTAGGGTGCCTAGGAACTCATACACACAGCAGAGTCATGCAGGCTTTCTCAGACCTTTTGTGTAGAATTCTATTTCACGGGAATGCATCTATGGGAGAATAATGGAGCATGCCACATTATTTGTCTTTATTGGATTCATGCGAAATGCCAAAGAAAAAAACTTCACAAGCCTCCATATGAAATTGAAAGCATATGCAGGTTCAGAAAAAGACTTGAACACCTTCATGGAAGGCCTTTTATGACTCTGTTCAAAATACTGTCATAAAACAGCCAAGTGCTTGGGCCCTTGAAAGGGTTGTCCAAGTTAAAAAAATAAAAATAAATAAAAACTATTTAAAAACTCAACTTTCCCATGCTCAAACATAATAAAACAGCTGATACTCACCTCTCCTGGATCCCACATGCTCCTGCCGGCAGCCCCGTGTTTCCCCTGTGACATACTGTATTTACAGGCTGCAGTAGCCTGTGTAAGGGGAGTCACAGACTGTTGCAACTAATCACAGAGCTCTGTGATCAAGCGATGGGGTCTGTGATCTGCTACAGTAGCCTGTCACATCCCATACACAGGCTGTTACAGCCTGTAAACAGTACATCAGAGGGGAAGCAGACGGATGTGACACGGGACATGTGGGTAGTCAGAGGGTGTGAGTGTTAGCTATTTTATTATGTGCAATGTGGCGACCCGAGTAGGAAAAACAAGATGGATGTCACGGGGGGCTCTGCAAACTCTCCTGCCTGCTTGGCTTAGCTCAGTCGCTCACAGTGAACAAAAACATAGCATTAAAGAATATGAATGTTACGTGACGCCAGCACCTCTTCTAGACCACTATTCACACTGTGCAAAATAAAGAGACCGCAGTGCAATAATGAGTTTTTCAGAAAAATAACCGGAGGTGCGCGGTTGTACTTTACTCACAACTCTCTAGTTTTCATTCTTCAACAAGTAGTAAATTATGCAGAAATAACTATCTTCTTTACAGATTTTCACTTCTCTTCCACACTTTCAATATTAAACGCTTACTAGCAGATACTCTTCCCTCTGCACTGCAGATGTCTTCAGTCTCAGTTATCTGATGTCTGTTGGGTATGCACTCCCGACACAGTAACAACATTCACTAAAGTTTTTTATTTTGTTCTCAGGCTTCTTAAAGGGGTTGTCCCGCGCCGAAACGGGGTTTTTTTTTTCAATAGCCCCCCCGTTCGGCGCGAGACAAACCCGATGCATGTGTTGAAAAAAAAAAACGGATAGTACTTATCCGAATCCCCGCGCTCCGGTGACTTCTTACTTACCTTGCGAAGATGGCCGCCGGGAACTTCACCCTCGGTGGACCGCAGGTCTTCTGTGCGGTCCATTGCCGATTCCAGCCTCCTGATTGGCTGGAATCGGCACACGTGACAGGGCGGAGCTACGAGGAGCAGCTCTCCAGCATGAGCAGCCCCATTCAACACGGAGAAGACCGGACTGCGCAAGCGCGTCTAATCGGGCGATTAGACGCTGAAAATTAGACGGCACCATGGAGACGGGGACGCTAGCAATGGAGCAGGTAAGTGAATAACTTCTGTATGGCTCATAATTAATGCACAATGTACATTACAAAGTGCATTAATATGGCCATACAGAAGTGTATACCCCAACTTTGTTTCGCGGGACAACACCTTTAAGTTGCTTCCCTTCCTTTTGTCGTGGCAGGAGACCTGTTACTCTATGCCTAGCTCTGCGCAGGAACATCCACCACCTCCGACTACATTTTCTCAACTTCCCTTCACTAAACTCCGCCTCTCAACTACCCAAGTCATTCAACCACATCACTCACACAGTTAAAGGGGCATACACACATAGGACTCACTCACAACAGTCAGTCACATACATCCACACCATAGCTTTGAGCCACTGCAGTTACTTGAGAGTAGGGAAGAAAAATTTAAAGGGAATCTGCCAACTGGAGCATGCTATCCAAACTACAGGCATGATGTTACAGAGCAGATTGGTATATACTTTTGTGGGAAAAGATTCTCTGACTACTTGATGCACCTAGTATGCATTGGTTGTCTAAGACACTACATGCTGATCTGATTGGCCAGCACTGATCAAAGCAGCGTGTAATGTCTTAGACTAATGATGCAACCTAATGCACAGTGTGCATCAGGTAGTCAGAGAAGCTGGTGTGGCCATCTTTGTTTTTCCAGGAGGGTCCCTTTAAAGGGGTTGTCCCGCAAAAGCAAGTGGGGGTATACACTTCTGTATGGCCATATTAATGCACTTTGTAATATACATCGTGCATTAATTATGAGCCATACAGAAGTTATTCACTTACCTGTTCCGTTGCTAGCGTCCCAGTCTCCATGGTGCCGTCTAATTTCAGCGTCTAATCTCCCGATTAGACGCGCTTGCGCAGTCCGGTCTTCTCCCTTCTGAATGGGGCCGCTCGTGCTGGAGAGCTGCTCCTCGTAGCTCCGCCCCGTCACGTGTGCCGATTCCAGCCAATCAGGAGGCTGGAATCGGCAATGGAACGCACAGAGCCCACGGTGCACCATGGGAGAAGACCTGCGGTCCACCGTGGGTGAAGATCCCGGCGGCCATCTTCGCAAGGTAAGTAAGAAGTCACCGGAGCGCGGGGATTTGGGTAAGTACTATCCGTTTTTTTTTTTTTTAAACCCCTGCATCGGGTTTGTCTTGCGCCGAACGGGGGGGCTATTGAAAAAAAAAAAACCCGTTTCGGCGCGGGACAACCCCTTTAAGTGAGGCCTCCGGGAGGGCTATCTCGTGATAATGTCTGCAGGAGTTACAAATATTCCAATACATTTTATTTAAAAGTTAAAATATTAAGGACCCCTGTCCACGGGCGTTGCGAAGTCTCGCGGCAGATCTCCACCGCGGGAGCCGTAGCCCGGGAGCAGGAGCCGCTGCCGAATCACCGCCGGTCAGCCCTATCTAAAAGAGAGGCTGGACGCGGAGAATCATGGCAATTCGCAGCAGGCTGAGAATTGCCCGTCGCGACTGGAGAATCGCAATGATTCTCCGTTCTTGGACAGGGGCCGGCGTGATTCGCCAAAAGCAGAAAAAAATGCTGAGATCCAGAAGGTGAAAGGGGCTAACATGGTATCAGATGTCTTGTTTGTGCTCTTGTTCAGACTTTCCTGTTTTCCCACTGCCTACATGGATGTGCATAGATGGAGTGTAGGGAATGCTCTTCTACACTGTGATGAACAAGTGTAAAATCTGCACATTTGGCACAATGAACTTTTTGCCTTTTTGTCTTCTATAATTGAAAACATTTGGAAAGGAAAGACATCAATGACACCAAATGTGCAGATCATAAAAGTAGAATGACCGTTTAATCATGTTATAGTCTACAAACTTGACTCTCATTTCTCACCATGGTAAATAAGTAAGGGATGCAGGTCTAGCAATGCAATACTTCCCGAATGTCTCATAAACATGCACTCTCAAGCTTATAATGAGATAGCTAGAAATGGAAATGTAGATGGGGACTTAATATTTCTTCCTTCCTCCAATGTCTTTTGTCTCCCACTGCGTCTACATGGCAGCTGTGCTGATTAGAATCATTTTTGATTCTCTCCTAAAAGTATGTAAACTGTATCATTGCTATTTTTCCTTTACTGGTCTGTATACATTTCAGCGTCTGTAATTCCAAGCGTAGTTTTATATAATGTTTCCCAGCAGGACTCAATAAAAGACATAAATATTACAGCCATTGACTGGGGAAACCTGATGCTGAGAATAAACGTTGGAATTAATGGCCTGTCGGGACTACTGGCGTGATGTGAACATTGAAAATATGATGCTTTAAGCCAAACATATGGGCACTCGCCATAAAAATGAAAATCTGTACCAAAATCAAAAGATTAGTTGAATGGTAGGGGTCCATGTTAGATCCTTATTGTACTTATAATGTCTTGGAATACTGTAAACTCTACAGCTGAGTAACGGACCATTCTGCATATGCTTAGAAGGCAGTTCTTAGTGATAAATATTTGCACTTTGAAAAATTTGGCCTTTTTTAATTTATCAAAATTCAAATTCATGAAACTGTAAGGCGGGATAGTGCAGTGCTGCTCTGCTCCTCTCTTACAGATTGAGGGGTCAGATGGCTGTGGTGCCAGCCCCAACCCAGCGGATAGAGGAATCAGGGCACTGTGAGTGCCAGTGATAGCCTGCCCTCCAAGGTGTCACTGTTGCAGATGGCCAAGAGCAGGGACTCCCTCTCCCAGGAGTCCTGAAAATTACCAATGCCCCTAACACCATATATAAGCAAGTCTGCATGCATCACAGGAACACACGGTGCAGGAGCCTGAGCAAGGAAGGGACTGCCAGTAGGGAGCTGAGGGAGTATTGTGCTGAGGAGAGCACAGATGAAACTTCAGTGTAGTAGAAGCATCAGTAATAACAGGAGTCGGAGTGTAGAGGCCTTAAATGAAAGAGTAAAGTTGGGCACCAAGGTCAGAGCTATTGTGGTTTATGCAGCGGCTACTTACAACAAGTAATAAGGACTTGGGATCAGAAGATCCTGGATTGATAAAGGGTCTTGCACGACACTGCAGATATGCCACCCAAAGGACTGTCACCGAGATTTGTAAGTCGAGCTATGACAATCTGAAACAGTAAAAGAACGTTCAAAGCTGTACTACTAAGCAATGGATCAAGTCACAAAGACAACAAGGAAAATTGCCTTAGAGTCAATTCGTAAGTGAAGTTGGCCTCGGTAAAAGCTAAATGCATGCACACATGTAATGACTGTTAGGGACTATGTAGGCCTGCTAATAGCATAACATCATTCTGTAGGACACTAGTAAATTCTTGGCTTAAACACCTAGCAAAAGGACTGAGACTTTACTGTAAACATGCTTTAGATTTTCAGAAACTTTTCTTTAAGTATTTCCAAACTGTTAGTTATGGGCCATTCTTTGGTTGTTCATAAGCTGTGTGTTCAGCAAGCCGCAATTACTGGTCTACTAGTTAATGTAAAAATACAGTTTGCTCTGTATTTGAGGTGCATTACTGATATTGTAATTGATAACTATTATATTATAGAATGCATATAATAGCCGTTATTTCAAATCAGCGAGAGTCAGGTTTGTGTAACGGATCTGTAGAATTTGTGCATTTTCTCAACTGCTTGCTGAAAATTGGATTGTTATCATGGCAGAATATGGCCACTTACAAGTTTTGTTAAATAACTCCATAGTTTTTTGTTATGATGCTGTCCTTGTCGTTAATATTAATTGAAAAATACTTGGTACAGGATGTCACAAGATATGGGTTAATATAGGAAAGCAGTCCCCTTCCTTCCCTACAAGACAACAAATTACAAGCGTTATACACCTCTCTTTACATTACATCGGCTGCTTTACAAGTATTACACCTTAATGACCGATGAACAACTCATACATCACGCATACAGCAATTGCGGCAAATCTCAGTATTTAATTATGTCTCAGGGGATATATAAATGATTAAAGTTATGGTCAGATTAGGCTTAAAGGGGTGGTCTCGCGAAACCAAGTGGGGTTATACACTTCCGTATGGCCATATTAATGCACTTTGTAATGTACATTGTGCATTAAATATGAGCCATACAGAAGTTATTCCACTTACCTGCTCCGTTGCTAGCGTCCTCGTCTCCATGGTTCCGTCTAAATTCGCTGGCAGCTTGCTTTTTTAGACGCGCTTGCGCAGTCCGGTCTTCTCCATTCAGCACGAGCCGCTTCAGTGTGCTCCCCGCTACAGCTCTTCTGCGCATGCGCAGACGAGCTGTCACTGCTCGGGAGCGCGCTGAAGCGGCCATTCTGCACCATCCTCTGTTAGAGGAAGGTGCAGAAACTGGAGCTGCCCAGCGGAGAAGCCCAGCCCAGCCGCCCCGAGAAGCCTCCCAGGTAAGTGATGGGTCGGGGGGGGGGGCTGCCGCTGCGCCGGGCTGCGCCGGGGGGGGGCTGTCGCTGCGCCGGGGGGGGCTGTCGCTGCGCCGGGGGGGGGGCTGTCGCTAGGCCGGGGGGGGGCTGCCGCTGCGCCGGGCTGCGCCGGGGGGGGGCTGTCGCTGCGCCGGGGGGGGCTGTCGCTGCGCCGGGGGGGGCTGTCGCTAGGCCGGGGGGGGGGCTGCCGCTAGGCCGGGGGGGCTGTCGCTAGGCCGGGGGGGCTGTCGGTAGGCCGGGGGGGGCTGCCGCTAGGCCGGGGGGGGCTGCCGCTGCGCCGGGGGGGCTGTCGCTAGGCCGGGGGAACTAGCGCTGGGCTCCGGAACCTAGCGCTGGGCTCCGGGGCCTTCACCTGGGCTGAGGGTCTAGCGCTGGGGAGCCGGGGGCTAGCGCCGGTTACCTGCTGTCTGGTCGGCGGCTGCGGGGCGTCTGGTCGGCGGCTGCGATGCGTCCGGTTGCCATGGAGACACAACTGGCGGCGTCTCGGGAGCGCGCACGTCGGGCTGCAGCGAGCGACGGGGAAAGAGCCGGCGGCCATCTTGAGGAAACTTTTATAAGTTGCTGAAACGCTGGAACGGTAAGTACGAACCAGCTAGAAATGTCATTTACAGGGGGGCTTTGTAATGTATGTTTAATGGGGGGGACTGGGCAAAAAAAAAAATTAACTGCTTCCTCGAGACATCTCCTTTAAGGTCTTGCTACCACAGGTCGTAAAAGTGCTATTTCCGTTTCCCTATAAAAAGGCTCTCCTGAGGCCAATAGTGTACCTCTTGTTGTTAGATCATTGACTGCTAGACATGCCTCTATGATGAACTTAAAGACATTTTTCCCAGTTAATAGACTTTGAGGGAGGAACATTATTGGAATGGGAGAAACAGGATGGCCATTTCAATGAATTACCTGCCATCTAGGCTGTTCTGACCAAGCTGTAAGAGGTGTTGGCAGCAGTTGTTACACACCACAAACAACAAAGACAGACCACCAGTAGAGGGAATCATTTAATCCATTGACAAGCACTGGTAGATCCAACAGTTGGATTGTCCACCATCCAGACACAGGTGACACCTTCACTACAGAACCCGTCTCTGCAAAGACCATTTCCAGGCACTTTTCAGAAGGAAATTTGGTGTCACTACGTCCTTTACATGTCCTGCCATTACCACCCCAACACTATTGCCTTTGTTTGCAGTGGCGTCATGCACGAGAAACTTGCACTGCTACGGACTGCAACTTTATCATATTTAGTGATGAATACAGGTTCTGGTATGAAAGCCAACAATGGTAATGTTTGTGTATGGAGGCCTCATGGCGAGCATTTCAATTCTGCCTTTACTGTGGAGCAACACACTGTCCCAACTGCTGATGTGATGATCTATGGAGCTATCACATACAACCATTGGTTACCCCTAGTACTGGAACGAGGGACACTAACAGCTCAGCGACACGTGCAGGAAATCATGCAACCACATATGTTGCCTCTCGTGGTAGGGCTTCCAACAGGCATTTTTCATCAGCTTGTCCACACACTGCAAAGGCTTCCCAGTAATGGCTCCACCAGGCTCCTTGGACTGATTGGTTGGCAGTATTATCGCTGATTTGAGCTTTCATGAGACCAGTTGTGATGACGGCTTCAGCAGCATATGAGCGTGGAAGATCTCAAGGCCTACTTGCAACATTTGTGGGCAAATGTGCCACAAGATAACATACACAGCCTGTATGCTCCATGGCCGACCATATCTCATCATATATCCAGGCTAGAGGATGCTCAACAGGGTAATAAAGCCTTCTTTAAATTATACAGTTTTCCTGAATAAACGTCTCATTTTGCTCTGTTATCACATACATATATCATCATTACACTCACATGTATAACATTTCATTTAATTCCAACAACAACTTCTTGGTGCATTACTTTTTTATCAATAAGTGTATACTGGGGAACTTGTTACATAATGAATGAAAAAAATGACTTTAAATAAGCCGAACACTTATGATAAAGTAGTTGCTGACTGACAGTTGTTTCCTCCAACCTCTCCAATAAAAGTACGCTCAACTGGATTAAGCATCCACGTTTATTTGAAAGAGGTGGAAAGAAGTGCTGGTGCTAGACACTACCGCTACTGTTCTTAATTCCAGTACATGAGATGATCAGGCATGTTAAAGTTCTATTAAAGAGGGAGTTTGGAGACCCTCATGTACATTCAGTTGATGTTAGTTCCCATCAGTTTCAGCTGGATATGCATGGGCAGCCGTACATCAGGCTAAGCCTGGGAATATTTTAACGGAGATTTAAAAAATACAAAAGTTCTTTAACCTTGACAGATATTTGTACTTGGAATTTACATAATGTTTGGAGTGTAGATTTTGACATTGGACAGTCTGTTTTATAGTCCCATTGATGCTGTGGCTGAGACTATGTCAATGGAGAAGGTAAAGGAGATGAGAAGTGTTTCTTCAAATTGGAAGCACTAAATACCAAAGAAATTTGGCAACCTGTAGGAAATTTTCCATTGAGAGCATAATTTTCCTTTTTCTATAAAAAAAAGTGCAACGAAGGCCAAATGATTGTCTAATGCTGGCCACATAGGATAACATTTGGCTGAAAGTTATGTTCTCCGACCTCCAGCCGACCACACTCAGTTTTGTATGTGTAATTCAATGACAAGAGGGAGACAAGCAGTAGACAGATACTTCAACAAATCAGTATGCAAGATCTATGTTTTCCCTGTAATATGTAGTTGAGCGCCTATTAAAAGGCCGCTGTCATTATGGGCAGCTTTTTGGCCCCCTAAAATAAACTTGTCTCAAATTAGATCAGGTGAAATTGACAACTAACTACTTGTTTTATCTTCAGCGAGTGCATACTATATGTGGTCACATGAAAATCATATTTGGATGAATAAAAACATATTTTAGCAATAAAATAATATACCTGGTGAGATTAACATATACATAACCAGCTTCAAGGTATCCGAGTTACTTTAAGACAAAACGTATGATGTTCATACTTCTATCACAATCAATTCATCATAGTCATGTTCAAATTCCTCCAAGGTTCTGGTAAGTATCATTTAAGAGAAGGGCTCGTTATTCAAGTGCTACTGCATAACTTATGTTCTGGACACTTGTGACCTCCAATATATGATGCATTTTTTTAAAGAGTGCCTGTCACATCCTCGGACGAGCAATCGGGCTGCATACCTATAAATGTGTCCTCGCTGATTCCATCACTGTTGTTATTTTTGTACAAACCCCCTTCCATTCACCCACAACGGTTCCGTTCTCCACTGCCCAGTATCAATGGCAGATGTGATGTTCTTACCATTGGGTAGTGGAGACTGCCTACCTGACAGTAGACTAGTTGCAATACTAGAAGCAATGGGATGAAACTGAAAGGGAGTAGACACAGATTAGATATTAGAAAAAACTTTCTGACATTGAGGGTGATCAATGAGTGGAACAGGTTACCACAGGAGGTAGTGAGTTTTCCTTCAATGGAAGTGATCAAACAAAGGCTGGACAGACATCTGTCTGGGATGATTTAGTGACCATGCTCTGAGCTGGGGGTTGGACAAGATGACCCTGGAGGTCCCTTTCAACTCTATCATTCTATGATTCAATAGTAAACAAAGACAGTGGGAGTAAGTGAACGGGGGATGAAACTAAAACCAAAATAAAAATACCAGGGAAATCAGCGGGGATTTGGCTGTCAAGGTACGCAGCTCATCCTGCTTGTCAGAGGACATGACGGGTCCTTTTTAAGAAGTAACCAAAGAGCACAAAAGTATCAGATAATTAAGAGCCTATTCTTAGGAACAATTTTATTGCCTAATCATCGTGTCATTTAAAGGCGTCACCAATCAAGCAGATGCTCATGCGTTGGGTAATCTTATCTTTTATGCGGCACAAAAAATTATGTATTGGTGACAATGATGAAACTCTATTGGGAATGAACAATTTTATGAAGAGTCAGAATTGGCCTGGTTGAAGGCCTGGTAGATAAGCACCAATCTCATTAATCCTCGCTCATCATCGGCGCTTTCTCTTTCTATGTAAAAGGATTCTTGGACCAGCTGATAACATTTATTTAACTGCTGTGACCTTACGGCTGGGTTCCCACAGGACGGAAATCCTGCGGAAATCTCGTGGCTTGGCCGCACTGAAAAGCCGCAAAGTTCCCGCGGGAGAGCCTCAGCTTCAAAACCCGCTGTATTTCGCAGGGGGTTTTGGAGCAGTTCGGCTGCCGGCATTCTGTTGTGGCTTCCTCACCCCATAGAAAGGGGAGAGGCCGCAACCGAAAAAAAAAAGAACTGACATGCTGCGGCTGTCAATTCCGCCCAGCTTTGCCGCAACAAATTGGTCGCCCCATGTGGACGAGATTTTTGCAAAATCTCATCCATGTGGCTGGCTAATCTCGGTGTAAGGAGCCGTTGGCAGATTTGTCACACAGAATTTCCACGGCAAATCCGCCCCATGTAAACCCTGCCTAAAACTATATGTACATGGGAGAGCACAGTTTTGGTTTTCTATGTGATTTTCATGCATTTGTGCATGAAGCTTAAAAAATGCATTGCAATTTGCATATGTTTTACATATGCAAATTGCATGGTATGTGATTATGTTGAGTTTTTTCACGCTCCAATAGAAAAAAATTGGCCTAATCTTGGAGAGAATGTGCAGTGATTTTTCGATCAGACTGAGAGAAGTGAATGGGTTCTTTCCTATGTGATTTCTGTCCATCTTAGGCCGCCTGCACACGAGCGTTCCGGATTCCACTCACGGATTTTCACGCGCGTATGGTACCTAAATGTGCTTGCGGATAGGTGCGGATGCGTGAAAAATCACGCGCGGATATACGCGGATGTGTTGCGGAAAAAAACGCGCAGAAAAATCCGGAAGACACCCTTATTGTAAACCCAACCCCTAGAGAACTGCCCATTCCCTGGAAAACAGCTTAAAAACCAACACCCAGACTCCGTTTTGTCCCTCTTGCTTGTGTGAGCACCGTTAAATTATTCTGGCAACATGCTTTCACCCGGTGAGCAGATGTCTTTGTGGGCATGGTTGATCCATGTCACTTTTTTCGGACGTACTGCGGTAACGGAGGAGGAAGAGCCCCCCAGGAAAAAAAGGAGGTACTGGGTGCACCCTGGCTGGTGTCTGCTGGCTGCTCTCTGGTAGATGAGGGGACTGAAAGGACAGATCTACAGTTGAAATGTGCCTGTGAAGCTCTGTGCTGTGTGCTGGGACGCCTCCTACCATGCCTACTTCCTGTAGTCATAGCAACCAGTGACTCCATCCGCAGCTGCACTCCGGATGTACTGCGTGAAAAAACGCACCCATTCACTTGTATTGGAGGCTTCACGCGCATGATCCGACCAAAATTAGAACAGGTCGCAGATTTTTTCACTCGCGTGAAAAAACGCGATACACATCCGTCCGTCTGGGGACAACTGCGGATCCTCATAGGAGTATATTGGCTGCGGTCTGGGGCGGATTATGTGCCTAAAATCACGCGCTTGAAATTCTGCTCGTGTGCAGGCACCCTTAGAATTAGATAGAACTTGCAAGGTGAAAAATGACTGTGTGAATACAGCCTTACAATATTAGAATGTGTAATATTTTGCAATCTATAAACATAGAATTACCATAAGTATAAAATGGGGAAGACTTAAAAATTTCATGTAATATTTTAGTTCCTTTCCTAGGATCAGAGAAGAATAATAAAACTAATGGTGGGGTAGATTTTGTTTTTGTTTCCAGGGTGACAACAGCTACTATACAAATTGTTTAAAGCAGCACTGAACAGTTTAAGGTTTCCATGCTATTTTTTTCTAGCAAGAAATACACAGCACAGATTAATGTATTAACCTTCGATCCGGGGAAACCGGAGTCTACAGCTGTGAAATCATTTGCAGTCAATTTTTGTTAAAAATCAGATTTTACAACAATCAGCTCAATTTTATTGCCCAACCTATCATGATGAGCAACACTACTCTTGAACGGTGCCCAATTATTGAAAACACAGGGGGTTCTATCTGACCGCTAGACTGTCTACACTACCTTTCATTAGAGTATGGAGGTGGCACAAGTCATTCATGGCTATGTCTCATTTTTGAAGTGCAGTAGAGGTGTGTCTATGCATGTAAATGTACCCACCTAATACCAGTGAAGTCATCTATATATATAAAATTGAATGTATGCGTGTCTGTGTGTCTGTCTGTGTTTGTCCTTTATGCGCTACTACACCATTCATCCGATCGCCATGAAACTTTGGGAAGTTGTTGAGTACACTCCTGGGAAGATTATAGGCATAGTAAAACTATCCTACGATAAATGGCGCGCGCGCGAGCGTCGTCGACAGTTACGCCCCCCCCACGTAGATTGTTCTATTTCCATCACTGCCACTAATTCTCTCACTTCGCAATGTCATAGAAACTTGAAATTTGGCACGAACATTGATTATGTCATAAATAGGAAAAGTTAATGGGTCCCAACTCGATTATTCAATTCCATGCGCCAAAGAATTAGCGTCCAAATTTTACGTACGGAATGTAATTTTCTCACATAGAAACTTGAAATTTGGCACGGGCATTGAATATGTCATAAATAGGAAACGTTAATGGGTCCCAACTCGATTATTCAATTCTATGCGCAAAAGAATTAGCGTCCAAATTTTACGTACGGAATCTAATTCTCTCACTTCCTGATATATATAAATGAATGTATGTCTGTCTGTCTGTCCTTTATGCATCACTACACCATTCATCCAATTGTCATGAGACTTTGGGAAGTTGCTGAGTACACTCCTGGGATGGTTATAGGCATAGTACAACTATCCTACGATAGGTGGCGCGCGTGCGAGCGTCGTAGACAGTTATGCCCCCCCCCCCCCAGACAAAGATCGTTTGATTTCCATCTCAAGCACGAAAGCAAAAGGCATTACGAGCAACGGGATGAGTGTTCAACCAGAAAATGATGCACCGCCGAACGTTTCGCAAGACAATTGCTGGATATTGAGAATGCTGAGGTAAAATGAAAGCTGTGCTGTGATTGGTTGCTATTTCTTATACTGCTGAGGTAACATGAAAGCTGTGCTGTGATTGGTGGCTACTTCTTATACTACTGAGGTTGCATGAAAGCTGTGCTGCGATTCGTTGTTATATATTATACCACTGAGGTAACATGAAAGCTGTGCTGTGATTGGTTGCTATATATAATACCGCAGAGGTAACATGAAAGCTGCGCTGTGATTTGTTGCTATATATAATACCGCAGAGGTAACATGAAAGCTGCGCTGTGATTGGTTGCTATTTTTATATTGCTGAGGCAGAATAAAAGTTGCGCTGTGATTGGTTGTTATTTCTCTTACTGCTCAGGTAACATGAAAGCTGCGATGTGATTGGTTGTTATATTTTATACTGCTAAGGTAACATGAAAGCTGCGCTGTGATTGGTTGTTATATTTTATACTGCTGAGGTAACATGAAAGCTGCGCTGTGATTGGTTGTTATATTTTATACTGCTAAGGTAACATGAAAGCTGCGCTGTGATTGGTTGTTATATATTATACCACTGAGGTAACATGAAAGCTGCGCTGTGATTGGTTGTTATCTAGATATATAAAAACGAATGAATGTATGTCTGTCTGTCTTCGCAGCAACGCCCGACGGGTAAGCTAGTCAGTTATAAAACACCCATTGTTTTTGACAAAATCAGTTTTCTTATGCTTGCGTCAATGTCTGACATAGTCTGTAGCAAGAGCAAGGAGCTTAATGTGTGTGTCATATAGGCATATATCCCTTACTCACCCGTAGCTTCATCAGAGATCTGTTGTGCCATACACTATATACAAGCCTATTAGAGATGAGCGAGCACCAAAATGCTCGGGTGCTCGTTACTCGGAACGAACTTTTCGCGATGCTCGAGGGTTCGTTTCGAATAACGAACCCCATTGAAGTCAATGGGCGACCCGAGCATTTTTGTATTTCGCCGATGCTCGCTAAGGTTTTCATGTGTGAAAATCTGGGCAATTCAAGAAAGTGATGGGAACGACACAGAAACGGATAGGGCAGGTGAGGGGCTACATCTCAAGTTCACAGGTCCCACTATTAAGCCACAATAGCGGCAAGAGTGGGCCCCCCCCCCCTCCCAAAAACTTTTACTTCTGAAAAGCCCTCATTAGCATGGCATACCTTAGCTAAGCACCACACTACCTCCAACAAAGCACAATCACTGCCTGCATGACACTCCACTGCCACTTCTCCTGGGTTAAATGCTGCCCAACCGCCCCCCTTCCCCCCCCACAGCGCACACCAAAGTGTCCCTGCGCAGCCTTCAGCTGCCCTAATGCCTCACCACCCTCATGTCTATTTAGAAGTGCGTCTGCCCTGAGGAGGAACCGCAGGCACACACTGCAGAGGTTGGCACGGCTAGGCAGCGACCCTCTTTAAGAGTGGCGGGGTGATAGCCCACAATGCTGTACAGAAGCAATGAGAAATAGAATCCTGTGCCACCGCCATCAGGAGCTGCACACGTGGGCATAGCAATGGGGAACCTATGTGCCACACACTATTCATTCTGTCAAGGTGTCTCTGCATGCCCCAGTCAGACCGGGCTTTTTAATTCATAGACACAGGCAGGTACAACTCCCTATTGTGAAGTCCCTGTCGACCGACAGCATGGGTGGCTTCCTGGAACCCACCGGCGGTACATAAAAATATCCCATTGCAGTGCCCAACACAGCTGAGGTAGTAATGTCGTGCTTAATGCAGGTGGGCTTCGGCCCACACTGCATGCCCCAGTCAGACTGGGGTTCTTTACAAGTGGAAACAGATGCATTTATAATTCCCTGTGGACCCACAGCAGGAGTGGGTGCCAGGAAGCCACCGGCGGTACATAGAAATATCCCATTGCATTGCCCAACACAGCTGAGGTAGTAATGTCGTGCTTAATGCAGGTGGGCTAAAAATTTATTTGATTACACTGTAGGCGAGGGCCCACAAAAATTGCTGTATCAACAGTACTAATGTACCTGAAAAAAATTGGCCATGGCCAACCAAGAGGGCAGGTGAAACCCATTAATCGCTTTGGTTAATGTGGCTTAAGTGGTAACTAGGCCTGGAGGCAGCCCAGTTTAACGAAAAATTGGTTCAAGTTAAAGTTCCAACGCTTTTCAGAGCATTGAAACATCTAAAAATTGTTTCGAAAAATTATGAGTGAGCCTTGTGGCCCTAAGAAAAATTGCCCGTTCAGCGTGATTACGTGAGGTTTCAGGAGGAGGAGCAGGAGGAGGAGGAGGAGGAATATTAGACACAGATTGATGAAGCAGAAATGTCCCCGTTTTGGATGGTGAGAGAGAACGATGCTTCCATCCGCGGGTGCAGCCTACGTATTGCTTACGTATCTCTGCTGTCCACTGGTGGAGAAGAGAAGTCTGGGGAAATCCAGGCTTTGTTCATCTTGATGAGTGTTAGCCTGTCGGCACTGTCGGTTGACAGGCGGGTACGCTTATCTGTGATGATTCCCCCAGCCGCACTAAACACCCTCTCCGACAAGACGCTAGCCGCAGGACAAGCAAGCACCTCCAGGGCATACAGCGCGGGTTCAGGCCACGTGTCCAGCTTCCACACCCAGTAGTTGTAGGGGGCAGAGGCGTCACTGAGGATGGTCGTGCGATCGGCTACGTACTCCCTCACCATCCTTTTACAGTGCTCCCGCCGACTCAGCCTTGACTGGGGAGCGGTGACACAGTCTTGCTGGGGAGCCATAAAGCTGGCCAGGCCCTTAAAGACTGTTGCACTGTCTGGGCTGTACATGCTGCTCGATCTACGCACCTCCCCTGCTACATGGCCCTCGGAACTGCGCCTTCTGCCACTACCGCTGTCGGATGGGAATTTTACCATCAGCTTGTCCGCCAGGGTCCTGTGGTATAGCAACACTCTCGAACCCCTTTCCTCTTCGGGAATGAGACTGGGAAGGTTCTCCTTATAGCGTGGGTCGAGCAGTGTGTACACCCAGTAATCCGTAGTGGCCAGAATGCGTTGAATGCGAGGGTCACGAGAAAGGCATCCTAACATGAAGTCAGCCATGTGTGCCAGGGTACCTGTACGCAACACATGGCTGTCCGCACTAGGAAGATCACTTTCAGGATCCTCCTCCTCCTCCTCCTCCTCCTCCTCCTCCTCAGGCCATACACGCTGAAATGATGACAGGCAACCAGCATGGGTACCGTCAGCAGTGGGCCAAGCTGTCTCTTCCCCCTCCTCCTCATCCTCCTCATCCTCCTCCTCCTCCTCCTGAACGGGCTGAGATATAGACAGGAGGGTGCTCTGACTATCCAGCAACATACTGTCTTCCCCCGGCTCTGTTTCCGAGCGCAAAGCAGCTGCCTTTATGGTTTGCAGGGAACTTCTCAAGATGCATAGCAGAGGAATGGTGACGCTAATGATTGCAGCATCGCCGCTCACCACCTGGGTAGACTGATCAAAGTTTCGAAGGACCTGGCAGATGTCTGCCAACCAGGCCCACTCTTCTGAAAAGAATTGAGGAGGCTGACTCCCACTGCGCCGCCCATGTTGGAGTTGGTATTCCACGATAGCTCTACGCTGCTCATAGAGCCTGGCCAACATGTGGAGCGTAGAGTTCCACCGTGTGGGCACGTCGCACAGCAGTCGGTGCACTGGCAGATTAAAGCGATGTTGCAGAGTGCGCAGGGTGGCAGCGTCCGTGTGGGACTTGCGGAAATGTGCGCAGAGCCGGCGCACCTTTACGAGCAGGTCTGACAAGTGTGGGTAGCTTTTCAGAAAGCGCTGAACCACCAAATTAAAGACGTGGGCCAGGCATGGCACGTGCGTGAGGCTGCCGAGCTGCAGAGCCGCCACCAGGTTACGCCCGTTGTCACACACGACCATGCCCGGTTGGAGGCTCAGCGGCGCAAGCCAACGGTCCGTCTGCTCTGTCAGACCCTGCAGCAGTTCGTGGGCCGTGTGCCTCTTATCTCCTAAGCTGAGTAGTTTCAGCACGGCCTGCTGACGCTTGCCCACCGCTGTGCTGCCACGCCGCACGACACGGACTGCTGGCGACGTCCTGCTGCTGCTGACACATCTAGATTGCGAGACAGAGGTTGAGGAGGAGGAGGAGGGTGCTTTAGTGGAAGAAGCATACACCGCCGCAGATACCACCACCGAGCTGGGGCCCGCAATTCTGGGGGTGGGTAGGACATGAGCGGTCCCAGGCTCTGACTCTGTCCCAGCCTCCACTAAATTCACCCAATGTGCCGTCAGGGAGATGTAGTGGCCCTGCCCGCCTGTGCTTGTCCACGTGTCCGTAGTTAAGTGGACCTTGCCACTAACCGCATTGGTGAGGGCGCGTACAATGTTGCGGGAGACGTGGTCGTGCATATCTGGGACGGCACATCGGGAAAAGTAGTGGCGACTGGGAACTGAGTAGCGCGGGGCCGCCGCCGCCATCATAGCTTTGAAGGACTCCGTTTCCACAACCCTATACGGCAGCATCTCAAGGCTGATAAATTTGGCTATGTGGACGGTTAACGATTGAGCGTGCGGGTGCGTGGTGGCGTACTTGCGCTTGCGCTCCAACACTTGCGCTAGCGACGGCTGGACTGTGCGGTGCGAGACATTGGTGGATGGGGCCGAGGACAGCGGAGGTGAGGCTGTGGGTGCAGGCCATGAGACGGTTGTGCCTGTGTCCTGAGAGGGAGGTTGGATCTCAGTGGCAGGTTGGGGCACAGGGGGAGAGGCAGCGGTGCAAACCGGAGGCGGTGAACGGCCTTCGTCCCACCTTGTGGGGTGCTTGGCCATCATATGTCTGCGCATGCTGGTGGTGGTCAGGCTGTTGGTGGTGGCTCCCCGGCTGATCTTGGCGCGACAAAGGTTGCACACCACTGTTCGTCGGTCGTCAGGCGTCTCTGTAAAAAACTGCCAGACCTTAGAGCACCTCGGCCTCTGCAGGGTGGCATGGCGCGAGGGTGTGCTTTGGGAAACACTTGGTGGATTATTCGGTCTGGCCCTGCCTCTACCCCTGGCCACCGCACTGCCTCTTGCAACCTGCCCTGCTGATGCCCTTGCCTCCCCCTCTAAAGACCTGTCCTGAGTAGGCGTTGCACACCCGGTGGGGTCAGTCACCTCTTCGTCCTGCTGCTCTTCCTCCGAATCCTCTGTGCGCTGCTCCCTTGGACTTACTGCCCTTACTACTACCTCACTGCAAGACAACTGTGTCTCATCGTCATCGTCCTCCTCACCCACAGAAAGTTCTTGAGACAGTTGGCGGAAGTCCCCAGCCTCTTCCCCCGGACCCCGGGAACTTTCGAATGGTTGGGCATCAGTGACGATAAACTCCTCTGGTGGGAGAGGAACCACTCCTGCCCAATCTAAGCAGGGGCCCGAGAACAGTTCCTGGGAGTGTTCCCGCTCCTGAGCAGGTGTCATTGTAGTGGAGTGAGGAGGCTGGGAGGAAGGAGGAGCAGCAGACAGAGGATTCGGATTTGCAGCACTGGACGGCGCAGAACTGTGGGTGGATGATAGCTTGCTCGAAGCACTTTCTGCCATCCAGGACAGGACCTGCTCACACTGCTCATTTTCTAATAAAGGTCTCTCGCGTGGACCCATTAATTGGGCGATGAATGTGGGGACGCCAGAAACGTGCCTCTCTCCTAATCGCGCAGCAGTCGGCTGCGACACACCTGGATCAGGAGCTCGGCCTGTGCCCACACCCTCACTTGGCCCTCCGCGTCCTCGGCCACGTCCACGTCCTCTAGGCTTACCCCTACCCCTCAGCATGCTGTATTACCAGTGATTTGATTTCCCAGGCAGGAAATAAATTGGCGCAAGCCTGCAGGCCAAATATAATGTTTTCGCTTTTTTGCAAACGGAAGACCCCACTGCGTGTATTCAATGAACAAGAAGTTTAATATCTGTGGTGTGGCCCTCAAAAAGTGTCACACAACTATAGTGTAGCAGAGTTATTAACTCTAGCAGAGCAGGTATTTGCCAGTCAGGAAAGACAATGGCGTTAGGCTGCAGTAAAGCGTAGCTGGTTGCGTCTGATTTTTGTATGTAGTACACGCAGCACACACGTACACGCAGACCTTAGGACTGACACAGGCAGGCCAAATATAATTTCTTTTCCTTTTTAGCTTAGGGAAGCACCCACTGCGTATATTCAATGAACAAGAAGTTTAATATCTGTGGTGTGGCCCTCAAAAAGTGTCACACAACTATAGTGTAGCAGAGTTATTAACTCTAGCAGAGCAAGTATTTGCCAGTCAGGAAAGACAATGGCGCTAGGCTGCAGTAAAGCATAGCTGGTTGCGTCTGATTTTTGTACGTAGTACACGCAGCACACACGTACACGCAGACCTTAGGACTGACACAGGCAGGCCAAATATAATTTATTTTCCTTTTTAGCTTAGGGAAGCACCCACTGCGTATATTCAATGAACAAGAAGTTTAATATCTGTGGTGTGGCCCTCAAAAAGTGTCACACAACTATAGTGTAGCAGAGTTATTAACTCTAGCAGAGCAGGTATTTGCCTGTCAGGAAAGACAATGGCGCTAGGCTGCAGTAAAGCGTAGCTGGTTGCGTCTGATTTTTGTACGTAGTACACGCAGCACACACGTACACGCAGACCTTAGGACTGACATAGGCAGGCCAAATATAATTTCTTTTCCTTTTTAGCAAAGGGAAGACCCCCCTGCGTGTATTCAATGAATAATAAATGTCTTCTGGCCCTGCCTACACAATTCTATCCCTGTAGTATTAATGCCGGGTGCAATGCTCTGCACAGCCGGTTTTGAGAAAAAAAAAAAAATGCAACACTGCTAACAGCAGCCTAGACAGTACTGCACACGGATAGAAGTGGCCCTAGAAAGGACCGTTGGGGTTCTTGAAGCCTACACTAACTCCTAACACTCTCCCTGCCTAACCCCCACTTCTGTCCCTATTGCAGGGCGCAATGCTCTGCAGATCCAATTTTGGACAAAAAAAATAAAAAATACTGTGCTAACACAGTACTGCACACTAGTAGATGTGGCCCTGAGAAGGGCCGTTGGGGTTCTTGAAGCCTACACTGACTCCTAACGCTCTCCCTACAGCAGCACCAGCAGCAGCACTTTCCCTCAGCTAAGTCACAAGGCATGTGTGGCGAGCCGCGGGAGGGGCCGATTTTTATACTCGGGTGACATCTGATCGCCCCAGCCACTCACAGCAGGGGGGTGGTATAGGGCTTGAACGTCACAGGGGGAAGTTGTAATGCCTTCCCTGTCTTTCAATTGGCCAGAAAAGCGCGCTAACGTCTCAGAGAGGAAACTGAAAGTAACCGGAACACCGCGTGGTGCTCGTTACGAGTAACGAGCATCCCGAACACCCTAATATTCGCACGAATATCAAGCTCGGACGAGTACGTTCGCTCATCTCTAATGCCTATGTTTGAGCCATCATCTACTAGATCCACCTTTGTAAGCCACAAAATATACAGAACTTATTCATTAGATGCTTAGGGGGTTAACGTGTTATGGTAGTTTGTTTTTCTACATTTTGAAGCTAGTCTGGAGTATTGTTCCTAAAATTATTGTACTTCTAGGGTCAGTTGGAATTATTGATCTAGAAGCCTTGGAGTATTCTGTAAGAAGGTGATCTCTACATCTAAGCAGTCTTCATTCCTTCACGAATATTTCATTAATCTCTCAACACTATTCAAGAGTGCTCCTTTCTGGTTTTTAACCCTTATCTATCTTCCTGCTGCTGGAAGCTGGGAAACGCAGCACATACAAGGCTTTATTTAGTTATAGTATTTTAACAGGAGAGAATGGCACAGCATGTGCTAGTTAGTTCTGGTATTTTTATGCGTCCTTTAAAATGGGACGATTCTCGTTTGAACGAGTGAATGACGTCACCGGTAACTTGTTTGCTCTCGTGCGGCTGATCACAGTAAGCAAGATTATTTGATAAACAGAAGCTTGTCTGTAGCACCGATAGAACCAGAGCTACAGCCATTTGAACTGCAGTCGGGAAAACTGAATTCACAGCTGTCACATTTCAGTGTGTACAGGACAGATAGAAAGGGGAAACACTCGCCGGCAGCATAGAAGATCTGTGATTCTCCTGTCTTTCCAATTTTCTTCATGTTTTCACTCCCTATCAATCATAGAGTATATTTGCTCTCTTATTGTCACATATGGGGGTCCTTTTTTCACCAAAAGGTGTGAGATTTAAAAGATGAGGACTTGCTCAATCTAATTATCTATGAACATTGGCCTATTTTCTATGAATGGAGGCGGGGGTGTGGGCGAAATGTTACCTGGCACCCTCTGCCTCCATTCACTAAGCGATGATTGCTCCTCTCTAAAAGCACAGGAGTAATCGTCACTGGGACAGGTGTCAGGCGTTTCAGCGCCCAATGGTTGTCCTGTGTAAAATGGGTTTCTGTGTTGAATTTCCCTTTAAGCAATCCATGTAAGTAATTTGTAGCTTCTAATTATGCAAGGTCAGTAGATTCAGGCCCTTTCACATCGAATGATTATTGTTCCAAAAATCACTAAACCGAGCAAAAGTGAATGATCGTTCAGACTAAAGAATCAAACCATGAACAATAAATCGTTTACTTTTCATTTGTTGTTCATTTTATGGAGGACTAAAAATGATTGTTGGCTCCTTTACTAATCATTTGGTTTAAATACCGATCGTTCAGTCCTTTTCATTCATTTATACAGTGAATGTGAACGGCTAAACAATTTCTCTTTTGAACGCGCCAACAATGTATCTGCCTGTATAAACAGAGTACACGAGCAAACTCGAACATCCTAGGCTCATTCAAATGAGAAATTGGCTGATCTAAGTTTTGTACAGCTCTCCAACTTTCACCCTTATATCAATCACAATCTACAAGGCACAAGTGTTAGAAAACTGTTACTGAAAGTAGATTGACTCTCTGGCATTAGTTATTGGTGATTCACTAACAACAGTGACCTCTAGTGTTTACATGTTTTAATGCCAAGTGTAAAGCAGTTCGTAGACCGTGTAAGCACAGAAAGTATTAAAAACTACAAAACTATTATAGGAAATCAGCACTATACAACTACTATTATATAGTGAGACTGTTCCCTGGACCAATATGGTGAATAATGTCAGAACGATTTTCTCAAATTAACACTTTTCTTTCTTGATTACTCGGGTTTGAATGTGAGCTGCTCAGCAGGAGCATTATTGTCAATTGTATATATTGAATATTTAAATTGTTTCATGTATATCCCCACTAATGAGACTTGCTATATCTCATGGTTATTGATCATATATGAATAGATTTAGCCTGAATATTAGATCTGTATGAAAATAGCAAGAATGACAACTCTGCTCTAACTGCAAAAGAAAGATGGTAAGCAGGTTAAAAAAAACACTAGCAGTGCAGATTTTGGTGCAGAATGTTCCACCGAAGGGCATATCCTGCAATGCGGTTTTGGAATACTCCATCCTGTGTGAAAGGTCCCTTACAAAGTGGCCTTATCAGATGAACAGTGGTCCATGTACTAGCATCACAGGGTAAGAGGGAATATGGACAACAGCTCTGCTGAAAAGCACCCCTTCAAAGGTCTTTATTTAAAATATGGGACAGCAGATAATATCTCTGAACCTTAGTTAACCTTACTTTTTAACCCATTTAGGACCAAGCACTGTAAATTTACACCACTTGGTCCTGGGGTTTAAACCCAGCAGATTGTAAAAATATGTTGTTAAAGCCCCCGCTTCTGCAATTAAGCTGGAGCATGTTGGCTTGTCAGTTGTTAGTCAGAAACTGATAACCCGGAGAAGGCAGGAATGGTTTTTAACCCTCTCTGCATTCTCCTTTCCCGAGTACACAGCACTCAATGAGCGCTATGTACTAAAAAATGAAAGTTGAAGTATAACTTCCACAACACGAGCCGGCGGTCACGTGAACGCCGGGATTCCCTGCTATAGCAGAGCTGCAGGGTCTTAGCAGACCCCAATCAGTTCTACCAGTGACTAATGTCACTACATGGAGATGATTCCCACTGTAGCTGGGGCATCCATAGGAGCCCGAGTACAGGAGAAAAGTGTCAAGTAAAAAAAAAAATCAAAACATGTGAATGACCCCCAGAGTTCTTATATGACATCATGGGGGGGAGACATAAGTGGTAAAAAAACATAATTACATAAATAAGTAAAAAAAAAATTATAGAAAAAAATAAAAATATGTACATGAGAAAGAAAATAACCCAAAGCCGACACCAACCCAAACCATCACTGTATACGCGCTGTTAACCCAAACCATACATATTATACATCAAAACGTCCGAAACAAAATGAGGAACCCGTTCCTTTACTTTATTTTAGCGTAAATATACTAATTAAAAAAAGATAACTATAAATGTTAAAATCATTTTTTTCAGCTTTAAAACTAAAATACGGGGAAAAAGTCAGTGAAAAAGATATTTAAAAAATCGCCCTATATGTCACGGGAAAAAAAACACAGCAAAAATAATTTTGGCAGCTGAACGAAAATAAAATAGGGCAGTAAAACCACCACATGGGTAAAATCCCTAAAAAGTGTCTCGTCCTTAAGGTACAAAACAGCCTGGTCCTTATGGGGTTAAGGACATCCCAAAGAGAAGTTGCATCCGTCCCTTTTGGTTTTCCTCCTTTTATGATCCTAGCCTTGCTTTGGCTCAAAAAACTACATAAAAAACCTGAAAAAAACCTGCACATCTCAGTGCACCCTTAGGCCTTTTTCACATGGCCGTAGGTGTTTTTACGTGTGCCTCCCACCTCCCTTCTCCGGCTGCTGTCATTGGCTCCCATAGGAGCCCATGCAGCGGGCGACGTATTCCGTCCGGAAAGATAGTTCCAGGACCATCTTTTCGGCCCGGCATGAAAGCTCCCAGCGCTATATTGGTCTGGCTGGGCGCTTTTGCGCCCCGGGAATACGGCCATGTGATCTGATGCATTGGAATCCAGTGTATCAGATCGTAGTGTATATCAGCCGGCTGTGAAAACGGCTGCAGATATACGCTCATGTGAAAGAGCCCCTAGGCTGTTTTCACATGGCTAAGAAAATTTTGCGAGATTTGTGTGTTGCAAAAGGCACAAATCTTGCACGAAGATGAATCCCATTCTTTTGAATGGGGTCATACACATGAATGATTTTTTTCCTTACCGCACTGCGGCATGTCCTACCTTGGGGCAGGCTCTCGCAATGCCCTTTGTTTTCAATGGAGCCAGAGGCAGCATTGCATCGTGAGCTTAGATGTACATGGTGCGGTGTGAGGTGTCACCATTGAAAACAGTGGGAGACACTCTGCGATCACAGCTGACAGCCACGGCGGGGGATCGGTAAATCCCCAAAGTGATGCGAGGTGATTTTAATATAAAAACACCTTGCATCTGGGGTGAAATCGCATTTCGGCCCAATATCGCACTTGCTGGTGTGAAGTTAGCCTCAGGGTGGTTTCACATGAGCGATAAAATCACGCAATGCGAGAGTTAGTTAAAATGCCAAATTATGAAACCAATGATTTTTAATGGCTTCCTTCACATTTATGATGTTTTCACGCATGTGATTAAAAAAATGCAGCATGTACTATATTTCTGCGATTTTTATTATTTTTTTTAATCGCTGATGTTTCTTTATGGAGCCTCTTTTTATCGCAACGCATTAACTTGCATGACTTTTGCAGTTGCTGCATGCTCTATTTTTTGCATATTTGCCTCTGCATTTGTATTCTTTTTTATTGGGCAAAGACAGATCACTATTTACCCGAAATAAAATAAAATTACGGATGATATTATGGATTAAAAATTGATGACAAACAGATGCAATGTCTTTTGAAACACGTCTGTAATACATAATGAGATGATTATGTATCTCTCTGCCGTCTGTGCGCCCGTTCAGACGTCCCGAGTCTGGTGCATAAATGCTGAACCCGGATTGCCGTCGGGCGGGTGGAGACAGTTTAGCTCTGCTAAACTGCCTCCCGCTTTCTGCCCCCTAACCGGCTCTTGTCAAGGGAAGGGGGCTGGGTGGAAGCTAGCGTGCTAAGGTCCCCATCCCTCTCCAACCCTTATCGGCTGCCAGCAATGGGAGGAGGCAGGACGGGGCAGGAGCTTAGCAACTAGCTCACATTGCAAACAGCCGGCAAGGGGCGGAGAGACGGAGGGAAGGGGGTGGGAGTTTAGCAGGCACCTCCCACCTCTCTTCTCCGGTGGCTACCATTGCGTAAAAGCACCCAGACAAAATGTACCCCTATGTGCTATCTTGGCTGGGCGCTTTTATGCCGTGGGAATACGCCCATCTGAACTGATGCATTGTACACCAATGCAGCAAATGGGCAGCGTATGTTGACCGGGAAAGAAAGCGCGGCCGATATACACTTGTGTAAATGAAGCCTCAGTGATAAGTGTGAAAACTGCAGGATTTTAGGCTTTTTAAAATTATATATATATAGAGCATGACATCGAAAAAAAATTTAAAAAAACCACACACAAAATTCTTTAAAATCTGTATAACACCAAATCTTGATTTACACAATAGATTGTTTTCTGATGGCACATCCCCTTTAATAGCCCAAACCCTAATAGTGTGCATAGCACAGAAAGGAATTTGTGTGATCCATTATATTCTCGCTTCCCTCTTATGTGTTGATTGCTAATGTGTGGATTTATTTCTTATTGCTGTACGGAGATGAAAAGTTTTCTCCCATGCAGTAAAAATGTCAACTTAGACACATCATAAAGAGCCATCCATAACATATGTCTCCCTGCTTACTGAAACACAAGCTAGATGTCCTATGGCACACCAGCTGTTGGCAGACTGCAGCTTTCAGCATGTTGTATAGACAACAAACAACAGGTTCCTGTCACTTTCTGGTATTTAGCTTTTTCTTTTAGTCCTTTCATTTAGAAACTTGATTGCTAAGACCTAAGTGAATAGTTGATAGCTGCTGGCGTCAACTTAACTGCAAATTGTAATTCACATAGAATATGCATTGGCAAAGCAATAGAGGAGTTTAGAAACAAATGTTGCAATTTATGTATCAACGAGAGAGCAAAATAGTGAAAACTTAGTTCTGCAGTTATAGGGGTTAGAGGGATGTATCAGTGGTAGTTCCATAAAACAGTAATCAAAAATTGGGTGACAGTACCTATGGTAGCTGGTGCCTATGGTAGTGGTACCTAAGGTACCACTCGTTCCCCCCCCCCCCCCCCCAACATAAATTGCTGACTAGCATTTTATAACAATGACAGTAGAGTATAACTCAGGGATGCAGAATTAAAGGCATTTTTTATTTATTTGATTTGGTGATACTCTTTAATTTAAAAGACAAGAACACACTTAGAATTCTGCCTGCAGTAATAGTCAAACAATATCTAGTGAAGCATAGGAGTTTGAGTTTCTATATAGTTCTAAAATATGTGTAACAGACTTTTCTATAAGGGCGCCCACCCACTGGCGTTTTTTTTTCCCTGCGAAATTCGCAGCATTTTTTTTCTGCAGGGGTCTATGGGACTTGTAATGTTAAAATCACGATCGCGCAAAATCGCAATTTACCGCGATTCGCGGTAAATTGCGATTTTGCGCGATAGCGATTTTAACATTACAAGTCCCATAGACCCCCAGGAGAAAAAAAATGCTGCGAATTTCGCAGGGAAAAAAAAACGCCAGTGGGTGGGCGCCCTAAGGCTGAGCTTACACAATGATATTTTGTTGCAACCAAGACATGGAAATTGTGGGATTTCCGTGACTCAAAGGGTAAAATACTGTCAATGGTGATTTTGCAACTATTTCCAACAGTTGTTTGCAAGTTTACCCAAGCCCTTGTCTCCCATTATGAAGCACTGAGGTTATGTCACAGTTATCCCGGCGTTGCGACTGAGTAAATTGCTTTGGAAATTTCACATGTGGAATTTGCCAATTCACAGGGCTAGATTTGTGTACAGATCCACTGCAAAAACCATGGCAGACTAGCCGTGGATTTCTGCTGTGGTTTTACAGGTGGATTCTACAGCAGAATTTGCCATGTGAACAGACCCTTAGAGCGGATTTTGGCATGGATCCACTGCAGATTTCACCCTTTCAAATAAAGGGATAAAGTCTGCTGTTGCAAATCTGGTTTTTGATGCAGAATTTTATGTAAATTTTGGTGCAGATTTTTCCACTACATGGAATCTGCACCCTTAGGGCTCTTTCACATGAGATTCCAATGCATCAGATCACATGGTGTGAAAGCGCCCGTCCGGCCAATATAGCACTGAGCACTTTCACACCAGCCCGCAAACATAGTCCTGAATCTATTTTTCGGGCCGGGATACGTTGGCTGCTGCATGGGCCTCTATGGGAGCCAATGACAGCGGCCAGGGAAGGGAGGTGGGAGGGAGTTTAGCAGCATGACTGCTAAACTCCCTCCCTCTTTTCTCCTCCCCTCCGGCTGATTGCAATGAGAGAGGGCGGGATGGGTCAGAGCTAAGTGCCACCCCATCCCGCCTGCTCCCATTGCTGGCTGCGGACAAGAGGCAGGATGCAGCGGGGCTAAGCTAACGCCCCTTTGTCTGAGGAGGTGAGCCAGTGAGGGGGAGGGAAGGGGAAGGGGCAACAGCACGGCGGCCTCGGCGTATATGAGCCGGGGCCCATGCCGTCCGAATAGGCGCACAAATGTTAGATTTCTGTGCCCGTTCGCGAGTTTTAAAAAATTGCATTATTTGTAGAGCATTTCAATTTCAATACTGGTTTTAAACTAACATTTGGATGCAGTGATTTCTTTGGGGGGGGGGGGTATGGGGAGGGCGCTACAAAACACACCAGGAAAAAACGCCACAAAACATATAACTAGGGATGAGCGAGCACGCTCAGTTAAGGCAGTTACTCGAGCGAGCATCGCTCTTCTCAAGTAATTGCATACTGTCCGAGAAAATTTGGGGGAGAGGGGGGCGGCGGGGGTGATCGGGGGGATTCGGGCGGGAGCTGGGGGGAGAGAGAGAGATATCTCTCTCTCACTCTCCCCCCAGTTACCCCCCTTCACCACCGCCCCCTCCCAAATTTTCTCGGACGAGCATGCAGTTACTCGAGAAGAGCGATGCTCGCTCGAGTAACTGCCTTAACCGAGCGTGCTCGCTCACCTCTACAAATAACCTTTCCTCTAAAAATGCTATGCATGAAACTATCCTAAAACATGTTGCATTAGAGCTTGGAGTTAATACTTTGTTTTTGTTGCTTTATGTACTTTAATGCAGTCACCTAATGGCCTTGGATAAATTAGATGACTTATACATTATAAACGGGTGGGAATATAACAAAATCTTGTTTAAAAAGTGATACTGTTTTATTTAATCTTCGTTTCATTTCCCTGTCTCTATGGGTGTGAGATGAGCCTCTACTTCTTTTGACTACTCTTATAAAGGACCATACGCATACAAGTGTTACCTACTGTCAGTTTTCCATCAGGCTTCTCACTTATAACTTCTTGACAAATGAAAAGCTGTTGTTATTATGCACCTACATCTGTGCACATTTCTGAACAACCACCCACTGACTTGTGCTTTATAATCTACTGTCAGTTGTTGGCCGGTCCTCACCTAGAAATGCCATTATTCCTTTGTGTCTCCAGCTAGGTGGTCAGAGATATGTATTTACTCCCTAGGCGCAGTGTACCTGTTAAAACACTGTGTCTTTTGGCTCCAGCTTTAAGCCCCTGGGTGGGAAGATGAAAGATCAGCTTTGTTAATTGCACTACCATTTTGACTTTGCAGAAGACAATCATTCTATGTATCCTATTGTGGCATTAAAATAGGGATTTGGTTGAAGCACTGCCTTAATTCCTCCCTGGCAGCTCTAATCTTCAAGGCACCTTGTTTAAATCGGCAGCTTTTGTTTGTTAGACATCTCAGTTTCTTGGCAGCTGTATACAGACATTTCAACAAATAGTGGGTAATTGCAAGGAATCACAGCCTCACCCCACCGCACAGCCAACCCCCATGCTCATTTTTACATTGCCCATTTGTAGACTGGGTTAACCCTTGAAATCACAACCACCTCATGATGGATTAATAAAGGATCAAGAACGACAAGAAGAACATATACAAAGCTTAATTTGAACAGCGATATATGGTTGAGAAACTAATAAGAAACGGCTAACTGATAAGACTTCTGCTTGGTCATTAAACAGAATAAATGATCTGAACAACAGCTGCATCGACAATTTAGATGATTGAATTTCCTTCTATCAGCAAACAAAAAGGAAACATCCCGATAAGCCCCAGGATTATTCAAGGAAATGGTACAAGCTCTGCTTTTATTACTTGAGGTTCTACGTCACCGTGAGTCGATGATGTTATTACACTGCTTCTGGAGACTCAAAAACCAAAGTAGGGGTTATGACTGCAAATAACTCTTTAGTACAGGATATGTAGATAATGACTAAATATCTCATTTTTGACACTGATTTTTTTTCTATTTGGTAATATAAGTCTGGCTGGAGAGAGAATTTTTTATCAACTACAAAAGTTGGATGATTTGTTTGTACGTGTGCAATTTTTATGTTTTGCTTCATAATAAAATTACTTTGGAAACTCCTAAACCCCAACTAAGGCCTACAGGCTTATTCACAGGAGAGTATATTGGCCACTGTTTTCACCCCCTGCCCCAGCCAAGAAGAGAGCGTCTGCTGCTGACATTTTCGATCCCCCCCACCACCACCACCTGCCCCCACCCCCCTCCATAGCAGCTCCGGCGCATCGCGTACCCCATAACAGCCTGCCATCAGTGCTATAAAGGTCTCCGGCGCTTTCGGACTTCCCTGGGCTCAGCTGTCACTCACCCCGCTGCTCTGCGTTCAGCCCTCTGTGCTCTGCCGCAGTCGCTCTGCCGCTGTGAGTCTCCTTGCCAACCTCACATTAGGCGAGACATCAGTGAGAGCAACGAGACTTACAGCGCTGGAGCCGTCAAAGGGGATAAGGCTGAGCGCTGGAGGGGTGATTGACAGCAGCCGACAGGGGAGATTATGCCCACCAATTCTTCAGCCCAGCCAATTCAGTGGGAGGCGTTGGTTGTGGTTGAGCATCTTGTCCCCACCCATTCTTATGGTGGAGACAAGATACAACAATACCGAGCAAGAGTGGCTTCCCATTTGGAGAACCAGTGTCCCCCTTTCATGGTAGAGATGCAAACTGATTTTAGTGGGCACCTGGAACTTCATGATCAGATGCTGAGCATGCATGAATGAGCATTAGATCTGGCATACATTAATATGTTAATGATCAGAGACACAGTACCTCATGACACAAGCCATAACGGCAAAAAAAGAGATTACATTTGCTAGCTACAAACTATTGAGTTTTCTATTGTTTGTATAATTTTCATGCTCGAACATCACAAATATTTAATTTAACTTGTGTAAACTAAGCAATTACTTATTTCCGTTCCCCATATACAGTTAACATAAAAAATAGTGTAATTGTTTTATCTGTTGCATTTTACACACATTGATAACCTCATTTCATGTGATAAGATATTATCAGTAATATGTTATGATGATGTATAAATGAAAGAGAAATATTTTAATGTTGTGGGGAGATGAGTTCAGAAAAACTGTCAATTTACTATCTCTGAAAACTTTTAAAGCAAAATATGATGCTGCAATATTTGAACTGGCCCTGGTTACATTGGTTACTGCATTTAGAGCATGGCCATGGACACAGTACAGGCATTGTAAAGACGCACTTCTTTACTTGTAATCCAATAGAACACTACTTTAATTTATAGACAATCAAATTCAGGGTTTTGCAACAGTATGTGATATGCACTACACTGACATATTCACTTTGCCCAAGTTAAAAAAAAGAGCACCAGTCCAAGTCTAACAGAAAAAACATCTTTTCTCCTTAGGGAGAGCACCTAGACGGTGAGTGAGGAGACTCAAAAGGCCATTCCTGCTCCTCTGAGTAATATGCAAATAAGGGAGATGGAATAATATGTCCACAGTGCCACCTATTGGAAAGCAGCATTCCTTCAAGCGAAAGTTAGACTCTTTATTCAAGCCTTGTAACAATGACTGGGAATTAAAAGCAAAGCCAGACTCCACGTAAAACCAGCATGTAGAAAAAAGAAACACAATGACCATCAGTTTTGCTGCCCTTAAAAATGGCTAAAGTTCTGTGTCCTCTTAAAAATTGAATACGTAGAAGCAATCAAAAAGCCTTATGTACCTGAAGATGATATCAATAAAAAGTACACATCACTCCACAAAAAGCAAGACCTCAAACAATACCACTGATAGAAAGTTGTTGGAGTCAAAAGATGACAACAAAAAGCAATTTTTTAAGTAGTACACCATAAAAAACTAGATCAATTTGGTTTTGTTAGAATTGCTATAATAATAGTGACCCACAGAATAAAGATAACATGTCTTCTTTTACCATGCCTTGAACATCTTATTAACACTCCCCCCCCCCCAAAACAAGGTGAAATTTTAACTTTTTTGCATTTCATCCCACTTGTAATTTTCCAATACGTTATATTGTACATTAAATTGAAAAATACAGCATGTTCCGCAGAAAAACAAGCCCTCGTGTAACTATATTGCCAGAAAAATAAAGTTAGCATTTTTTTTAAAGTCAGGATGGAAAAATGAAGACAAGAAAAAACAAAAAGGAGTGTAGAAGGAAGGGGTTAATCAGCACTGAGTGTTGGACATAAAATGTCATGATGCTAAGAGACAGAGTTCTCTACTGGGTAATCAGATCTTGGCTTAGGTATTTAATAGCTACAGTACTTCAAGCTCTTTAAGACTATAGTGTCAAAATACGCATTATACAATCTCTGTCAAGAAATAAATCCCACCCCTAGAAGGAGTTGTCATTTTGCTGCAAAACTCAGCATGCAGTTACATCTAAGGCAAATATACAAATGATTAGTTGTGGCGTGATTAGATGAACTGTCTTAGGTCTAAAAGTAGTTTTACCCTTAGTCTAAAAAAGGCTCTCAGAGGCTGCTTGTGTAGTAGACCTCTTTTTTACTTAGTTGACAACTACACTTGCCTCTATGACACAATCAAAGAGATTTTGCCTAGTCAAGAGTTTGAGAGGGGGTACATTATTGGAATGTGAGAAGCTGGATGGTCATATTGAAGAATTGCCCACCACTTGGACCATTCTGACCAGACTGTTAGGAGGTGTTGGGACCAGTGGATCTGTAAGGACACACACACAATGTGACCGGGCTTTGGATGCCCTTGACAGACTACCAGTAGAGAGGATCATCTGATTGTCTGACAAGCACGAGTAGCTCCAAGTGTTTCAATTAGAGATGAGCGAGCGTACTCGGATAAGCACTACTCGCTCGAGTAATTGGCTTTATCCGAGTATGGCTGTGCTCGGGTCTAAAGATTCGGGTGCTGGCACGGAGCGGGGAGCTGCAGGGGAGAGCGGGGAGGAACGGAGGTAAGATCTTTCTCTCCCGCCCGCTCTCCCCTGCTCCCCGCTGCGACTCACCTGTCAGCCGTAGCGGCACCCGAATCTTTAGACCCGAGCACAGTGATACTCGGATAAAGCCAATTACTCGAGCGAGTAGTGCTTATCCGAGTACGCTCGCTCATCTCTAGTTTCAATGTCTGCCATCGAGAGACAGGTGGCCCCATCATTACAGGTTCCGGTGTCTGTCAGAACCATTTTCAGGTGCTTGACTAAGGGCTCCTTCACACTGGTGAGAAAATTGCGTGATTTTCTTGCGATGCGAGAGTGAGTGCAAACAGCATGATTATGAAACCAATAGTTTTCGTTGGTTTCATTCTCCTTTGTAATGTTTTTACTCCTGTAACGCGTAATAAAAAGTGAGACCATTTCTACAATTTACCTCTAAACTAATGGCATGCTGTGTGAAAAAAAATTGCAGCATGTTCTTTCTTTTTGTGATATCGCCCATTGTTTTCAATGGGGGAACATCACAATCCCCTGCCACAGCTGTGACAGCCTCACCAGGGAATTCTTTTAGCCCCGCAGGAATACGAAGCTGTTGCATCCAGGGGTTTCCACATGTTTTTACTGTTTTCAATGGGGTTTGCCCAGTGAAAACAGTGGGAAAGCATCTCAATCTCTTGCTGCACCTGTGACAGCCGCAGCGGGAATGAAGGGAACCCCCACAGTGATGCATGGCTGTTTCCATGTGAAAACACCTCACATCCAGGGGTTTTCAGAAGGATTGCGAGGGCTATATCAGGCCATGATGGCCCGATATCTCCCAGACAGTGTGAAGAAATCCTAAAGCCCATCTGGTCTCAAAGGGGCCCATTATGTGTACTGCCTTTGACACCCAGCCACCATTGCCTGTTTGCAGTGGTGTCGTGAATGACGAAACTGGACTTCTATGGAGTGGAACGGGGTTGACTTTAGTGAAGAATCCAGGTTTAGCTTAAGCACTGATAACGGTCGTGTTCATATCTGGAGACCTAGGGGTGGGCACCTCAATTCTGCCTTTTTTGTGGAACAGCACACTGCCACCACTGCTGGTATGATAGTCTGGGGGGTCATAACATATAACAGTCGGTCACCCCTATTAGTGGTATGAGAGACCATGACAGCTACGCAATATGTTCAGAACATCCTGCAGCCACATGTGTTCCTCTCATGGCAGCTTCCAAGAGGCATCCAGCAGGATGATGCCTGGATGCACACACAAGGGGTCAATGGAATGCCTCCACAATATTGACACACTTCCATGACCTGCCTGGTCGACAGATTTATCACCAATAGAACATATATGGAACCATCTTGACAGCCTAGGAGGTTATATGGTCTAGAGGTTCAGTAACAGCAAATATAGACCAATATGCTGTAGGATACCATGTGGAACCTATATGCCTCCATGCCTGCCCATATCACATCCAAGCTAGAGGTGGCCCAACAGGGAACTAGAAACTCCCTTCAAATGTTCTGTTTCCCGCAATAAATTATCCTTTTGCTCTGATTTGGTAATCATTTACTTATATCAATGTTACAGTCACACATATAATGTTTCATTCGATTCTGACAACTCCTTCTAGGTGCTTGATTTTTTTTTTACAATTTGTCTAATGAAAAGTGAGACCATTTCTACAATTTACCTCTAAACTAATGGCATGACCCTACTAAAAGAAAGCTAAAACTAATAATGCTAAATTATGCAATATGGCATTGTTGCCCCCTGTCTGTGACAAAAGTAAGAACCCTTAATTCATTTTAGAGATTCGTATTCATTTTATAATGAAAATATTTCTTCTGGCCATCAGTGAATGGAAATATTCTTGCTTACATCAAGAAAATGAAAACCCATCTTGATAACATCTGACTGACAGAGGTACATTTCTTATTCCCAGAGAGTTCTTCCATAAGTATACCAGCCAGAAGAATTGATCCTTTATCCAGTGGATAGTTGATAACACCAGGGAATATTGTGCAAAAATCAGTGTTTTTAGCTATATTCAGGATGCTGAATCGAAATACAGCAACCAAAATTGTCTGTCGGGCAAGATAATGACATTATAGACGTTATAAGAAAGTAGGATATTCAATACTGTACCATTTTCTTACAGTATATTGACCATTAAAATCATGGGCCTCAATTATCAAAATTGTCTAACAGTAAAACTGCTGCCCACAGGATTGACTTGTCAGATGAGCACGGTGAAAACTTTCACCAAGATATACATGCAATTGAAAAATGGTATGAAGGAAAGAGGATGCCTGCAATGCTGGTTGAAGGTAAAGTCCCCTAGTGCAAGAACTGAGCCGTGACAGACTCCTCGGGTGACATCACTTCAGGACATTTTCTTTGCAGACAGTTTTCACGGGGTAGGTTGCCATTGCCTTCCCTAGTCATCCTTTACCCCCCCAGCAAGCAGGGTACTCATTTTACCAACCTCGGAAGGATGGAAGGCTGAGTCAGCCTTGAGCCGGCTTCTTGAACTATGCAGGGATTGAACCCACAACCTCCAGGTTGTGAGTGGGAGCTGGTTGATTACTGCTGGAATATTTAAAGGGAGAACACTGGTGTACATAAAAGAGATAAGTGATTTATGCAAACATTGCATCTAACTTCCTATATTGTCATGCCACTCATGGAAGTTCCTTGTTATTATACATCTGCCACCTCGTAATCTTATAAAAAACATTTAATTGCAATTATATCTGCACTTCTTTATTCTACTGTTAAGATTGTCTGTAAATCTGTTCCTAGCAGTCAAAATCTGAGCACCAATTTCGAATCAGCACTCAACACTCTATTTTATCCAGAGAAAAAAAATCATGTGACAATGTAATTGCTGAATTAATGAGGGTCCAACTACTCCCATGGACCACCAGAACAGTGGAACCACATTTCCCCCTTTGCAACTTGGAGGAGTTTGTATATAGCAGGAGGTATTCACACAGCATTATTTACTACTCGGCATGATTACATCAGGGGGTTCCATCACAGCTGCCAAAAACAGCACCATGACGGGACCCTCGAACTGAACCAAACAGAACCATTCACTTGCAATAGTGAAACTGACACAACTTGGGGGTTCATTTCACAAGGGTTCTGTTTGCTTCTGTTAGGGTAGCTGACTATGTTATTCTATACTCCAAATGTAATGCTAACTAAGAAACCCTTATAAAACTGACACCCAAGTGGTGTCTATTTCACTAATGCAAGTGAATGGTTCCATTTGGTTCCATTCGGGGGTTTTGTGTCAGTGCTGTTTCTGGCAGCTGTGAAGGAATCCCATGACAGCGTAATAAATAATATTGTGTAGATATCTTTCTTGAGCATTACCATAGTATATGTTATAATCATTAATGACTTTAAGGGTTGTTGATCCGGGGATTATTCCGATTGCCAGATTGGAGTCAGGAAGGAAGTTTTTTTTTCCCTGGATGAGGAAAATTGGCTTCTACCTCATTGAGGTTTTTTTGCCTTCCTCTGGATCAACATTGGGGTGTAGGAAGCTGAACTGGATGGACATATGTCTTTTTTCAGCCTGACATACTATGTTACTAAGTGAATGCTCCCAAAATCTATGGCACTGAGAAAAACAGTCAAACTGGCTGCTTCCGCCAGTCCCAGAGACTTCCAGTGACTGCTCAATTCCTAGAAACTACTGTCTTGTGGCTGGGGATTAAGGGGATCAGGGGCTCAGATAGCAGTCAGACCAACACTGATCTACAAAGTGGGCTTATTCATACAAATGCATATACGCTGCATATTACACGTGCAAAATTTGCGTACACAGTGAATAGAACCCATTGATTTCAATGCGCTAGTTCACATAAGAGTATTTTGTGCATGCATTTCGTTCACAGCATGTTCTACTTTTGTGCGTATTGCGCAAGAAAATAGCACCTTTTAAACGAATTAAACTTAATTGCCCATTGAAATTAATGAAAGCACGCTTGGGTGTTTTATTGCGCATACAAATACACAGGCCATGTCCGTACAAAAAAGTACAGTAATTTACGCACAATTTTGCACAAATATGATGCACAAATACTTACACCTGTGTTAAGCTGGCCTTTACCACCAATTGTGTAAACGAGCGTTAAACATTTCTGGCTGGCAGGTCCCTTTAACTAGCTGTCTACCTGTGTAAGCAGAATGTTTCCATCCCAAGACAATACTTGGAGATTTTGAAAATGAGGAGAAATTGAAGAATATTTGAAAGTTTCCTAATTTTTATTATACAATCAATCAATAAGGTATTTTTACATTTAAACGGAAATCTATTACAATAATTGACAATTAATGATAATGTTCATATTACAAACAGAGTGAAATCTTTAATCTAATCCGGTAAAAACAATGAAGTCCTTCAGTGGGAGGCGGCAGCTTTAATTTATGACACAAAGGAAGAGAAGCTTAATTATTTATTTTCTCTCTCCAATATTGCTCCTATGCTCTTATGTTTGTCTCTCATTATAAGGGGTAGATGCCTTGCAATGGCTTTGTTTATTTACACAGAGCTGATTTTTATACATGAAAATTGGCTTACGGTGACGTTAGATCTCTGCAGACTCCTTTTGTTATAGGTCTTACTATAACCCCATAGCTTCTTGTTGGTCCATCCCCAAATCACTGCAGGTGGCTGAAAACAAGAATAAGTTCTCACAAAAGAGGAATCTCGTGCCGCCCCTGATGGAAGCCGGTTTGGTAAAGCCATTCTCACCGCTGTGACAGTATTATGAAATACAGCTTGAATTACCAATACACCAGAGACTTCTAATGCAATTATGAATGTTTACTTATACCATGTGTTTCCCAGCAAGCCTCTGCTGCATGAGGATAAACCAGAGGGAGCTAATGTTTTATAGATGGTAAGACTATGTTTGTTTTCAGTAGGGCTAAATCTCCCAAAGCACTCAGACACACTAATTAAAGTAAACTGCAGAGGCCCATAATAAAATACGTGTGTTTGGAGACTGCGGGATGAACTCTACTGACTTATTAAAAGTCAAAAGAAAAATATACATTATTTATGACTTCAAAAGAGACACATTTTGTACTCCGGTTTGTTCAAAAGGTTGGCTAACTGATGGCTATTGCTGGACGGCACAACCGGTTCATATGGAATCTTCATCATTCCGGATATTCGTGTTGAAGTTATCACTTGGAAACACATCAAATATGTAATCTAAATACAGGAAGCCCAGATTATTATTAAGGTTAAGCTGCAGCAGTTATGTGGAGTATATTTATATCTATTTTCTATGAATTAGAAAGAAAGTGATATTCTAGGCTTTACTATTTAGAAGTTTATTGTAACTCTTTTAATCCACCTGCTTTGTTCTAGCTAGTAGTTCGAGCGAAATTCATATCAATTTCCTGGCTCTGACTTACTAGCTCATTCTAGATCGGTTATGGTCAACCTGTTGCATTATGGGAGCCTAAAAAGGGTCTTTGATGTCATGCCTCCGTAATAGAGTCAATCATAGTTCCCAGAAAAGAGTGCCAGTTTTAGCAAAATTCATATCAGTATCCTGGCTCTGACTTAGTAGCTCATTCTAGATCGGTGATGGACAACCTGTTGCATTATGGGAGCCTAAAAAGGGTCTTGGATGTCATGCCTCCATAACAGAGTCAATCACAGTTCCTAGAAACCAGTGCCATCCATTAGAAAAATGGAAGGTGAGGGCCTGCGTACGGATATAGCAAACGATAATTTGACACATTATGATAACTTAACTACAATGTACTACTATGCTGTAAATCAGGTTATCACAATGCGCCAATCATGTTAATGACTGCTACATCTGAAGCAAATGTAAAAATGAAGCCCCTATTAGGTTGTGTTTGACTAAGGACTCGTTCACACGAGCGCTGTGGGTGTGCAGTATGGTCGCGCATAGAAAGCGCTTTTATTGGAACCAATGGCTTCCTATAGAAGCATTCACATGAAAGAATGTTAGACACGCTGAATTTGCGTGCCTAACAAAGATAGGACATGCAACTGCAAGGTCGCATCTAAGCTCCGTGGTGCGTGCAAAGATAGGACGTGACCTATCTTTGGTGCGGGCTTTCCATAGACTCCTATGGGAGCTGGAAAGCACTTACCACGCACCTTGGATTGTGTGAACGGGCTAATTCAAGTAGCTGGAATTAACTCGTTCACGCGATCTTTAGTGCAGTATAGCTGCGATCTTTGCACGCGGCTACACTGTGCGTCTACAGGGCTCGTCTGAATAAGCCTTAAGGGTGCCCACCCACTAGCGATTTTTTACTGCGAAATTCGCAGCGTTTTTTTTTTTTCTGCAGGGGTCTTTGGGCTATGGAACATGCAAAGCTAAAATCGCGATCGCGCAAAATCGCGATATCACGGTAAATCGCGATTTTTACATTACAAGTCCCATAGACCCCCTGCAGAAAAAAAAAACCTGCGAATTTCGCAGTGAAAAAAAACGCCAGTGGGTGGGCGCCCTAAGGGCGCCCACCCACTGGCGATTTTTTTTTCTTTGCGTTTTGCGTTTTTTCTCAAGAGCAATTAGAATTGAATGTACTCCTGTCCACTGGCGTTTTTTTTTGCGTTGCGATTTTTAACATAGGAACTGTCAGTTGCATATGTGTCCTTATTTTTCTCCTAATGCACCCATGAAAGTCAATGGAAATTAATGGAAAAGCCGCGAAAACGCCGTGAAAACGCGGCAAAAAACGCCGCGGAAAACGCTGCGTTTTTCACGCACGAAAATCGCAAACGCCAGTGGGTGGGCGCCCTAAGTCTGCATTAAAGAGGTTATGCAGTTCTAAACATTTTTTTAAAGATGGTCAAGGTGGCAGAGAAACATTTTTAAAAAGTGTTACCTCACCTATTTCGCCTGCTCCTATTCCACCAGTGTCTGGTCCCTCACTGGTGTCCATTTCCTACTGCAATAGCGGTGGTGTCCCAACTAAGGGACAGCTGACCATTGCAGCTAATCACCGGCCAAAGTGAACCAGCGATTGGCTACAGCGATTAAATGGGGTACTGCTAGGAAAAAGTGATGTGGAAAAAGACCTGGGGGTACTAGTTGACTGTAGACTTAACTGGAGCTATCAATGCCAGTCAGCTGCTGCAAAAGCAAATAAAATCTTGGGGTGCATTAAAAGAGGTATAGGGGCGAAGGACGAGAAAATTATTCTTCCACTATATAAGGCACTTGTCAGGCCCCACATGGAATACTGTGTACAGTTCTGGTCACCGGTGCTCTGGAAAGATGTTGTAGTGCTTGAGGGGGTTCAAAGAAGGGCAACTAAATTAATACATGGAATGAGAGGACTGGAATACCCAGAGAGGCTATCAAAATTGGGATTATTTACCCTGGAACAAAGACGGCTAAGGGGTGATCAAATAACTATGTATGAATACATGAGGGGAGATACAAGGATCTCTCCCATGATCTGTTTATACCCTGGACTGTGACGGTAACAAGAGGGCATCCGCTATGTCTAGAAGAAATAGATTTCATCACCAACACAGAAGGGTGTTCTTTACTGTAAGAGCAGTGAGACTGTAGAACTCTCTGCCTGAGGATGTGGTGCTGGTAAAATCAATAGAGGAGTTTAGGAGGGAACCAGATGCCTTCTGAGGGCGCTACGACATTAGAGGGGTTGTTGATCCGGGTTTTGGAGTCAGTTAGGAACTATCAAAACTTTGATTCAGGGTTTATTCTGATTGCCATTATGGAGTCAGGAAGGAATTTTTTCCCTCAAATGGACTAGTTGACTTCTGCCTCATTGTTTTTTTTTGCCTTCCTCTGGATCAACGAGGGGGGGTTGAAACAGGCTGAACAAGATGGACATTGTCTCCCTTCAGCCTTACATTCTATGTTACTATGTTACATGTCCCTGGTGTTGGTGATATGAAATCAAAGCCACCTATGATACAACAGGTTTATCATAACCGAATGAGAATGTATAAGGCCAAATTTACACAAATATATAAAAAGCATGTTTCTTATCTGAATGCAGTTCCATATGCAATCTGTATGTAGTTTGCGTGTGTATTTTTTACTTCTGTATGTCATTTGCTTTTCATGACAAAAAAATAACTGAAACAGGTACGAATACATTTTTTCTGCATCTTTAGCAACAGATTGGTGAAATATAGACAGCAGACTGACAGAATCCGTGTGCCATCCATATTTTTTGCGTCCCCGTTGTCTTGAATAGGGAAGTCTCATCCACAAGTCGTATCAGAAAAGAGCATGCTGCATTCTTTTTTTTTCAAGATCCATGTGCCCATTTGAAAAAACTGACGTGATTTGGCACCTTAACTACTATGGGTGCATGTGCTATCCAAGTCTAGACGTTTGTAGATTCAGACAGAACACTAGTGTGAATTATTCCTTAGTCTAAAGGCCCATTTACACCAGCAGATGATTGCTCAAAGATCGCTCTAACGACAGTTTGAGTGACAGCTTTGAGCATCATTTTGCATAAAGTATTAAGTAGCTACTCAGGTTCTTAAGTACCAATTAGGTGTGCAAATGAAGCCTTCACTGAACTCAGTTAATAGCCCGAGGCTATTATCTGCGCTCAGATCCTTTGTTCTCCACGGGAAACAATGCTATCAGCACTCCCCATGGAGAATTACTGATAAAAGTGAACAATGATTTTTAGGTTAGCTTGAATTTAACACTCACCTAATAGTGCCCGAAAAGCGGACGATGGGCGCACATTTAAAAGCACCGATTATTGATAAAACGATCGCCATTTAGCGTTTTTTTTTTTAGCAATCATCGGCTGGTGTAAATGGGCCTTAGGCCTCATGTCCACGGGGAAAATCGGGCCCGCTACGGATTCTACATGTAGAATCTGCAGCGGGTCCCTCCGGCCCCGCGGACGTGAGCGCTGAAAATACAAATAAATAAGAATTTACCTATCCGTAGCGGGCGGCGAAGCTCTGCTCTTCCTCACAGCCGGATCTTCTTTTTCGGCCGGCGGATGAATTCCTGTCGCCGGCACGTCGTCGACGTGCCGCGCGCATGCGCCGGGCACATCCGCCGAGCCGAAGCAAGGGAGATGCGGCCGTGAGGAAGAGAAGAGCTTCCCGGCCCGCTGCGGGTGAGTAAATGCTTTAAATTCCTATTTTAGGTCTCCCGCGGATCCGGACGGCTTCCATAGGCTTCAATAGAAGCCCGCGGGAGCCGTCCCCGCGGGAGACCCGCACGAAAATGGAACATGGTCCAGATTTTTTCATGCTCCATTTTTTTTTTAAATCCATTTTATTGACGATCCGCGGGTATTTATCTACCCGCGGGTGGTCAATGCATCCCTATGGGGTGCGGATCCGCGTGCAGGTAATCCGCTGCAGATCCTAAATCATATTTTGCCCGTGGACATGAGCCCTTAAGATAGAAAATTTAAGTGAATTTAACTAGAACTGTTGGGTGAGGGGAGTAGGAGTAAAACTCTGAGCACTTTTCACAAACTTTAGTGGGCTGGATAACTCCTTTGAATAATGGATCACACTTGTGTGACTGCATCTAAATAGAGTAATACAGAAATGATGCTTAATATGATATCACCAAGCTTTCTCAACAGTAGACTTTAGACTAATTACCCTTACAGTCAGAGCAATCACAATAGAATCTTGAAGTTCCAGTGTTGTTACCACACTAGACAGATACTCATGATTCAATTGTCTGTGTCTTTACTCTTAGTTTTTTTTTTAGTTTAAGCAATCCTATCTGCTATTTCCAAGTCAGAGACAAATAAAAAGGATTACATTAAGCAATATCTTATGTCTGAAAGTTCTTACAATATAATGGTACTTGTAATATGGAAAAAACAGTGTTATTACCAGTAACATGTAAATAAGTTGTATCACGGGAAGGTATTAGTGAATATAAATGAGTGGCTAAGACTTAGGGTCTGTTCATACCACATCTAAGCTTTTGTCCAGGGTTTATATCCTGGGTTGCTCCCCAAATCCCAAAAACAGAATTGGGACAGAAACTATCTCTGCCATTCTAGCAAGCTGCTGAAACAAACACCAGTAGGTCTGTGTTTCAGCAAGTTCTTCTTTGCTACTAGCATTTTGTGCCAGCAAGAATAACAGGAGAGGCCTTGTCTAAAAGTCAATTTACAAAAAGACATTCCCAATAAAATGATACAGAATTTCAATGCAAGTATAAACTTAAATGCTGCATTCCAGCCTAAAACAAATACATTTATTACCTATCCACTAAATAGGTGATTAATGTTAGGTTAGTGGCAATATGGCCCTTCGAATCCTCACCCAACACTAAAAAGAGGGAAGTGTAATGAGAACAGTAGGTCTTTGATAGCTGAAACCTTATCTAAAACCCTCCTTAGTGCCTGATTTACCCATGTGACAAATATGGTGCGGATTGGTCCAGTCGTTTGTCCATATTCAGATTTGTTGCAAATATGCCACGGACGGTAGCTTCTAGAGAGCTGAAACATGATCTTAAGCCTTCTGAAAGGCTGGATTTATCTATGTGGCAGATTTGGTGTAGATTGGTCCAGTAGGTGTAGATTTGTCAAGTCACTCTGCCACATTCCGATTATTTTGTGAATACGTCACAAACAGTAGGTCCTAGAGAGCTAAAACCCAGTCAAATATGGTACAGACTGGTCCAATCGTCTGGCCATACATAAAGTACAGACAACAAAAATTCATATACATATATTTTATATATATATACATATATTTTATATATATATATATATATATATATATATATATATATATATATATATATATATATATATATATATGTGTGTGTATATATATATATATATATATATATATATATATATATATATATATATATACACTCTTTGTAAAAATTAAAAAAAAGTAAGCATCTGGAAAGAATTTTTGAAATCTAATGAAACTTTCTCGGTGTGATTGTAACATTGCTATAAGTAAGTGATTACAATATCAGAGCAAAAGGATGATTTACTGTGTAAAACTAAATACTTGGAGACATTCCTGTGACCTCTTGTTGTGCCCGGCTGAGTATTATCCTGCTGGAAAATGCCTTTTGGAAGCCGCTACGAGAGGAACACATGTGGCTGCAGGATGTCCTGGACATATCGGTGAGCTGTCATTGTCCCTCGTACCACTACTAAGGGTGACTGACTGTCATATGCGATGCCCCCCCAGACCATCACACCAGCAGTGGGGGCAGTGTGCTGCTCCACAGTAAAGGCAGGATTGAAATGTTCACCCCCTAGGTCTCCAGACACGAATACGGCCGTTGTCTGTGCCCTAACTAAACCTGAATTTGTCTCTAAAAACAACTTAGTTCTACTCTGCAGCAGTCCAATTTTGTCATGACATTCATAACACCCGAGCAAACAAAGGTGATAGTGGGTGTCAAAGGCAGTACATGCAATGGACATCATGAGACCAAACTTTCTTCAACCAAGTGTCTGAAAATGTTTCCAACAGACGTAGGGGCCTGTAATAATGGTGTCACCTGTCTCTAGATAGTGGACAATGAAATAGTTGGAGCTGCTTGTGCTGGTTGGACGATCAGACGATCCTCTCTACTGGTGGTTTGTTGAAGGGGTCCAGAGCCTGATCGCCTTGTGTGTGTGCCTTCACTCATCCACTGGTCCCATCTTCTCCTAACAGTTTGGTTAGAAAGACCCAGGTGGCGGGCAATTCGTTGTTGTGACCATATAGCATCTCGCATTCCAATAATGTGCCCTTTCTAAAACTCTGTGTGTACATATTTATATATATATATTTGCAGAATAGATAATAAATGTATTATTACTGGGACCTTTAATGATCACTAGAATAGGGTTGGCAAATTCTTCTTCACATGTGAGCACAGTGAGGAGGCATTTTGAGCTGTTGAGCTCACCAATTGACTTTTCATTCAAAGACATGAGCTATATTGTTTAACAAGCTATATGACTTAATCCATAAAAATGAGGAAATTAAGATATGTATCCAATAGAGAAGTAAGAAGACAATGAGTAGGCCATTTTGAAAGCTTCAGGCAAGTGTCATGGAATCTTCTTGGGTGGTATAGGTGTTTTTCAAAGAATTACATGTTTTTCAGAGGATTGAGGACTAAATAAACCTAAAATAGTATTATTAATGTATATATATAGGTCACATACTTTTCCTGGTTTTCCAGTCAATAGTTTTTGAACAAAGCTCTTAGATTCGTAGAGCAGTGGAATATACTCAATTATGTCACGTTCCAGTATACATAACTGTTGCCCGCTAGGGTCAGTGGTTTTAATTAGCGCATTGTTCACATTTCTTTTGGACACAATATTTATATATTATTTGTTGTAGACTGACATATTTTCTTAGAGCAGACAGGTTATGGGTAAACGGATAAGATTAGATAAGGCACTGCTCGTACATATAGCACTGAGCTGTGGACATCTAAATCCTTGTATTTATGGCTGGAAAGATACTGTATATCTAAAGTAGCTTGTAATTTTCTATGTTGTCACAGTCTACGTACATCCTGTCAGTAAGATGGATGTCACAGCAACACCTGGCTTGAATTTCTTCATGTTAAGTCAAAATGACTTTCGCACTTTTGATGCAAGAGACAAATACTTATTCAGGACCACTTGTTCCATAGTAATGAAGGAGAAGCTGATCTACGCTATTATACAATTTCCAGGGGCAAAAAAAGCGTTTCCTAGTAAACCTCTTATCAAATATTTTCCTGCAGTAGAAATAGAGATTTCCATATAAACCAAAATTTTCACAAACAATGAACTTTCTCAGACATGAAAATTAGAATTTCAAACGTTTAGAAAATAGTTGCAAATTAAGGGAATTAATATAAGGGTGGTTTCACATCTGCGACAGGGATTTCGCTTTCCTGCTCCGTTTAGGGAGCAGGAAAGGAGAATCCCAGCGAGTGATCGGTTCCATCTCTGAATGGCACGGGACAGCCCTGCCGGGCGGACCCCTTTGGCTATGATGGGTCCGCCCAGCTGCTTGGCTTTTGGATGCTTTTTCTTTTGGTATTTACAGCCGATCTTAAATGGTATCTCTGGTCTGAGGTTCTGACGCAGATGTAAAACCGGCCTAAGACATTCAACTCCTACACTACTGCCTAATAATGTTTAAAAATATGGTAGAAAAAGCTGCAGATTTGGCACTTGGCAACAGAGAAATAGGTTATTGTCCACATTGTAATTGCTTTTCATATAATACAGCTCCATGTATTTATAAGTTGACATTAGACAAAACACAACTAAACCTGCTAAATTTAATTGATCTAATTGTGTATGAAGGCCCCTAACTCTCCTCAACTGGAGATATTGAAAGAAAGAAGAATTTGCATGTTGGATATAGCAGTGAATTATTCCTTTCTATCAACTTACTTCACGTGTAACATTTTTAACTAGAAACTGATAAGGGAGTGAAAGTTTTATGGTCCCTGAATTACTGTTGGGAAGGGGGCGGGGTCACCAGGCCAGCACTGTTATCTGGGCTATACAATTCTCATACAAATATAAATTTATAACAACTTTTGACACTTTCCGTAGAGGGATAAATTCTTCACGAGGATTTATGTATGAATGGGAGATATGAGAATTGTATAGCACAGATAACAGTGCTGGCCTGGTGACCCCTTCCCCCAACAGTAATTCAGGGACTATGAAACTTTCACTCCCTTATCAGTGTCTAGTTAAAATTGTTTGTGTTTCTGTTGCAGTATTCCTTCAAGTGCAAATTAATCACATCCATGTATGTGCCTTGTCATAAGTATGTGTGTATAAGTATGCATGCGTCTTTGGATCTATTTCATTTAAGCCTGAAGAAGAACCCTGCGTTGGTTCGGAAGCTCGCACTAACATCATGCATTTTTGTTAGCCATTAAAAGGTATCATATCTACAAGATTACGTGGTTTATCTTGCTGGGAACAATCACATTGTTTATAGAATGACATGTTGAACTGATGCTTAAAGGGGTTGTCCCGCGGCAGCAAGTGGGTCTATACATTTCTGTATGGCCATAATAATGCACTTTGTAATGTACATTGTGCATTAATTATGAGCCATACAGAAGTTATAAAAAGTTTTATACTTACCTGCTCCGTTGCTGGCGTCCTCGTTCCCATGGAGCCGACTAATTTTCGCCCTCCGATGGCCAAATTAGCCGCGCTTGCGCAGTCCGGGTCTTCTGCAGTCTTCTATGGGGCCGCTCGTGTAGAATGCCGGCTCCGTGTAGCTCCGCCCCGTCACGTGCCGATTCCAGCCAATCAGGAGGCTGGAATCGGCAATGGACCGCACAGAAGCCCTGCGGTCCACTGAGACAGAGGATCCCGGTGGCCATCTTCAGCAGGTAAGTATGAAGACGCCGGACCGCCGGGATTCAGGTAAGCGCTGTGCGGGTTGTTTTTTTAACCCCTGCATCGGGGTTGTCTCGCGCCGAACGGGGGGGGGTTAAAAAAAAAAAAAACCCGTTTCGGCGCGGGACAACCCCTTTAAGTTATTTGTTAAACAATTTTACCCATTTTTACCTTTCTAGGTGTTAGAAAAGTTCCACCGAGCAACAGGTCTATGAATATAAACAACTTGTTAAAGGGGTGGTCTCGCGAAACCAAGTGGGGTTATACACTTCCGTATGGCCATATTAATGCACTTTGTAATGTACATTGTGCATTAAATATGAGCCATACAGAAGTTATTCCACTTACCTGCTCCGTTGCTAGCGTCCTCGTCTCCATGGTTCCGTCTAAATTCGCTGGCAGCTTGCTTTTTTAGACGCGCTTGCGCAGTCCGGTCTTCTCCATTCAGCACGAGCCGCTTCAGTGTGCTCCCCGCTACAGCTCTTCTGCGCATGCGCAGACGAGCTGTCACTGCTCGGGAGCGCGCTGAAGCGGCCATTCTGCACCATCCTCTGTTAGAGGAAGGTGCAGAAACTGGAGCTGCCCAGCGGAGAAGACCAGCCCAGCCCAGCAGCCCCGAGAAGCCTCCCAGGTAAGTGATGGGTCGGGGGGGGGCTGCCGCTGCGCCGGGCTGCGCCGGGGGGGGGCTGCCGCTGCGCCGGGCGGGCTGTCGCTAGGCCGGGGGGGCTGCCGCTGCGCCGGGGGAGCTAGCGCTAGGCCGGGGGGGCTGTCGCTGCGATGGGGGGGGCTGTCGCTAGGCCGGGGGGGCTGTCGCTAGGCCGGGGGAGCTAGCGCTAGGCCGGGGGGGCTGTCGCTGCGATGGGGGGGGGCTGTCGCTGCGATGGGGGGGCTGTCGCTAGGCCGGGGGGGCTGTCGCTGCGATGGGGGGGGCTGTCGCTAGGCCGGGGGGGCTGTCGCTGCGCCGGGGGAACTAGCGCTGGGGAGCCGGGGGCTAGCGCCGGTTACCTGCTGTCTGGTCGGCGGCTGCGATGCGTCCGGTTGCCATGGAGACACAGCTGGCGGCGTCTCGGGAGCGCGCACGTCGGGCTGCAGCGAGCGACTGGGAAAGAGCCGGCGGCCATCTTGAGGAAACTTTTATAACTTGCTGAAACGCTGGAACGGTAAGTACGAACCAGCTAGAAATGTCATTTACAGGGGGGCTTAGTAATGTGTGTTTAATGGGGGGGACTGGGCAAAAAAAAAAATTAACTGCTTCCTCGAGACATCTCCTTTAATGAAACAAGTCAGAAGAGAATGGACAGTTTGGTTCAAATCATTCATATCACTATAACAATATGCAGAAAATTGTATCTCAACTGGTGAGGAGGTGTGGGTTCATGCGACATTGCAGCATGACAAAATAGGATAGCTATTCATTTTTTGTCCCCTTCACCTATCCCCAAGGTACCTTTACACGGAACAACTGTCAGACACAAAAGCCGTCTTACCAACTATCGCTCCTAGGCTTTCACACAGGAGCAATAGTTGTTCAGAGAATGGAGGCAGAGAGCGCCAGAGATCTTTTCCGGACAGGGGCGTAACTATAGGGGATGCATGGGATGCGGTTGCACCTGGGCCCAGGAGCCTTAGGGGGCCCATAAGGCTTCTCTTCTCCATATAGGGAGCCCAGTACTATGAATAAAGCATTATAGTTGGGGGTCCTATTAAAGGTTTTGCATTGGGGCCCAGGAGCTTCAAGTTACGCATCTGCTTCCGGATGCCTGCCTACATTCACTGCTAACAGGCAGTCATTCATAGATGAACGACTGCCTGTTTACACAGGCCAATAGTTGCTTGGTTTTTTTTGGTGAGCTAAAAACCAAGCAACTCAATCAAGTGAGCGATTTGCCGCTCCGTGTCTTGTCACTGGCTGTGTACACATGGAATGATTACACTGTTTCCAGTGATTATTTGAGTCATAATTGCCCCATGTAAAGATACCTTTAGTAGTATAGAGAAATAGCACTACCTTCCGGCTGTTTCTTCCTCCTTTATGCTATAAGTGTAGATACAGGAATCTGGTTTTACAGCATATAGAAATTGAATATAGGTCTACTCACAGCTGGACCCCACTTTTTTATGTGCCCATAGAATCTGCATAGTAACATAGTATGTAAGGCCGAAAAAAGAAATGTGTCCATCCAGTTCAACCTATTCCCCCCCAATGATGATCCAGAGGAAGGCAAAGAAAAAAAACAATATGCTGCCTGTTTGGCAAGTAAATACACGGGTCAGCTATAAATGAGAAAAGTTACCTGGTTTGACAAATATTACATTTTTACAAAAACTTTACAAAAGATCTCTACAAAACTTTACCTCCATTGTGATGAATTTCCTACTCTTTTCTGTAACAGAGTTACAGTTTAATGCTATTAAACTGCTAGATTTCATAGACGTCAAAGGAATATCACTGTGCTGTATATTAAATTAGTGTCAAACAAAAAATAGATAAAAAATGTAGACCGCAAGTCTCATGATAATATGTAAATTACAGCTAAATGTAAAAATATAATTGCTTTCTTTGCCTAATGCTTTATGGTATCTAGGACACGTGTATGCCTCTAAATACTGTGTACTATATGTATAAAAAGACACACAGACTTCAGGATATGTTTACGTGTGGCAGAAATGCTGCATCAAAAACTACATCAAAATGTGCTCCATTAAAAAGGACTTTTACTATGAAGGAGCTGCGTATCTGCAGCAGATTTCAGTATCTACAGTACCCCCCTCACCTTGGAATACTTTGTGCTGCCAGCACCAAGGGCGCAGCATGCCCTATCACCCTACAGCCACTGGTGAGCACTGGGCCACTAGTCAGGTGATGCCACTTTTGAAGTTGAGTATCACCACTGCCTTCACCGACATTGATATCTACCCAATATTGCAGCGTGTCCTATGTTAGTAGCCAGTCCTCCACCCCCCAGCATGGGAATGTAAAAAGAAATACCACCTCAACCATTCACAAGAACAGAACCTCAACATAAGCATTGCACAGCTGCTTGCAATGGAAATGCTTCCGCTCAGGCTAGTGAACAAAGATGCCTCCGCAATATGATGCTCTGTGCTAACCCAGATGCCCAGCCGCCATTTTTTTGCCAAATGAGCCATTCCTGCCCTGAATCACCATGTGAGTGATAATGTGTCCTTGGCATTGAAGAACACTGTCGGTGGCAGGATGCACTGAACCACGGACATATGGTCCAGAAAGCATGGCCAAGGCCATTACAAATCCTTGACAGCACACTAGGTCAATGTTCTGCAGCTAGAGGTCTAAAGTGGTGGTCCACATTTCATGGTAGCCCCAAGAGTTATAGGACATCCATCCTTCAATTCCTCCACCTCTTCATACCACCCTATACATTAACAAAAATATCTGTATACAACAAAATCTGACCTCCATATAGCGCTGCTGTCCTAAAAATTCATAAGTCTAGGGGAGCGCAGCCACATAGCCAAAGAGCTATTAATGGCTCTACAGGCCCAAGCTGACATGTGACTGACTTTGCACAATCTGAAGCCAGGCCGGATTGTGTGTGACAAAGGAGCCAACCTGCTGGCAGGCTTTTGTCTCAGCAATCTCATATACGTACCATGCCTGGCCCATGTGATAAACCTGCTGGTGCAACACTTGCTTGTCCAGTGCTGCAAAAAGCCAGAAAACTGTGCTCGCACATTCAGAATTCACACCCAGATACCACTCATCTGATGGAGGTGCAGCAACAGTTTAGGCTATAACCCAATCATCTCATCTGCGATGTGCCTACATGATGGAATTTCATGTTGCACATGTTGCGGAGGCTAAGCCAGCAGCAGAGAGCAATCATGGAATACCAGATGGTGTATGCCATTAGCAGACGCTGTATGGTGGTCAGCTAGTTGATCCCTGTGGAATTGCTGCCAATCAGAAACATGTCTGCCATTTTAGCCTGCTTTGGGGAAGCAACCAAAATGGTCAGTCGTGATGACGCACTGATCAGTATGACCATCCCTGTGTTCTGCCTGCTGGATCATACGATGCACGGCATCAGGACAATTTTGTGCTGGGCCATCACCCTTTGAGGCATAGGAGAGCATTTATGCTGTTGTGCTTGCAGAAGGATCGTCGCATAACCCACATCAAAACATCAGATCATTACAGGGTGGCCACTGTCCTCGATCCCCACTACCAGGCCAAAATGACAAATCTTATTCTGGCAGTGGAGATGGACCTCAAAATGCAGCACTATCAAGACCAACTGTTAAGCAGCTTCAGCACAGCATTTCCCCATGGCTGCGGGGATGCATCCACAATATATCACAGCTCTGCGGCTCTGAGTAGGAAGCCATCACAGCACCACCACCAGTGGCAGGGGAAGTCTAATAGAAGGGTGGCATAGTTTTTTCAGCCGGTCGCAGCCTGCAGCAACAGAATAGGGTAGGACTTACAGTGACAGGCGGCATTTGTCAGCTCCTGCGTGGATGTACTTAGACAATGCGTTGGTCCCTTTGACTTCTGGGAGTCTAAGCTGGATGAGTGGCCAGAGCTTTCACAACATGCTTTAGAGGTGCTTGCCTGCCCCACTGCCAGCATGCTATGAAAGGTGATAACTGATAGACGCACCTGCCTGTCCACAGACAATGTGGAGTGCCAGGCATGGATTTCACCTGACTTCTGCACCCCCACGGCAGATTCAACTGATTAGTTAGCATGCTGGCAATTTTTACGCAGATTTGACTGAGCATAGATTTACAGCAAAGACCACACTGTGCCTTCAAGGTGCTGTTGCTAATGGTGGTGCTGCTGTTGCTCGCCATGTTTTCTCCTTATATTTCCCCTAAATGTAAAATATATCAATATGAAAATACGGAGCTACAGCTCTCATGTTTCCACGAGGAGCACAGTCTGGTGCTGCTGCTCTCCTTCTGCTTTTACCATGTTTCCTCCTCCTCCTTCTCTTAAAACAAAACTTTTCTGAAGCACAAGAAACAGCTGGAGCTCTACAGCTTTTCCTTGAAGAAGGTTCATGCTTGGCTTTTCTGTTTGACTGGTAGAATTTGTCCTTGCAAATTTGACATTGCTTTTATAACAAGCAGCACACTTGCTGTCTTGCGTAGCAAAACTATTACGGTCAATGAGTGTGGACCCACTGTGCTAACCAACTGGTTTGGCTTTGGGTTACTTCTGGTTTGGCTGGCAGCTGAGTCCCTGGTGGTCAGAGATACCAGTACAACGCACTGCAAAACTGGCTGACCTATGAGCAATGACAGATGGGAAATCTGGCCCTTTGCTAGTAAGGTAGAAAAGGGTACACCTGCCTATAAGTAAGGTACGCATCCTAAAAAGGACGGCCCCACGGTCTTCCTTTCGGTCCTAACTACCCCTTAGAGGACACAGGAGAGAAGTACAGGACACAGGTCAGGTCTATACTCCCCATGGAACCGGGTACAGTACACAGACAGGATCTGATAGCAGACAAATGTATAAAGATAAGATTATGGACAAGACACCTATGCTGGAAGACAAAGCCAAACACCAAAACAGGGAAGATGCAAGTGCAGGATATACAGGTAAGTACATTTCCACATGAACAGATTTCTTTTAATTTACTGAGCTGACTGAACGTGATTGCATTGATACAATATTTCAGAATCTGGGGCCCCACTTTTCCCTAGGCGCATACTTTGTCCAAAACCAGCTTTCTATCAACCAGTGACTACTTTTTGGTAAGCTGAAATGAAACTTCTGGCGACTTATCACTCATCACTTTGTTGGTGGCCACACCGAATGACTATTGTTTGAATTAGCTCTTATTTGGCTGACAGTCATTCCATATAAAAGGTATCGTTAATAAATTAAAGCAGTATGCCTGAAGTGGTTCATTTAGCTCCTTATAGCTCATATTTATTTTACCACCCGAAATAAGAAATGAACAGACTTAGATTAGCTAAAATAGGATGAATTTTATGTTTTTGCCTTACAAACTAATTTTATTCTTGCTCCGAAAAATGGAAGATGCATCACCGCTACTTTTTCATTTCCTGTCTTCTTGGATTCTTGTGTTACTAAAATATTTTTATTACAGAAGGACTTGAAGCAATATACATTGTTTGTCGTGGGATTACTTGTAGTCCTGGTAAGCTGAACTTTTGTAATGAAATCCACTTACAGACATTCCACTGTGCCCTGTGTGAACTTGCTTATGCAAATGAAACCTGACCAAAGTTTTATCAGATATTCATAATCTAGAAAAATCAAAGATCACTGTAATAATGTTTGGCACGTGCTTTGACACTTTAAGTCTTGCGAGTAAAGGTGAGTTTACACACAACATCATCCAATAAATAAATTCCGTGCAGAGATATTCTGCAAACTTTCCCATAATTCCCATTTTAGCTAAATCAAAACCATTTATTCCAAATATTAGTAAATTTAAACCAATAGAGGAAAATAAGTCTTTAAAAAAAGTAGGTCGCAAGAGAGAGATACAAGAAAAGACAGAGACTAAGGGCTACTTTATACACACTTTTTTCAGTGTTTTAAAATGCTTGTAGAAAAAAAATGCCATGCATTTCAAGTATTTTCCAAGTTGTTTTTTGAGCATTTTTGGCGCTGTTTTTTTTTAACAGGTATATATCCAAGAGTTTTTGCCTAATAGAGGAGCCTATAAAAATGCCATACTTAAAGAATGCTATTTTTAAAAAAAACAATGCTCCTCCTTCCACCCTCCCTAATGCTACAAAAAATGGCAAAGACTAAAGCACTGTGTATACAAGCATTATACAATTTTGCTTAACACTTAAAAGTAACATCTGGGAACAGTTATTTCAACTAAAAGAAAGAAATGTAGTGAAAAATGACAATGAAAACGCCATGAAGAATGCATTAAAATGCTGTGGGGGAATCCAACCTATGGCTCTGTCCACACTAGTGCCAAGGCTACTTCTCACAAAGGTGCCATGACAGTTCCCTTTATAAACAAATCTCAAAATCCTGAGTCTGCTTACTGTATGAGGCTGAGCTCATATAACCGTATGCCAATTGCATATTACCCGCGCAGTTTTGTGTGTGTAATATGCAGTAGCAATCTCCCATAAACTCCCATGTTGCTGCTTACATGAGCCGTGCACAATAGAAATCGCAACATGTTCTATCTTGGTGTGTATTCCACGCATATACACGCCAAGATACTGCATGGGGATTGGAGCTACACACGAAGTATGCATATCTTTGCTGCTATGTGAACCAAGCCTAAAAGGGTCTGCCAGGTTTTCGTTTCTGGACAGCAAAAATAAGATAAAAACACAGATGAAGTAGACAAAATGAAAACTAATCTGTGTTTATCTATTATTTTTCTGCCACAGCAAGTATTATATTAAAAAAAGCACAAAAGTCAAAAATGGCATTGGACAGCCGGAGAGAGGCTAGTGCAGAATAATCAGCCTATGCATGCACAGATCTACCATAGTACAGTAATTCTAGTGAATTACAGGACAGCGCGATCATCAAGTAATCAGTAATTTTAATTTTAATTCCTTTTAATTACATGCATATTGACATTTCTCTATTCCGTACCGGCTGTCATTTTTGTAAAACAGATAAAGTGCAGCCATATTGGTTATTTTGAGATTTGAGCACTTCAGAGCTGAACTGTTTGTGTAGCTCCCATGGAAGCTATGGAAACACTGTAGCATAGTACACTACACTGTTTCCATAGCTCTCATTCACTTCAACAAGAGCTACGCAAACAGCTTTGCACCAAAGCACTCGCCTATTTCTGACAGGTAGTCACAAACAGAGAGCCGGGCTTTCCCATATTGGCCATTAAAAACTGAGATGGGAATAACCCTTTAATTTGTGCTAGTAATGGGCATCATATGATGAAGAGTAGATGGTAATTCATGACACTAGACCTATGCTAATTGCTTTAACACTCAAAATAAATATATTTTATTTCAAGTAATGCCCCATTTACACACAACGATGATCGCTCAAAATTCATCAAACTAACAGTTTTGAGTGATCATTTTGCATTAGCTGCTAATGAGCTAATCAGCCCATTAGTAGCTAACTAGCTTCATTTGCATGTATTTAGAGAATAGAGAGTGGTCTGTTCTCTAAAGACATCTGCTTTGTTCTGCTGCAGGCTGCTGGCTGCATACAGTGCTATCAGCGCTGCCCACAGAGAACACAGCATGCCGTCCCTGTTATCAGGGACGAGGATTTTGCGCTGACTTGAAGTCAGCAATGAACGAAGAGTTCACAGTAAGTGCACGATGGGTGCGCATTTACATGCAACGGCTATCACTCAAAAGCTGTCATATAGACGGGTTTTGAGCGATACTCGTTGCATGTAAATGGGGCTTAAACCCAATGGTGAATCTTGATTAAACCATAATATGCATCTTATTTAAACTATTCTAATCTTAAATGGCCACTGATGTTCTAAAAAGCTTGTGTTTATGTGATAGCCAATGTCATAACTAGCAAAGGTGAAAGTCCCTATATTTACCTAAAATTATGGTTTTTGTGCAGAAAACTCTAGAGTGCTGGCCAGTAGTGGTCTTCTGTCCTTTTAATTTTCTGTCTAATACCTATTGTCATGTGAAGTCCATCTCTAGTAGCAGAGATAACAAGATGTTTATAGGAAGTGAAGAAGGGGGATGTCTTATGCTGTCCCTAGATGTCTATAAAGAATAAATGCGATAGACACTTCAGCAGCTAACTGATAAGTGATTTGCTGTCTCTAACAGGTACTGAAATCATATTTATGCTGCTCAATACTGCTGTAGTGTCCTGCATGCTTTTTATTATGATGGTGTAAGTATGTAGGGTAGGTATCACCAAACCAAAAGTACTCCAGATAGTGCACAGTAGTAAAGGGGGAAAGACCCTCACTTCACAGGGGTGCCTCCATGGAGTGCACCCCTAATCCAGAGAAGCAATAATTCCCCCAGCAAGGGGATTTTCCAATCGACCAATGATGATACTAATTCTCCTTGTCTGAAGAATCCATTTATTCCATAAAATCAAGTATCAATGGAACGCATTTCAGCTTATTAAAGAGCCCTTTTCAAGCATGTTATTATGATGGTGTGCTACAGCTACAGAGAGAGAGAGAAAAAGATGCCCTGCTCTTCTCTGTGCATAGTGTCTGGAAACATTGTAGCAGCTAGTCTCCATCCACTAGCTCAGAGACAACTGAAAATTAGAACTACAGCCTGCAGAGGAGAAAACTGGTGATAAATACAAAACTCAAGCTATAGAATGCAGCAATACTGCTACTCCCCATGTACACATGACAGTTTATTCTTGCATTATCTTGAAAATAATCTGAGCCACATAAAGATCTTTTATTCTCATAGCCTTTTCCTTTAATAAAAATATTCTTTGTTGTATGAAATACATAGCAGTCTGTTGAAAGCAAGTACCAATCACGTCCACTGTTCACATTCACATTCCTGAATCATGTTATTTGCTTCACATTTTCATTGTCATACATGAAAAAAAAATCAGTATGGTGCCTTATATGCTGCCTTGTCGATCTTATTTTCACATGGTCAATAAGAGAATGTTAAGGCCCAGGTAGGTTCAAGGAAGCAGCATGTGCATCTGCATAGCCCACAATAGGAATTCATATTGGGAATGCAAATTGCATTTTGTACTCCATATGCTTCTGTCTGCCTCCACACTTCATGTACATGAAGCCCAAAGTACTGTACAATGACCTGTCTTAGGATATTCTCAATATTCACAGCAACAGACACAATCTCTGACCTCAGCGTTGACCTGCGGAGGATGAGAACAGAGCTTCTTCTTATTGGTTTTGTTAATTCTCTGCTATAACCATAAGCCACAGGCAAAAAAACATGATAGCGGGTCCTGTGGGTTATGACAACCTTACAACTCCAACTTTCTCAGAATCATAAAAATAATGATTGCATTGTAATTGCTGCGCATGTTTCAGCTTGTTAATGATGCTGGTTAGATTTAATCCCCAATCCTTTTAGCAAGTTTATATAAAAACCAAGGTTATTAAACATATAAAGTGCGGCTGATGCTTAGAAATACGGTTTGCTATCCATATCTCCCATTCTGTGTGGCTACCCAAATTATCATTAAATGCCATCTAGTTAATTGGCTGTTCTGATTTCCAAATCAAGAAGTCCTAAAGTAATTCCTCCAGATTTGGATGAAGGTAATACCGGTAATTGCAGCACTTAAGAATAATAAAATGTCTGTCTCTAGAACAATAATAAATGATATGTTAATTTATCAGTGTTTCATGTTTTTTTGGGTCTTCTCATAGCATAAAACAGTGTGGATGAATTATTTACTTATATCCATAGCATCTCATTTCCTCTCATCTATGAACACTATATCTCTACAAGTTTATAGTCTGGTCGATAGAGTGCAATATTCTAATAGTTTTGTGGTAAGTTTATTCAACTTTACTAAGCCAATGGTTCAATGGGTATATAAAGCGACAACCATCTAATGCATTCCTATAGTATAAGTATATTGCTCAGACATAGACATTGTAAGCACAGAGGAAAGCATCACTCTATTATTTCCAGTTCTGCTTTTTTCCCAGCAGTGTACATAAAATGTATCTATCCACATCAGTTCCCTTTGCCAGTTGGGCTTATAATCTAATTTTCTTAACCCAGACATACACACACTAGGGCCAATTTCATACAGAGCCTACACAGTACGATATTTTACAATTTTGGAAATGTATATAGGCAAGTTAGGGATTTCTTTTCTATCGGATCGCCATCTTTCAGCAGAATGGTTGGCACACATATATAAAGGCTCCATAGATTTGTATTTCTTTAAATCTAGTGCCTGTCAGCATTTATTCCATATACACAGCAAACACGTGTACAGCATGCAAAGTTCATTATCCATACCCCACCAGGGTATGAGTCTAGGGGCATTCTCCCTATCAGACTCGGGGTGTTTCCTCTGACTTGCAGCTCATTCAGGTCTGCTGAGCTCTCTTTCTTTCCCCTGAGTATAGCAAGAACTGATCCTTTAATATTACTTCCTGCCACACCCACAGGTGTTTTTCCTCACTTCAGGTTCCAGAATGCCTGTCTATAGCCCCCCTACTGCCCATTCTGTGTACTGCAGTCCTACAATATATATAATTGTAGCAAAGTCTGCATGGCTGGGTGGGGTTGGTGAGAGCACAGCAGCATGCTCAGTCCATGTAACAGTCCAAATTCCTTTTTTTTTTTTTTAAATATTCAGCAGTAGCAAGGAAATCCACTGCAAACACATCAGCCACTGGCAGCACATACACTTAGTACTATGAAAAATAATAAACGCTTGCCCATCAAGGCACTAATTAAACAGTAGTTTTTCACTACTAACCACTACTAACACAGTAGCTTAGTGTCACCACACGTACCCAACAGGGTGTCAGTCTGGAGCAGTCCTTTCCTGTCTGACTTGTGGCCATACCGCAACCTGGTCTTCCACAGACGAAAGGCTTTCTCCTCTTAGGGAGTAACTGCAGCTCTCTTTGCCTGGCTCTGGTTTTCAGCAGCAGGGCTGCTCCGGCTTGTAGCTCTGCCCCAGCTTTCAAGCTCCAGCTTGCAGCCAAGAAGTGAATGTGGCTGGAGCTGTCCCTGCTGATTAGCACACATTCAGTACACAGAAGGCCTGGTTACAGCCCCCTGCAGGCCAGCTTTCAGCTGTCCAAAATGGCCAACTTATTATTCAGACTGATAGTGTTAAAGGGGTTGTCCCGCGCCTAAAGTGAATTTTTTTTTTGCCCAGTCCCCCAGTACCTGTAAAAGAATACTGCTGCCAGGTGTTATTAAAAAAAAAGAAAATTCCCTTACCTGAATCCCCGTTCAGCAACTTTAAAAAATCTTCTTTCCAAGATGGCTGCCGCTGGTCTTCTCCCACGATGCACCACAGGTCTTCTCCCATGGTGCACTGTGGATGTTCTTCTGCTGTCTGAGCTCCATTGCCGATTCCAGCCACCTCATTGGCTGATCGGCACTATGTGATGGGGGTGGAGCTACGTGATGACGCTGAGAAGGGGGAGGAGCCAGGACGCAGCTCGTGAGCAAGGACCTTCCAGAAGGGGATTCCTGTCTGCGCAAGCGCGACTGTTCCGGCGACCAGAGAAGCAGTTTGCTCGTCGCCATGGAGACGGGGACGCCAGCACCAGGAGGGGGTAAGTGTATAACTTCTGTATGGCCAATATTTAATGCACATTGTATATTACAAAGTGCATTAATATGGCCATACAGAAGTGCATAACTGCACTTGCTTCCGCGGGACAACTCCTTTAAACTATCCCCACAGTGCATTAATAGTGTTAAACTATCAACGCACTATACCTGCTCTCTGATTGGCCAGAGCTAGTCATATGATCAGCACTGACCAATCAAAGACCAATGTTAGAAAACTTCTGCTGCAGTCATCTTGGATTAAAAAAAAACAAAGCAAGGCCAAGAGCAGGCTGGTTGGAGGGGTGGCAAAAACAAACTGCTGGTAATATACCCCTCTTCCCCTCCTGTCCTGGCTCTAATGGTGAAAAAACAAAAATGTACTACTCTCTGACATCCATGGTGGTAGTGGTGTAAGGGCAGCAGCAACAATCAAGCCCTATTCTTGGGGTTACTCTCCTGATGTTACAGATAATAATAGCAGCATATAAGACACTGACAGACACATTATGTTCAGGCAAAAAAGAAAGGATCAGACATGTTAAAAATCAACATTCAACTTATTTGCCCCAACATCTGCTGCTGAGGGGCCTATCTAACTGTTCCCATACACATTAAAATGTGGGTTCAGCCAAATTTCATCTAATGTGCATTACTTCATTGATCTGTGGACACAGAATGCCCAAATAAAGAACAGAAAAAGAACATATTATTCAAATTATGAGGCTACTAATCTAAAAAGTGTTATTTTTTTATTTATTCTCTTTATTAACATTTATACAAGGCGATGGAGAAAACCACACAGGTATCAATTGCATAAATATTGTATATTTTAGTTCCCGGTAAAACAAATTCCCTGGCGTCATGCAGGTTGTATTGCAGAAAAATCTATGTTATCAACGCTTCATGATAAGCTTCTTAAACATATTCATGGCATAGGAAGCCAGTACACAGTTGAGAATCAGCAAAGAAATTTTCCCAGAGGGCCGGGAAATTTAACACCTATGTGCAGCGTGGAAATACTTATTCCGGCATCTCTAGAAATAACATTGAATTTATTACCAAAGCATTTGATGCTTCACTGGTTTTGGCACCTTCTGACATTGAGGGCACAGAAAATTGTAAGGTCACTTTAGCTTTCATGCAAGACAATCTGTGAGTTGTGGAGGTGCAGGTGACCGTTAAATTATAAATGGTGACTGATACATGGGGAGATTACTGGAAGGGGATAACAGGGAAATACAGTAAATGTATTCTAAGCACTGCAAATGATAATTGAAAGGCTGCGAGATGAAGCAGCATTTTCAATTTTCTCTTTAACCTTAGTGCAAATTTCAATGAACTTGGTGATTTCTGTGCTCTGTTTCCCTTCAAATATGAATGCTTGTATGGGTAAAGTGAACCCTACATTGTATACTAAAAAGATACATATACAACACTTCTTCGAAATATACCCTCCCTTCTCTAATTCTCTCTCACTAGTGCCACCAACTGTAACTGGCACAATTTAACCACATCTACCTTGACAAGACATGGTACTGAATGCATGGTGGTTGATAATTTCTTGATTATAGCAAGCTGCCAGAGTAAAGGTTTCAGACTGTTAGCAGTTAATTTACTACGGGCTATATTGGTTGGTTTTCTATACCCAAATAGAACGGGTTCTTTACTGTAAGAGCAGTGAGACTATGGAACTCTGTCTGAGGATGTGGTGATGGCGAACTCACTAAAAGAGTTCAAGAGGGCTGTGGATGTCTTCCTTGAGCAATACAATATTATATGTTATAATCACTTATGACTTCAGAGGGTTTGTTTATCCAAAGATTATTCTGATTGCCAGATTGGAGTCAGGGAGGAATTTTTTTCCCCTAAAATGAGGAAAATTGGCTTCTACTTCATTGGGTTTTTATTTTACCGCCTTCTGAATCAACATTGGGGGTTAATAGGCTGAACTTGATGGCCTAGGTCTTTTTTTAGCCTAACATACTATGTTACTAATCTATTCATTTGTTAGTGTTCAGCATTTCAATACAGTCCCTGAAAGGAGATCAAGGTCACCACTACTTGAAGAGATCATAAGTGAAATTATGTTCACTAAGAGTGTGTGCAGTCAGCTAAATGCTTCAGGTGCATAGTCCTAAAGGTATGAAAAGTGCAGGTATTGGTCAGTATACCTTTTTTTTTTCATTCCAGAGAAAGGAGCTTGATGCACTCCCTTATGTAGTTGATACCGCAAAAGATATGTATACAGCAAACTTTTTACAGTGGTAGCCTACTAATGATATATACAACTGTATGATATCTAGTATACTAGTAATTATTAGGAAATTATAGTACAAGTGTTTCTGGTGGCGCAATGCACCACACAGCTCTGCTACATGCACTTCACACACACAGCTCTGCTACGTTGCTTTTGTATATGAGCTGCACGTTATTTACAAACTTTAGCAGCTCACTGAGGAGACATGTTCGCTTGTTCCTTTCGCATATCTACTGCACGAGATTTACAAACTTCAGCTGGTAGCTGAGGTGAAACCGGGGCTTGTCGCTGTGTCATGTAAGCTGCATTAGCTTCACACCAGTGTTGAACCCTCTGTGATGACATGTTTTCACATCAACAGCGACGGTTTGTTTCAACACTGGACAATGGTTGACGATTAGATGAAGATTGGACTGGTGTTGGCGGCATTAGCATTTGAGATGACATGATATGACATTCAAGAGACTAAAGATAGTGATGAAGGACTATTCATCAATATTGTTGGTCAATATGCACCACCAGCTATGTATGTGGACATTTGTGAGGTGTCATTTATTGGAGTCTCCACACAGGTGTCCAGCTGTCTGACAACCAGGTACAAGCTGCCAGACTGAGTACTGCTGTATCCATAGCAACTGAGGCCATGGGCGTATGTGGGGGATGTAATCCACCCATAATCCCTCATTCAGCTCAGAGACCATGTGACTGATCCCATAACAGTGACATCATCACAGGTCATGGCAGCGCACAAGCTATGTATGTGTAAATTTGTGAGATGTCATTTATTGGAGTCTCCACACAGGTGGGCAACAACCAGGTACAAACTTCCAGACTGAGTACTGCTGTATCCATAGCAAGTAAGGCCATAGGGGATTGTGGGGGATGTAGTCCATCCATAATCCCTTATTCAGTGCACAAGGAGAATAAAGGACCTGTAATGACGTCACCGTCATGTGATCAGGGGGCGGAGCTAAGAGACGGTAACTGACATCACAGGTGCTGTCAGGCTCTGCTTGTAAGTCACACAGCACACACACACAGACGGACAGACAAGTGGTCGTTAGCACTTGTTTAGCATATGGAACATATATAACAGAAGATTTTCCCATGGTCTGAGCCAAATGTAAAGCTTAGGGATGCTGATCCAGCCAGAGAAGCTGCTAAGTGCTGTACTTGTGTGGACTTATATGTCTACTATGTATGTTTGGACATCCCTGTAGCATGTATTCCTAAGATTGCTTTGAAAAGCACTGCATATTACAATGCATTAAGCAAAAGTGTAGTAACATATTGTAGGTTCATATCATCAATTAATAAGCAACTTACTGATACACTATTACTTTGGGGTTCTCTATAGCATAAATTATTTGTAATGCTGACATTGCCAGATGAATTTATAGACTGTTAGCAGTAAGAATGTTTTATTGATCACATGACCATGGCTGGAAAATGACCCGCAGGAGGGGAAACTTACAAGATTTGCAGGCAGATTGTTGTCACCCTGCCTGCATAACCTGCCCCGCGCCCTCTAATGGAAACGTCTGGCTGGAAAAAAGCATTCCTATACTGCTCAAAGTTATTCTTATTACTTTCACAGAACCCTTTACATGTTTTTGATGATATCACTCATAGTCCTACTGGGAGTTTCTACACACCCAGTTGACAAAGGAAAACATGGCACAGTGATAGATGATAATGATAGATGGTAACTGGTCTACTACAATGTTACAAAAATATCTGACGCATCCATGTCTACCTTCTGTCTTCTTCCTGCTTGCATTCATCATACTGTGTGGGTGTTTGCAGTGCTATGTGACGGCATCTATCACCCACAAATCTTGTTTGCAGATGCCATCCTTCACAAATAGAGGAGTATCTGTCTTCTTAGGTCTTTGTCACTCTTCCGGAAAAAAAATAAGCATTTTTTGCAACAGCAAAACCACAGTGAAAAGTATGCAAAACCACAATGAAAAGTATGCAAAACCACCACAAAAGCATAAAACTTTCTATGGAGACAATTGAATTTGTAAATAAAATAAAGCAAGTGCATTGTTTTCCTATATATTGCTGTTCAGATATAGTAATATAGTATGTTAGGTTCGAAAACAGACATATATCCATCCAGTTCAGCCTATTACCCCCCAATATTGATCCAGAGGAAGGCAGAAGAAAACCCCAATGAGGTAGAAGCCATTTTTTTCCATTTAAGAGAAAAAATTACTTCCTGAATCAGAATAATCCCTTGAACACTGAACCTTCTGAAGGAATCAATGACTATAACATATGCTATTGTAACGCTCAAGAAAGGCGTCCAGGCGCCTCTTAAACTCTTTTATCAAGTTCACCATTACTACGTCCTCAGGCAAAGAGTTCATTAGTCTCACTGCTCTTACAGTAAAGAACCCCCTTCTATGTCGGTGTAGATGCCCTCTTGTTATAGTCCTGGGTATAAACAGATGATAGGAGAGATCTCTGTATTGTCCCCTGATATATTTATACATAGTTATTAGGTCGCCCCCCAGACGTCTTTTTTCTAAACTGATAAATTCTAATTTTGATAACCTCCCTGGTAGTGATGAGCGAACTTACTCGTTTAGGGCGATTTCGCAATCAAGCATCGCTTTTTTGTTAGAGTAACTGCCTACTCGGGCGAAAAGATTCGGGGTGCGCCGGGGGTGAGCGGGGGGTTGCAGTGGGGAGTGGGGGGGGGGGAGAGAGAGAGAGAGTTCCCCCATGTTCCCCATTGCTACCCCCCGCTCCACCACGCGGGCCCCCGGCGCCCCCCGAATCTTTTCACCCGCGTAGGCAGTTACTCGAAAAAAGCGATACTCGATTGCTAAATAGCCCTAAACGAGTACGTTCGCTCATCACTACTTCCTGGGTCTTGTAGTCCGCCCATTCCGTTTATTACTTTAGTTGCCTGCCTTTGTTCCCGCTCCAGCTCTGATTTGTCCTTCTTGGGAACTGGTGACCAAAACGGTCCACAATATTTCTGTGTGATCTGACCAGTGACTTGTAGAGAGGAGAAACAATGTTCTTGTCATGCGCTCCTAGTCTTTTGTTGCACTCCATAAACCTATTTGCCTTGGCAGCAGCTGCCTGACACTGGTTGCTCCAGTTACAGTTAACTAAAATCCCCAAGTCTTTTCCATGTCAGTTTTGGGCATTTAAATGTGTGACAGCATATAATTAGACTGACAAAAATTAAAAAGATTACACTTTGTAGAATTCAAAACAGCAAGAAATGCAATGCAACTGCCTCTTCCAAAAGCAATAATTTTCTATAATCTAATAATTATTATTACATAATAATAATTATTATATAATATATGATTTTATAGAATTTAATTATAATTAGTATTATAACAAAATACCTTGCAACATGTTGCTGCATATTCACCTCTCAGATCCCTTTTACTTGTCCAATGCCTCCTAACCAGTTATCAATGGCTTCCAGTGACCCCTTTTTGTGTACATTTAGGGCTCTGTCAGATGGGTGCTTTTTACATGTGTTTATTCGCGCGTGAAAAAAAAAATCGAACTTTGCGCGTAAAAAAAATGGTGTGACCATGTCCATTGACACCCATATGTTCTATGTTTTGTAAGTGCAAATTTTATGCGCATGCAAAAATCGGACATGTGACCGCTACCATTAAAAAGCATTGATTCTATATAGATGCGAATCGCAAATGCAAAAAAACATGCGCAGCAAAAAATGCCCGTCTGACCGAGCCCTTAAAGGGGTTGTCCCGCGCCGAAACGGGTTTTTTTTTTTTTAAACCCCCCCCCCCGTTCGGCGCGAGACAACCCCGATGCAGGGGTTAAAAAAACCACCCGCACAGCGCTTACCTGAATCCCGGCGGTCCGGCGTCTTCATACTCACCTGCTGAAGATGGCCGCCGGGATCCTCTGTCTTCATGGACCGCAGGGCTTCTGTGCGGTCCATTGCCGATTCCAGCCTCCTGATTGGCTGGAATCGGCACGTGACGGGGCGGAGCTACACGGAGCTACACGGAGCTACACGGAGCCCCATAGAGAACAGGAGAAGACCCGGACTGCGCAAGCGCGGCTAATTTGGCCATCGGAGGGCGAAAATTAGTCGGCACCATGGAGACGAGGACGCCAGCAACGGAGCAGGTAAGTATAAAACTTTTTATAACTTCTGTATGGCTCATAATTAATGCACAATGTACATTACAAAGTGCATTATTATGGCCATGCAGAAGTGTATAGACCCACTTGCTGCCTCGGGACAACCCCTTTAATAGACAAAGCTGTGGTCACTGCTAGCTACTCTGTAGATCCAAGATATAGAACATCTTACAATCCAGGATACAGAACAGGAAGAAGGAAGACGGTGCCTGATTACACCATAAAGATGGAGGACAGCTGCCAAAGATAGAAGGAAGAAAGGTATATGAAAAAACCTTATTGGTATTGGTATACACGTATGTGGTATAGGAAGAGCACTGTAACATTTATTAAAACAAATACCTGGTGTCCCAGAGGGGTTAAGCTTTAAAGGAAAACTATTCTTCTAATTATTCTGCCAGGAAACAGATACATTCTTATATACAATCTCTTTTTTAAGTCTAGTATAAATATGCCTACAGTATTATCAGAAGTATTCATCTTCTACTACTATCTGATTCATCATGAGACACTAGGGTGGCCCACCAGGCCAGGAGACCACCATGCCAAGCCATGATTTATACTGGAAGGCCTGGGCCAGTAAAAAATGTTGATCAGCCATACAAGCACCAGTACTTTTGTATTATAAAACAGTGCAGGAACAGCCGGATTGCTTCCCTTTGGATCGGATACTCCTTTTTTTTGTCAGGCTACTCAGCTCTAGGAACATCTACAGTGCCAGGAGAAGGTTATGCATGGGATTGGCATCAGCTAAGAATCTTAGGCAGCAGAGACAGACACATTCAGCAGCCAGACATGTATAATCCCAATAGTCAGGATTAGAGGTCAGAAAAGGTGAATAGTGACTAATTTATAGTGAGTTGTTATTTGTCTGAGACTCCCAAATGTACTTGCACATTGCAAATGAGTGTAAAGAGATGCCTCCCAAAACTACACCCATGTTATACCTGCAATTTTTTTTTCTGGCCCCTTTTATCTTTTTTACTGTTTGAAAAATTTTATTCAACCTTTTTCTACATTTTTATTTAGTCCCGCAGAGCACTTGAACTTGCAATCATTTAATCGATTGTACTATATTATATACCGCAATACTTAAGTACAGTATATAGTGATTTATATATTGCAGTACAGTATATAGTACTTGATTCTCGGAAATCTAGAATGGGGAGGGGTGTTTTAGACTCCATGTCCACAGTTAAAGGTTGACTAAGTAAAGTAAAACATATGATCATGCTGTATCCCTGTTCTCAGACCTGTATATGTCAATAAATCAATGAGTGCTGTGACTGTAATTATGAGCACCGGCCACTACACAGTGGTCGGAGCAGCAGCTTCTACTCCAACCCTGACCCTGGTGAATCCCAGTTGTGACAACAGGTGCTACCTGGAAAATCCTTTTCAAGATCACCTATAAATAAAGAAGCCCCTGATGAATTCACTTCCCGCAAAAATATCACACAGAAGACCACTGTCGAATACATTGGTGTAATATAATCATATGTATAAGAATGGATCACAAAGTGCAGGAAAAAATATAAGTGACATACAAGAGAAATCTGGCTGGCTGGAAACTGTTGTGCTGCAGGAATGAATGACTAATCACCCACACATGTGTAATGCAGGTTGGCTGAGGTCAGTCAGGGTGGTTTTAGGGCTCATGTCCACGGGCAAAATATGATTTAAGATCCGCAGCGGATCTCCCGCATGCGGATCCGCATCCCATAGGGATGCATTGACCACCCGCGGGTAGATAAATACCCGCGGATCGTCAATAAAAGGGATTTAAAAAAAAATGGAGCATGGAAAAATCCGGACCATGCTCCATTTTCGTGCGGGTCTCCCGCGGGGACGGCTCCCGCGGGCTTCTATTGAAGCCTATGGAAGCCGTCCGGATCCGCGGGAGACCTAAAATAGGAATTTAAAGTATTTACCATCCGGCGCGGGCGGGGAAGGTCAGCTGTTCCTCACGGCCGCATCTTCCTTGCTTCGGCTCGGCGGATGTGCCCGGCGCATGCGCGCGGCACGTCGGCGACGTGCCGGCGACGTGCCGCCGGCGTCAGGAATTCATCCGCCGGCCGAAAATGAAGATCCGGCCGTGAGGAACAGCTGATCTTCTCCGCCCGCGCCGGATGGTAAATACTTTTAAATTCTTATTTTCGGCGCTCATGTCCGCGGGGCAGGAGGGACCCGCTGCAGATTCTACATGTAGAATCTGCAGCGGATCTGATTTTCCCCGTGGACATGAGGCCTTAGATCTGTGTTGGAAATGCCACTTTCTTGCTCCATTCGAGGAGCAGGAAAGGAATCCCCATGGCTGAGCAGTTCCATCGCTGGGCAGACCCAATAGACTGTAATGGGGTCTGCCACTTTCCACCCAGCTGCCCAGCTTTTCGAGGGAAATAAAAGCGCTGCATTTTCAGACCGATCTGCGATGGAACCTCCAGCCGGAGATTCCGACGCAGATGTGAAACCACCGTCACACGATGTTACAGGCACATGTGCGCTTCTGAACTAAATACAGACAAAAATAAATAAATTTAAAAAATATATACAAATTGTTAATGGTATTTGCCCATCCAATCGTGTATTTTAATAGAAAATGGTCAAAATAATCAATATCTAGCATAAAAAAGCCTACAGGCTTTTTTTGCACCACATTTTGACCCCTTTGCGTAACCTTTGGTGGATGATTTTGGTGTTATTGGATTTGTTACATCCTCACCACATCCTAAAATTTGAGTTTGATACATTGAGTGACCTGTCTGGTCAGGTGAAAGTTCCTATGTTAAGTCTAGCGGCACTCTTGTGCTTCAGCCAACAGTGCCACTAGGGAGAGTCAAGCATTGCTGAGCGAAGTTCATATCAAGTGCTTGCCGGTTTGACTGTTGCCATGTTTCACACAGGAGGGAAAAGGCCGCAAAAGGCACCACAAGCCACAGTAAATTCTGCACCAAAATCCACAAACTATCTGTGGATTTTGATATGGAATGGAAAGTGGCTTAAAACCTGCCTGCAATTCCGCATGAAAACACATGAAAGAACAAAATACAACTGGTCAAAATAATATCAAAACCCATGTTTCTGAGATAAAGATAGCCTAGTACCAAATATATGGTTAATAGCGCACTAACAAGTCACTTTTGATCTTTAATCCTAATAAAACTAATGATCTGGGGGTAAGAATCTAATACGCTCTTTTAAGTAATAGTTGTCTCTGACCACCTCAGATAGGACGTTTCACCTTTTCAATACTAAAAACTGAACAGAAACAGGTTTATTAGGTTCTAAGACAAAATGCTTTGAAGCGTTAGACATATTACGATTGGACAAAGATGAGATGATATAAAGATGCTCAAGGAACCCCACTTTAAGCTTCCTAGATGTGCAACCGACATAAAATCTATGGCACGGAAAGCATTCCAACACATCTATCACATGACTGGTATTACAAGTTATATGGCGATTTATGTAGTTATTGGGAAAAAGATTGCATTGATTATTCGGATCTTTGCTGTAATGCTGATGTCTTTGCTCTTCCATATCTTCACCATTCCTTGCATTGCACTTAGGCCAAGGCTTTAGCAAATGAAAATGTCTTGCTTAGAAAATCCCCACATCGATAAAAACCAAAGTGGTAGAGCCAAGTTGGACAGGCTACCCACTGGCGTTGCCGATTTTCGTGCGTGAAAAACGCAGCGTTTTTGGCGCGTTTTCTGTGCTTTTTTGCGCGTTTTCCGTTAATTTCCATTGACATTCATGGGTGCATTAAGAGAAAAATAAGGACACATATGCAACTGACAGTTCCTATGTGAAAAATTGCAACGGACCGAAAAAAAAAACGCAAATGGACAAGAACACATTCTATACTAATTGCTCTTCAGAAAAAACGCAAAGGAAAAAAAATCGCCAGTGGGTAGGCGCCCTTAAATGGAATATTAGACTCTAAGCCTTTTAATATGCAGTTCTGCAGCCATCCTTCAGAATTGTGTGCAATTTTTTCGTCCTCAAAAAGTGCAGACAAATATTTATGCTTTCATTTGATTGTATTGAAGACTGTAATTGAAGACACAAACTGGTTTATTATAGATACTATTAGAAGTACCACCTGACTCGTTAAGTAGTTCCATGCAGGTTTTTTGTCAACTATATTGGTACCCCCTCTTCTTAAGATGTCTGCAGATATTGTCTCTTTCTACCAGATAGTTTGACTCCATAAAGCAGTTTATTTTTGATTTTGATCTTGTCAACGTACCCAATGGAATAGCTTTGACCATATGCTTAGGAGGATTGCTACTCACCCTTAAAATTGTGCTTTTAGCAGTGAGTTTGCAATATGTTGACTAGAGATGAGCGAGCACCCAAATGCTCGTGTCCGCGTTATTCTAGCCGAGCTTTTCGGAAAAATTTGAGAGCTCTACTTGAGTAATGAACCCCATTGACTACAATGGGAGACTCGAGCATTTTTGTATGTGGGACGCCGGTTCCCAAGCTTTTTTTTTTTTGTGGTTCGTGTGTTTACTCTCTCTCTCTCCCTCTTTCTGCCTGACAGTCAAGAAATTTGTCATTGATGCGCGCGCTGCGTTGCGGCGGGGAGGGGCCAAAACAGGCACATCACAGTGGGGAGGAGCCAAAAACTGGGGCGGGGTCGAACACTGCGTGATGCTCGTTCGAGTAACGAGCACAATCGAGTACGCTAATACTCGAACGAGCATCAAGCTCGACAGAGTACGTTCGCTCAACTCTAATGTTGACGTATAAACAGGTTGTTAATGAACACTAACAATCTGCAAATCCAAAAAAAAGACATGGTACTAGTATTACAAGAATGGGAGAATGGAGATTAAATTTGTTATTGTCAATATATTGAACAAAATCTGATATGGCAGGACCCCTCCAAACAAAAAGGCCATTAATGTACCTGCCATACCAGAAAATAAAATCATGAAAGGGATCATTCAGAGTAAAGATATAATATTCCTTCCAGAATGACATAAATAAATTAGCAATGGATAGGGAATGCTTAGCTCCCATACACACATCTTTTACCTGAAGGTAAAAGGTTCCATCCAATAAAAAGAATTGATGTGTCACGAGGTAAGAGACTACTGACAAGATATATTTTTGAAGATCAAGAGAATACTGATTGTGCTTTGTTAGATGATACACAAAAGCTTTGAAGGCCACTCTATTTGGTATAGAAGTATTAAAAGACAATACATCACATGGAAAACATACCGTATATACTGACAATTTCATATCATTTTTTTCAAGACCATGTAACTTCACTTGAGTCCTTTAAATAACCTACGGTCCTTCCAATGAGAGTCTGCAGAAGGGAATCAACCTATTCACATAGCCTCTCATTTAGAGAGCCAATACCGGCAACAATTAGTCTGAGGGGGAAGAGGACATGTGCCCTTAAGAATTTTGTGAAGAGCATGAAAAATATTGGTAATGGGATTGTCAACTAATATATATTCCACTTGTTTTTGAGTTAACACTTCTAAAGATAACCTATCCGCGATGACCAAGTTCATGATGAAACTGAACAGTAGGATTAGAAGACAATTAGAGTTGAGCGAACGTACTCTGCCGAGCGTGATGCTCGTTCGAGTATTAGCGTACTCGATGGTGCTCGTTACTCGAATGAGCATCACTCCATGTTCGACCCTGCCCCAGTTTTTGGCTTCTCCCCGCTGTGACGTGCCTGTTTTGGCCCCTGCCTGTCAAGAGAGAGAGAGAGAACACGAACACAAACCCGAACCAAGAAAAAAAAAACCTCGGGACCTGGCGTCCCACATACAAAAATGCTCAAGTCTCCCATTGTAGTCAATGGGGTTGGTTTTTAGGCACGGAGAGAGGGAGAGAGGGAGAGGGGGATAGTGAGGGAGAGAGTGAGAGAGAATGAGAGAGAGAGAGAGAACGAGAGAGAACCAAGAACAAAAAAAAGCTCGGGACGCGGTGTCCCACATACAAAAATGCTCGAGTCCCCGACTGTAGTCAATGGGGTTTATTACTCGAGTAGAGGTCTCGAATTTTACGGAAAGCTCGACTCGAATAACGCAGACCTGAGCATTTGGGTGCTCGCTCATCTCTAAAGGCAATGCTTGATATGTTTGTCCATCAGGTTGCATAGTCATAATTTGTGATTTGTATAACTCTGAGTCTATTACTACGATAGAGCCTTCTTTATCTGCCATTTTATATTTAAATTGTTGTCTTTTTTGAAAGATTAAATGGCATTTCTATGATCAAATGAATTAGAATGAGTTGGGCTCCCATGAACATGGGCATAGAGGTCAATCAATTATTTTTGGACCATAGATTGAAAATGATTCATTGCCTCAACTCTGAATTCTATGAGATAAAAAAATGATTTCATGGTGTAGAGTGGATGACTTGAGAAATTTAATAAATATCATCCTCTGATTCTCTCTCCCAAATCCACCAGCCAGGCTATAGCTGTTTGATTCGGAAAATTCATGGAAGAAGAAAAATGTGATGAGTTAGAAATATTCAATTCTGATATTGCTTGCCCTTCAACAGAAAAAAAATACATTTAACTGTTAAATTATGTATAAACTTATTAATATCTGTGATGATACTAAAAAGATCAAATGTATCGGTTGGCAAAAAAATGTAAACCAAGGGAAGGAACCTTCAGATGATAAATTAGCAAGTTGTATTTCATTTGTCCGATTATTTAACAATGCTTGGATTGCCTGGTGGTTGGTTTTGTGATGTTTTCTACCAGTGCAGCTGGTATGTTTTTTGAAGCTTGCGGTATTTTTTTTTTTGTTTTTGAAGATAAGTTGGTTTGTTTGTAGACATGGAAGCAGATTATTGTTCCAATTGTTCACTACTTTCCTCAGATGAATCAAAATCAGGTTAGATGAAACTCACAATAATGTTTTAATTAGATTGAGACACATTTGCATGCGATTTTCTTTTTTCAGTTCGATTTGGTTGTAGAGGGCCCCATCTGCCCCATTCATACACCTGCTGGTTACTGTAGTCAAGTAAATCACGTTGAAATTTTCTCTTCTTTGTTTTAGCGATTGATATTTCAATAAAACATGTTTGAAGTTAGGAAATGATCCTCAAGGGATCATTTCCTAACGGCCAAGGGTTTGAAGAGTGGTTGCATCCCACTATTTCTTTGTTTCAATAGTCATTAGATGGGGAAAGGGGACAGGGACTTGTTATTTGTATAGCGCCAACTTATTCCGCAGCGCTTTCAGGTAATTTATCGATTACTCCTCAGCAAGCTGGGTACTCATTTTACCGACCTCGGAAAGATGGAAGGCTGACTCAATCTTAAACAGTGCAGGGGTTGAACTTGCAACCTTCAGCTCGTGAGCAAGAGCTTAGGAGTGTGTACTGCTGCCTTAACCCACTGCAGCACACAAGGCCCCTAGCAGATTAGATCTTCTAAAGTCCATAATTCAGATTTATTTTTAAAGTTAGTGTTATGAGAGTCAACATGATGGTCAAACATTTTAGCCACTAATTGTTACCTATTGATTTGATCCTCAAAAAAAAAAAAAGAAAAACCATATAATTTACGCTACATGGTTTTTTTTTACAGAATGCCTCATAGGAAAGTTAACTACATTTTTCTATACAGCAAAAAAAGGCTAGACTGACCAGGACAGCTTTCATTTTAGACATTTAATAGATGCTTTAAGTGTTCAAAAGATCAGTATGGTGGTATTCTTCATTGACTACTGTTGTAAAAAAAAAAAAGGCTAATGTGTGGTACACAATTTTTGTAATGGGATGCCTCATAGAAAAGTTGGCTGTACTTTTCCATACCGTAAAAAAGTTTACACTGATATATAGCAGCCAAATGAAGGCCAAAATAACATTCTTTTGGACTCCATCATGTGAATGGAGCCCTATAAATATGTTTTGACATGTAGGACATGAATTTTCCAGCATATTGGGGTTCAAATATGATGTGAACACAGCCTTAGGAGCAGGCTACATACAGTATTTGCTACTGTAGCCTAAATTGTAAGCTCCTACGAACAGGTTCTCTCTGCATAATACATTGTATAGCACGCTTATATGCATTGCTTTATTTTAACTCTTGGGTCTCCAGAGCAAATATTTATGATCCAGGATGAAATCTAAGTATGACTTACTTGATTTTATATCCAACTCAACTTAAAAAATCTAAGTTTGTCAATTTTTAATTTAAATTAAATTCTAAGACTAAATACATTCTAACTCACTCAATGTTTTACGCAAAAACATGGACCACAGATTAGGTAGCCCAAGTATCATAGAAACACAACTGATCATTTCTGTAATAGGAAACAATGCCAAATGGGACACCAAACCCAAAATCTATCCTTCAATGACCCCATCTACTGTATATCTCATTACATAATGTCATAATTGTTGATTTTGCACGTAGTGAGAATGAAAGCCGCCCTGTGGTTTATATACAGGGATTACATAGTATTTTGTAATCAAATGAATAACACATTTTTTTATTCGATTAATCCTATTTGAAATGCTAAGCTAAAAAGATATTTGCAAGAGGCGCATACTGAGAAATACATTTTAGGAAGGATATTAGCCACAAATAAAGTCATAGCAACTGCTAACAAAGAATAATACGCAGAATTAGTTGGGAAAGCGGAAACACTCATGTTGGTGGTTTACGGTTTGAGGAAAAAAAGGGATTTCCATGAACCCTTGACATTCCCGCTAGTATGTAGTCACCAGTACAGAAAAGACAAGAATAACATGACTTATGATTCAGTTCCTCCAAAAGTTTGGATGGCTTTGCACCTTACTGGAGTTTTTCAATAATCTGTTAACCTGTCTGATAAAGTGATTGGTAATAATGGGACTTCCTCACCCCGGGGCGAAATCACCTAATCCTAGCAATTATATTGTTCTTAACATGCTGCACGTAGTTGTGGAGAAGAATTAATCTCCCATAGACAATGTTTGATCGGAAACATAGAGACACCCCCAGCAAAGTATCACATTATTACTGGCTGAGTCTATGAAATGTTATACTTTTGTTACTAATTTATGTTAAAAACATGAAATCAATATTTGCCGTTTATATGAGCAAAATATTAGTTTATGTTGTCATGTAGTACTAAAATTCTCTAAATCTTATTGACCTAGATCCAAGTAATCATCCAACCTTGGATTTTTCGGCAAATGGAAAAGCCATAGGAATTCATGGCATCATCTAATGCCAAACAGCATCATAATGATGAATATACTTGTACTACATGCATAAAAATAGTCTGAAACAGTCTTCAAAGTTTTCATCAAAAAGAGCAAAAGTACATGGCCAGCACATCCAATGTTTTACACTAATTTGCTGCAGTGAAATGTTTAAAACTGAATGCACATGCATCAGCCAAAAAACACGTACAAGCTGAATTCATACTCTACACATGTCTTGCATTTAATACATGGTGCTGCTCACTCAAAGGACATATGCCACATATACCCTACTCCTACATGTCCACACATTGGAACAATGCAGACCAGTCACATGATGAAATTATAATCCAGACCACACACATTACACATATGCCACTTATATATTGGTCAGGATTGTGAGTGGTAATGGAAGGGGCAGAGGCGTAACTTGAAGCTCCTGGGCCCCAATGCAAAACCTGTAACAGGGCCCCCAACTATAATGCTTTATTCATAGTACTTGGGTTCCCTATATGGAGAAGAGAGACCATATGGGCACAGGTGCAACCGCATACCCTGCATACGCTATAGTTACGCCAGTGGTAAGGGGTACTGTATTACTTGTGCAGTAGTCCGAGTAAGCGTAAGGAGACTTACAGGACACCCAGTGCTCCCCTTGGAAATTTGGCATGCAAATAGAAAATAGTATAACACTTCTACAGTGTCAGCTATTGGAAGGCTGCTTCCCTATAAGTCATCTTTCAATAAGATCTTGCAGCATGAATTAGGATATAAGCCCAGCCAGAATCTTCTACATAATGATACCCATGTACAGATTGCTATTTCTGCCCTTTTTCAGTGCAGGTAGGATTCAGGTTGGTTGTGTGACTAGTAATGATGAGCAAGCATACTCGCTAAGGGCAATTGCTCGAGCAAGCATTGCCCATAGCGAGTACCTGCCCGCTTGAGAGACAAGGTTCGGGTGCTGGCGGCGGGCAGGGAGCTGCGGGGGAGAGCGGGGAGGAACGGAGGGGAGATCTCTCTCTCCCTCTCTCGCCCCTGCTCCTCCCTGCTGACTGCCGCAACTCACCACTCCCCCACGCCGGTACCCGAACCTTTTCTCTCAAGCGGGCAGGTATTCGCTAAGGGCAATGCTCGCTCGAGCAATTGCCCTTAGCGAGTATGCTCACTCATCTCTAGTGACTAGCCTGTGATGTGGATCAGAGGAGTACTGATGTTGGCTACATGGCACCCACACCACGCATCAAACATTTGCTGCACCTATATTAGAAGATGCTGCACATGTGTTATCACAATTTTATCTGCAAAACCGGTATATGTTGTTTTTTGTAGAATTTGCTATTAGAAGAATATGTATACAGGAGCAGCTCCGGAAATCAAGACAAATCACACTCAATTGGTGTCGATGTAATCAGATGATTCCTTCCTTTATGCATCAACATTTTGAAAATATATAACATTTTATCCAATAATCTAGATATCAGAGAATTTGTAGACATTTCCTATTAATGTTGTATGACATTAATTCTGGTACGTTATCTTGTACTTTTAGCATAAGAGCACATGCTATGACGTCAATGGCTCTTATCGCAGTACGTCATCTGGTTATGCCATCTTAGATTGAAAAGCCAAAATAGCTATACAAGACTACGCCCTATAACTGAAACTTCACTTAATATTTCAATATATGTTTTCTTAAAGATACATACACAATTTTTATCAATACAAGTAATTAAGTCATATAAAGGATCAATTTGACAATGTTACAGAAATATATTCTCCAACACAAGTAAGAGGGTCAGTTCTGTTTATGTCCCTTGACCATTTTTGTGGGGCCACACTCAAGGATGGTGCAGTGAAGAGACAGACATGGAGTGGTAACTCTAAATGATCTATACTCCAACAGGGGGGTGGGGGTGGGGGGGGGGGGGCAAGGCTTAATGGTACAGTACCAGGCTTGGCAGTTACATGCATAATTTGGTATTTACAGAGTCTGTTAGAGGCACAGAATTTGGTGGTTACAGTTTCTGTTCATTCACAGGAAAATACATGGTTAGGAGTACTCTACAACTATACAAAGATCAACATAACCAATAGTTCTTCATACAGGGACCAAATAGTGTTTAGTACCAGTTACACATAGGTGGTCTGCAGAGTATTACCGTGCTACAGACTTTATAAGATAATAAAATACTAATTAGACAGAGTCATAGATAGAATACACTGTAAATATATTCAGTGACTCACAGATGATGTCGTCTGACTGGAGTCATTCACTTGCCATTTCTTCTTCTTCTGGCCCAAACAGCCATGACAGTTGTTCCCAACATTTGCAGAATTTACTGCCCAGACACCTTTGGCCTCTTCCTTCTACAGACCATCTCCAGCTTCTATAGCTACATAAATCCCTATACTTTAACATCTCCCTGTACAGCAATCCCACAGCTCTGTCTAAAACCATGTCTGTTGCTTCCCCATGTTCCCCCATAATTCTACTAACATTGATGCCCAAGGCCACTAAATACAATATTGCCAAAATAGTGTCTGAGGACATTGGTACAGTGAGAACAGGGTCATACCTATTAGGCTGGGACCAAGAGCAAACATTCAGACTCCAAAATAAATTCGGACTCCCAACTAGATCCCAAAATTAATCAGATCCTAGACCAGAGCCCAAAGTCCCAGAAAACCCCATAAAAAGGTCATTATTTTATGAGTGAGTTCCATCAGACCGATGAGGGAGGCATTTCTCAAACAAAGCAGCACAACAAAGCAATCATTTTTTATTACTTGAAAAAACAAAAACAGCAGCTAGCTGGACTATCTTTTTCTCTGGCCCCAGAAAACAGCTGAACCAGTTGCCCCATAACAATATAGCCATACACATGTATAAGCAGATTAATAAAGCTCATCTGTCAGCAGTGCCCCCCTGGAGAAGCTCTTATGCAGAAGCATTGGTTACTAATAGCAGTGATCCGCTTGAAGAGGTCAAAACACCTCCCGTCACTTCAGTGAGGTTGCGACCATTTGGCGTGGCTTTCAGACGCATCGGAGGATCGGCAAGTGTTTCCCATTGTTTTCAATGGGTAACCTCGCATCGCACTTGCGAGCACATTACACGCCTTGCAATTTGTTTTCCTGTCCCATTAAAAACAATGGGTGATGCGTTCCAAGGGACCACTCAAAGATAGGACATGCCGTGGTCATGTGTATGACCCCATTCAAAAGAAAGGGGTTCATATTCATGCGAGATTTGTGCATCTTACAAATCTCCCACGATTTTCACGACCGTGCGAATGCGGCCTAAGAGTACATACACAGGGACGTTAAAATAGTTGCGCCTGACATTCTTGGGTGCAACTAGGATTGGACAGCACATGGACATCCCATCTGTGTGATGTCCAATTTGTGGGACACCGTATATTGACATATGCTAATCCAAAAATCAGACAAGAATAGGACATGTAGTGATTTTTTTTCAGACTACTTGCCTGAGTGATATAAAAGCTAGAGGGCATATCCCCATCTAAATGAATGGGTGCTATTCCCATCCAACTTTCTTCCCAATGTTTCGGACGGAAAAAAGGCTATGTCAATGTACCCTTATCGTGGGGTCCATCAAGTTTCTGTTAGGTTCAGATATTTTTGATGCCAAGCTATTATTAGCATGAAAAACACTAGAACTCCTAACTGAAAGAACATGATACACATATAAGCAGTCTAACCCATTACTAGTTGTGATACATTTATATACATATGCATGTTTTTTTTAATTACATCCAGATGGGATTTTTCTAATAATTCACATAATGATACAACTACTATTACTTCTACAACTAATATTACAATTTACTTAGAAGTATAAACAGCATAAGTGGGATAGAAGTTGGGGTCCGTCATGTCATACTCTGAACATGACAGCTTTCAACAAAATTCTAATTTGTGTTACATTTGTACATGCATTTAATTTTTGAAGGCTTGCCTTTTCTCTGTTTTGACATTGATTTATCAAGTACCCTAACCAAATACTGCCGCTGTGCTTCAAACCTAAATGACGTATTGCAGTCTTATAGATGTGCATTATGTTAGAGTGTCTTGTTCAGTATTTCATTCATTGCAAGTTTGGTGAATCTGTCCAGCATACACATTAATATACAGAAACGATCATCAAGTAGATGCACTGTCATATATCTAAGGTACGCAGCAGAATAAGTATAGGAATTAAGAAAAATAAAGGCAATAATAGTGCGGTACTTACATTATATTGAGCCTTTTACACTTTTCTACCTATTCTTCCATGTGTTCTTGGTAAAATGAGACTGTAGTTGGAAATGTTACAGTATCGCAGTGTTATGTGTAATTGACCGCCACAATAGTTAATAGCACATCTAGTTCAAAATCTCTTTAGCCTTTTAAAACTGGAGACTTTAAGAAGGGATTTTCAAGTACTGCAAATGTAAATCTCATATACTTGTATAAACCCTAAACATCCTTAGTGAAGAACTTCATTCTCACTTCCCAAAGTGCTGACTTTATAAAGGAAAGACATGTTTTCACAAGAATCATCTCTACTTGTATGGGGCTTAAATGAAAGTCCTCTTTCCTCAAAAACTGTGTAGAGATGTCTTAATTTACAACGCTAATGTATGCACACAGATTTTATATATATATATATATATATATATATATATATATATATATAATTATTAAGTTATACAGAATGGTGCAATAGTTAACATTCTTAAATACTTGTATCCTCCTGTATTATATTACTAGATTAAGATATATAGTTGTATAGTCCTGCAATGTATAATTCAATGTATAAAATAAATTATACAGCTGGTTATGTCTCTGTCATAATGGTCGACTGGAATAACATCTTCTCGCAGCTCTCTACTTTCACATTATCTTCCCGAATCAACAATGCTGAGTGGCACTGGCAACTAATATGACCAGGGTACCACAGGGGTTGTATCATATTCTCCTAGAACAGCAGACCTGCTCACATATCTGCCATGCTTGCTTACCACCACATAACTGCACGGCTGACATATTAGTTATCAACCAGTTGTCCTATAAATAAATATAAGCTTCTGAATAGATGGTAACAACTTTTAGGTGGAGGAGCACAACTCATGGGCTCATGGTGGCACTTGGAATCTAAAAGAGGGTAGAGTGAAACCATCATGCCAAATGTCCTGACACATGATCCAAATGACTGCATCTATGGTAAAAGCAGAAAAAGCAATATCTGTGATATAAGGTTACTCGGACAGTATCAGATAAGATTGGTAGTAAAGTTTATTAAGTAATCACACGATACTGACAGACGTATATGACCGGTCACTACTCTATTTGCATTTTTCTACTTCTATTCTACATGTTTTATGTAAAATGAATCATTAACCCTGCAAAAAAACATTGACCAGTTTAAAGGGAATCTGTCAGATGAATAGTCTCCCACAGAAGCCAAAGGGTCTTCTTTCTGCTTGGAGGATTCAGACAGTTAAAGGGGTTGTCTCAAGGCCATAGTGATTTTTTTTTATTGCTCAGCCCCCCTCCTTAAGCATACATTACTATGCAGCAATGTAAACGGCTTTTAAAGCAAGTTTCTACTCACAGTTCTGGTGTTTCAGCAACTTATAAAACTTCTTCCAAAGATGGCCGCCAGTTCTTTTCCCAAGGATGCACTGCGGTTTTCTCCCATGGTGCACCACGGGTCTTCTCCCATGGTGCACCATGGGCTCTGTGCGTTCCATTGCCGATTCCAGCCTCCTGATTGGCTGGAATCGGCACACGTGACGGGGCGGAGCTACGCGATGACACGTAGAAGGGGGCGGAGCCAGAACGCCGCTCGTGCCCGGACGAACCAGAAGAAGAAAACCCTTCTGCGCAAGCGCATCTAAAAAAGCAAGCAGACAGCGAAATTAGACGGAGCCATGGAGACGTGGACGCTAGCAACGGAGCAGGTAAGTGAATAACTTCTGTATGGCTCATATTTAATGCACGATGTATATTACAAAGTGCATTAATATGGCCATACAGAAGTGCTTAACCCCACTTGCTTTCGCGAGACAACCCCTTTAAAGCTGTGGGAGCTGACATGCTGTAAAAACTGTGTGCAAGTACAAAATATGCAATTGAAGTTGTGTTTCTTATATGGTGAAGCTGGAGGCAGTAGACCACCAGTCAGCATTTTTTACAAGGGATTAACTCTCCAAAAAAAATTCAATGGGACGCCGGCATCCCCTGCAGTAATTTTCGGGGAAGGCTTTAAATATAAGGCCTTCCCTGAAAATCATCTCTGGCTTGTGTAAAAAAATAATATATATATACTCACCTCTCCGCCGCTGTCGGGGCTCAGGTGCGTCTTCTTTGCTTGGTCCCCTGGCTAGACGTACCTGAGCCCTGACAGCGGCGGAGAAGTGAGTAGCCCCGAAAATCACTGCAGGGGTTGCCGGAAGCTCATTGCTTTCAATGGGGCTTCTGGCAGCAGCGGCGGCCCCAATGGAGGCAATGGGCATGGACTTGCATTCCCCTGTGTTGTGGCACGTCTGTGGACGCACGGATTTGTGCGCACATATGTGTGCGCAAATGCACGCTGGTCTGAACGAGGCCTAAGGCTGTATTTACACAGGTGTGTATAATATTGGTTCCAGAAACTTGAACTGGTATTGCACTTGTAAACCAGCAATTTTTCCTGCAATTGTGATGCGCTTTGCTAGAAAAGCACATCCCATCGCAATGCTATACATGCAATTTTCAAGCGCATGAAAATCGTATGTTGGTGCAATAGTAAAAATAGAAAATCGCATCCTACTCTCATACCATGTGAGTTTCTTTTCCCCAAAATAGGACATATTGCGAAGTTCTATCTCCGACTAGAGATGAGCGAACACCAAAATGTTCGGGTGTTCGTTATTCGAAACGAACTTCCCGCGATGTTCGAGGGCTCGTTTCGAATAACGAACCCCATTGAAGTCAATGGGCGACCAGAACATTTTTGTATTTCGCCGATGCTCGCTAAGGTTTTCATGTGTGAAAATCTGGGCAATTCAAGAAAGTGATGGGAACGACACAGCAACGGATAGGGCAGGCGAGGGGCTACATGTTGGGCTGCATCTCAAGTTCACAGGTCCCACTATTAAGCCAGAATACCGGCAAGAGTGGGCCCCCCCCCCTCCCAACAACTTTTACTTCTGAAAAGCCATCATTAGCATGGCATACCTTTGCTAAGCACCACACTACCTACAACAAAGCACAATCACCGCCTGCATGACACTCCACTGCCACTTCTACTGGGTTACATGCTGCCCAACCGCCCCCCCTCCCCCCCACAGCGCACACCAAAGTGTCCCTGCGCAGCCTTCAGCTGCCCTCATGCCACACCACCCTCATGTCTATTTAGAAGTGCGTCTGCCATGACGAGGGACCGCAGGCACACACTGCACAGGGTTGGCACGGCTAGGCAGCGACCCTCTTTAAAAGGGGCGGGGCGATAGCCCACAATGCTGTACAGAAGCAATGAGAAATAGAATCCTGTGCCACCGCCATCAGGAGCTGCACACGTGGGCATAGCAATGGGGAACCTATGTGCCACACACTATTCATTCTGTCAAGGTGTCTGCATGCCCCAGTCAGACCGGGCTTTTTAATTCATAGACACAGGCAGGTACAACTCCCTATTGTGAAGTCCCTGTCGACCGACAGCATGGGTGGCTCCCTGGAACCCACCGGCGATACACAAAAATATCCCATTGCATTGCCCAACACAGCTGAGGTAGTAATGTCGTGCGTAATACAGGTGGGCTTCGGCCCACACTGCATGCCCCAGTCAGACTGGGGTTCTTTACAAGTGGACACATGTAGGTTACACTCCGTGTGCACCTACAGCATGGGTGGCTCCCTGGAACCCACCGGCGGTACACAAAAATATCCCATTGCATTGCCCAACACAGCTGAGGCAGTAATGTCGTGCGTAATACAGGTGGGCTTCGGCCCACACTGCATGCCCCAGTCAGACTGGGGTACTTTACAAGTGGAAACAGATGCATTTATAATTCCCTGTGGACCCACTGCCTGGGTGGGTGCCAGGAAGCCACCGGCGGTACATAGAAATATCCCATTGCATTGCCCAACACAGCTGAGGTAGTAATGTCGTGCGTAATACAGGTGGGCTTCGGCCCACACTGCATGCCCCAGTCTGACTGGGGTTCTTTAGAAGTGGACACATGTAGGTTAAACTCCCTGTGGACCCACTGCATGGGTGGGTGCCAGGAAGCCACCGGCGGTATATAGAAATATCCCATTGCATTGCCCAACACAGCTGAGGTAGTAATGTCGTGCGTAATACAGGTGGGCTTCGGCCCACACTGCATGCCCCAGTCAGACTGGGGTTCTTTACAAGTGGAAACAGATGCATTTATAATTCCCTGTGGACCCACTGCCTGGGTGGGTGCCAGGAAGCCACCGGCGGTACATAGAAATATCCCATTGCATTGCCCAACACAGCTGAGGTAACGTCAGCTGGAATGCAGGTGGGCTAAAAATTAATTTGATTACACTGTAGGCGAGGGCCCACAAAAATTGCTGTATCAACAGTACTAATGTACATCCCAAAAATTGGCCATGGCCAGCCAAGAGGGCAGGTGAAACCCATTAATCGCTTTGGTTAATGTGGCTTAAGTGGTAACTAGGCCTGGAGGCAGCCCAGTGTAACGAAAAATTGGTTCAAGTTACAGTTCCAACGCTTTTAAGCGCATTGAAACTTATAAAAATTGTTCAGAAAAATTATTTGAGTGAGCCTTGTGGCCCTAAGAAAAATTGCCCGTTCAGCGTGATTACGTGAGGTTTCAGGAGGAGGAGCAGGAGCAGGAGGAATATTAGACACAGATTGATGAAGCAGAAATGTCCCCGTTTTGGATGGTGAGAGAGAACGTAGCTTCCATCCGCGGGTGCAGCCTACGTATTGCTTACGTATCGCTGCTGTCCGCTGGTGGAGAACAGAAATCTGGGGAAATCCAGCCTTTGTTCATCTTGATGAGTGTTAGCCTGTCGGCACTGTCGGTTGACAAGCGGCTACGCTTATCTGTGATGATTCCCCCAGCCGCACTAAACACCCTCTCCGACAAGACGCTAGCCGCAGGACAAGCAAGCACCTCCAGGGCATACAGCGCTAGTTCAGGCCACGTGTCCAGCTTCGACACCCAGTAGTTGTAGGGGGCAGAGGCGTCACTGAGGATGGTCGTGCGATCGGCTACGTACTCCCTCACCATCCTTTTACAGTGCTCCCCCCGACTCAGCCGTGACTGGGGAGCGGTGACACAGTCTTGGTGGGGAGCCATAAAGCTGTCCAGGCCCTTAAAGACTGTTGCACTGCCTGGGATGTACATGCTGCTCGATCTCCGCACCTCCCCTGCTACCTTGCCCTCGGTACTGCGCCTTCTGCCACTAGCGCTGTCGGCTGGGAATTTTACCATCAGCTTGTCCGCAAGGGTCCTGTGGTATAGCAGCACTCTCGAACCCCTTTCCTCTTCGGGAATGAGAGTGGGCAGGTTCTCCTTATAGCGTGGGTCGAGCAGTGTGTACACCCAGTAATCCGTTGTGGCCAGAATGCGTGCAACGCGAGGGTCACGAGAAAGGCATCCTAACATGAAGTCAGCCATGTGTGCCAGGGTACCAGTACGCAACACATGGCTGTCTTCACTAGGAAGATCACTTTCAGGATCCTCCTCCTCCTCCTCCTCCTCAGGCCATACACGCTGAAAGGATGACAGGCAATCAGCCGGTGTACCGTCAGCAGCGGGCCAAGCTGTCTCTTCCCCCTCCTCCTCATCCTCCTCATGCTCCTCCTCCTCCTCCTGTACGCGCTGAGAAATAGACAGGAGGGTGCCCTGACTATCCAGCGGAATACTGTCTTCCCCCGCCCCCGTTTCCGAGCGCAAAGCAGCTGCCTTTATGGTTTGCAGGGAATTTCTCAAGATGCATAGCAGAGGAATGGTGACGCTAATGATTGTAGCATCGCCGCTCACCACCTGGGTAGACTCCTCAAAATTACCAAGGACATGGTTGATGTCTGCCAACCAGGCCCACTCTTCTGAAAGGAATTGAGGAGGCTGACTCCCACTGCGCCGCCCATGTTGGAGTTGGTATTCGACTATAGCTCTACGTTGTTCATAGAGCCTGGCCAACATGTGGAGCGTAGAGTTCCACCGTGTGGGCACGTCGCACAGCAGTCGGGGCACTGGCAGCTTAAAGTGATGTTGCAGGGTGCGCAGGGTGGCAGCGTCCGTGTGGGACTTGCGGAAATGTGCGCAGAGCCGGCGCGCCTTTACGAGCAGGTCTGACAAGCGTGGGTAGCTTTTCAGAAACCGCTGAACCACCAAATTAAAGACGTCGGCCAGGCATGGCACGTGCGTGAGGCTGCCGCGCTGCAGAGCCACCATCAGGTTACGGCCGTTGTCACACACGACCATGCCCGGTTGGAGGCTCAGCGGCGCAAGCCAGCGGTCGGTCTGCTGTGTCAGACCCTGCAGCAGTTTGTGGGCCGTGTGCCTCTTATCGCCTAAGCTGAGTAGTTTCAGCACGGCCTGCTGACGCTTGCCCACCGCTGTGCTGCCACACCGCGCGACACCGACTGCTGGCGACATGCTGCTGCTAACACATCTTGATTGCGAGACAGAGGTTGCGGAGGAGGAGGAGGAGGGTGCTTTAGTGGAGGAAGCATACACCTCCGCAGATACCACCACCGAGCTGGGGCCCGCAATTCTGGGGGTGGGTAGGACGTGAGCGGTTCCAGGCTCTGACTCTGTCCCAGCCTCCACTAAATTCACCCAATGTGCCGTCAGGGAGATGTAGTGGCCCTGCCCGCCTGTGCTTGTCCACGTGTCCGTTGTTAAGTGGACCGTGGCAGTAACCGCGTTGGTGAGGGCGCGTACAATGTTGCGGGAGATGTGGTCGTGCAGGGCTGGGACGGCACATCGGGAAAATAGTGGCGACTGGGAACTGAGTAGCGCGGGGCCGCCGCCTCCATGATACTTTTGAAGGACTCCGTTTCCACAACCCTATACGGCAGCATCTCAAGGCTGATGAATTTTGCTATGCGGACGGTTAACGTTTGAGCGTGCGGGTGCGTGGTGGCGTACTTGCGCTTGCGCTCCAACAGTTGCGCAAGCGACGGCTGGACGGTGCGCTGAACTACACTGCTGGATGGGGCCGAGGACAGCGGAGATGAGGGTGTGGGTGCAGGCCATGAGGCGGTAGTGCCTGTGTCCTGAGAGGGGGGTTGGATCTCAGTGGCAGGTTGGGGCACAGGGGGAGAGGCAGGGGTGCAAACCGGAGGCGCTGAATGGCCTTCGTCCCACCTTGTGGGGTGCTTGGCCATCATATGTCTGCGCATGGTGGTGGTGGTGAGGCTGTTGGTGTTGGCTCCCCGGCTGAGCTTTGCGCGACAAAGGTTGCACACCACTGTTCGTCGGGCGTCTCTGTGAAAAACTGCCAGACCTTAGAGCACCTCGGCCTCTGCAGGGTGGCATGGCGCGAGGGGGCGCTTTGGGAAACAGTTGGTGGATTATTCGGTCTGGCCCTGCCTCTACCCCTGGCCACCGCACTGCCTCTTGCAACCTGCCCTGCTGATGCCCTTGACTCCCCCTCTGAAGACCTGTCCTCCTGAGTAAGCGTTGCACACCAGGTGGGGTCAGTCACCTCATCGTCCTGCTGCTCTTCCTCCGAATCCTCTGTGCGCTGCTCCCTCGGACTTACTGCCCTTACTACTACCTCACTGCAAGACAACTGTGTCTGATCGTCATCGTCCTCCTCACCCACAGAAAGTTGTTGAGACAGTTGGCGGAAGTCCCCAGCCTCTTCCCTCGGACCCCGGGAACTTTCGAATGGTTGGGCATCAGTGACGATAAACTCCTCTGGTGGGAGAGGAACCGCTGCTGCCCAATCTAAGCAGGGGCCCGAGAACAGTTCCTGGGAGTGTTCCCGCTCCTGAGCAGGTGTCATTGTAGTGGAGTGAGGAGGCTGGGAGGAAGGAGGAGCAGCAGACAGAGGATTCGGATTTGCAGCAGTGGACGGCGCAGAACTGCGTGTTGACGATAGGTTGCTCGAAGCACTTTCTGCCATCCAGGACAGGACCTGCTCACACTGCTCATTTTCTAATAACCGTCTCCCGCGTGGACCCATTAATTGGGCGATGAATGTGGGGACGCCAGAAACGTGCCTCTCTCCTAATCGCGCAGCCGACTGCTGTGACACACTTGGATCAGGAGCTCGGCCTGTGCCCACACCCTGACTTGGCCCTCCGCGTCCTCGGCCGCGTCCATGTCCTCTAGGCCTACCCCTACCCCTCAGCATGCTGTATTACCAGTGATTTGATTTCACAGGCAGGAAATAAATTGGCGCAAGACTGCAGCCAAATATAATTTTTTCCGTTTTTTGAAAACGAAAGGCCCCACTGCCTCTAGTGAATGAATAATCTAAGTTTAATAACTGTGCTGTGTCCCTGCTAATGTGGCACAGAACGTGAGGGTAGCAGAGTTATTAACTCTGGCAGAGCAGGTATTTTTTTTCCCAATTAAGGAAAGCAAATGGCGAAGCCAGGAGTAAAACGTAGCTGGGTGCGTCTGATTTTTAAACGTTGCACATGCAGCCGACACGTGTCCACCGCCCTTAGGACGGACAGAGGCAGGACAAATACAATTATTTTCAGTTTTTTTTCCACCAAAAGGCAGCACTGCGTATATTCAATGAATAATAACTGTGTTGTGGCCCTGCCTACACAATTCTTTCCCTGCAGTATCAATGGAGGGTGCAATGCTCTGCAGAGGCGATTTTGAGAAGAAAAAAAAAATGCAGCACAGCTAACAGCAGCCAGCACAGTACTGCACACGGTTAAATATGGCCCTAGAAAGGACCGTTGAGGTTCTTGAAGGCTACACTCACTCCTAACACTCTCCCTGCCTATGCAGCACTTCTGTCCCTAATGCCGGGTGCAACGCTCTGCAGAGGCGATTTTGAGAAAAAAAATAATTGCCACTGCTAACAGCAGCCAACACACAGCTATCAGTGGCCCTAATAAGGACCTTTGGGGGTCTTGAAGCCTACACTAACTACCAATTCTTTCCCTACAGCAGCTCCGGTACAAACAGCACTGTCCCTCATCTAACTCACACGGCATCTGAGGCGAGCCGTGGGAGGGGCCGACTTTTATATTCGGCGGACACCTGATCACCCCAGCCACTCACAGCAGGGGGGTGGTATAGGGCTGGAACAACACAGGGGGAAGTTGTAATGCCTTCCCTGTCTTTCAATTGGCCAGAAAAGCGCGCTAACGTCTCAGGGAAGGAAGTGAAAGTAACCCGAACACCGCATGGTGTTCGTTACGAATAACGAACATCCCGAACACCCTAATATTCGCACGAATATCAAGCTCGGACGAACACGTTCGCTCATCTCTATCTCCGACCATCGGTCCAAGAGAAAAAGGACTTATGTAAATGAACACATTGAAATTAATGAGTTATTTTAACATGCGAACTCCATCCATATCACTATAGGAAACAACTCACACGTGAAATTCGCCCATGTATTCATGACCTAATGCAAGGAATGTTGAAAGCAAAGCATCTTTAAATGCTGTTAACTGCACCTAAAGCAAGATGGCGGCTCCGTAGTCATGTACAGACAATAGAAGAAAAAAAATAAGAATAATGGAACGTTTCATTCTCTAGTTTTAATTAGTAAAAACAAAATAATAACATAGGTGATACCTTCCCTTTAAGGTTTAATAAACTGACTCCGCTGTGCTGCACTTTATAAGGTGATTCACTTGACTGGAATTTTTCCGATTTTTCCTAAACAACTGTGACAGTAGCAGTAACTAATTCCAAGATACATATTTTTCTTCAGATGCAGAGGACATCTGCTGATAAGTCCATTTCTTGGCCCCTTGAGTTTCTGAGCACAATAAATTAAAATGAAGTGTAAAAGCTTCAGTAACTCAATCTCTCCCTTGGCGTCAGGCTCTGCTCGCTAAAAGTACCACTTTGTGCCAAACTGTGAGTAGTGGTGTTATGTTGAGGGTCTGGGTGTATTATAACAAAGCTCATTTCATTAATGCATTTGTGTGTCACATATAATAAGGATATCCACACACAATACACAAAGTAATACTAGTGTGTTGGGCTATTAGATTCAGCACTTCTACATGTATTCAGATGTTCTATGTAATGCAGGCAATCTTATGATTAGGTCAGTTATTTATTGGTCTTCCTCCCTTCGCCTTTTGGGTCTTTCATGTAGATTTCAGTATTAACTAATACAGTCTCTACCTTGTCCAGTAGTAAGAGGAGCATCAGAGGTGTAACTTGACAATCCATACAATCAAGATGACTTCAAAATCAGATAGCAATTTTCTTTTTATTCCAAGGTCATGACCTTGGAATAAAAAGAAAATTGCTATCTGATTTTGAAGTCATCTTGATTGTATAGATTGTCAAGTTACACCTCTAATGCGGCTCTTACTACTGGACTAAGTAGATTTCTTTGGGATACGAGTCTAGTCCCTCTTTGAAGACTGCATCATTCCACTCTACCCACAGTATTAGGAATTGGTGAGTGCCACTGACTGCTTGTTTTTTATTGTATGTAAGACAGTTTCCACCTTGGATGCAATATATGGCTAATTGCATAATTTCATAAATATTCAATTAAGGTAACCCTCAGATTTTAGGGCAAAAGTTTGTCTCTGGACCGCAGGGGGTTATATTACCTGCACTTGTTCTTCTCTGTGATCCCTCTGATCCATTAGTTTTGGCTCCTGTTCTTAGCCAACCAAGATGGCTGATGCAATCTTCAGACTACCCAATCCCTACAATGCACTATACCTGCTCTGATTGCCCGGAACTGCACATGTGATCAGCACTGGCCAATCAGAGAGCACTGCACAGTGTGAATAACATAGATAGAAAATTGCTGCAGACATCTTGGATAACTAAAAAGAGAGCCTGAAATCGGGGGATTGGAGAAGCAGTATAAAAGAACTGCTGGCTATATTTCCCCCCTCCCCCTCTGGCCCCCAGACAGAAATTTGTCCCGAAACTGGAGGGGCGCTTTAAAGAAAACTTTCTCTCGAGAGGCAATATCTTTTTAAAAAAAGCTAGCAAAGTGATCAGCTGAATCTGGTTTCTCTAGCAGTTGGAGATCAGGTGTAATCACTTTGATGAGTTGATCTGTCTATGTATAGCAGCTACTGCAGGCAAAATATAGCCTTACATGGCAGTCATTCAAATGAATGGTCAAGCATGAAACGCATGGGCACATCTATGGTATCCATATGTCCTAATAAAACATAGGATTAAAGGCTGTTGTTATGAAATACGTTCTAGTAAAGAAAAATAAAATGATCTGGCTAAAGGCTCCTTCACACTGGCGAGCGCAATATCACCATGAGAAAATTGCGGCAATGTCGCATTTTTGCTTATGCCATGTCTGAGCGTCAGCAATGCTTTTTCCTGGAGAATAATCTCGCATCGCATCGCTGCTACCTGCAATTTTCTCGCACGATAACAGGTGATGCTAATGTTAAAAATGCATCGCATCGCACAAACATCGCAAGTTCATGCGTTGCCATGCGATAAATCGGAGGCTCCATAGGGAAGCATGGGCAAGAAAGAATAGTAAAACGTAGAGAGATAGGCAGGCAGCAATTTTCAATTCTCACAACATCGCAGATGGGAATGAAGTTATTGAAAAGCATATGGGTCTTATCATTTAGTTTTTTCTCGCACTCTCGCATTGCTTAAAAATCGCATGATTTTCTTGCCAGTGTGCAGGCAGCCTTACTCACAAGGCCATATAATGCAATAGATGATTTATTTTTCTTTCTTTTTTTTCAATTTGTCAAAGGAGAACCTCAAAGCTGAGAAATCCATTGATCTCAAGCATCTAAGTGGCTGAAGAATTAAGAATCAGTTTGTTAATTGTTAAATTATTGATTGAGGTAACGATCCCCGTCCTCCCTAATCACTATTCATTTCATTTGCTTGCTAAGGCAATGTCCGCACAAGCAACATCCAAGTTGGAAAAATCCAATGCAGATTTCAAGGAAAATCCATATTAGGATTTTTTATGTGGATTTCCTAGTTTAGCAGTGGGGTTTTCCACAGATTTTGGATCTGCACCAGAATTAACTAACCAGTTGCTTTGTCAGCGACGTGGATTTCGAAATTCATGACAGAAAACAATGGCACAGAATGCACATGAATTCCACACCGAAATTCATGTGCAAATACTGAGTGTGAACAAGGTCTCGAACTTCCAGTTTTACTTTGAAGCAAAGAATAGAACTGGTGAGTTGGAATTCCCATTCAGAAAGAATTAGAAATGTAGCACCATCTTCCACGAAGCTTGTCTTTTATTTGAGAAACATGAATGTGTTAACCATAATGTCTTATGATTTATAGTTTAAACTTGATGAGAATGTATCACATACAATCCACTTGTTACTTCTGGGCTTAATTGGCAGGATGGCACTAGCGATGGCATGCAGAGTGCAGCAGCAAAAAAAACCCTGGACAGTATACAGACTTTTAAGGCTGCTGAGGATGGCAACCCAAAAAGAAGGGGGGAATGTAAGGTGTTAACCAAAGTATATGCCATCCTTTAAATGGTTGGAGTGCTGTATGTGCTGAAGGACCTTCAGAGAGAAGTCACATGATTTTGTTTACTCTGATTTTGTTGGTGTGGACTGAAAGAACCTTTGGCTCTACCCCAGATGACATTACTGCAGGAGCACAGTTCTGGGACTAATGAGGCTAAGATCTGCCCCTCTCAAGACATTTCTAGGCACATATAAATACAGAGAACTGCATCACAGGGCAGGGTGTTACACAGCAGCAACACAGAGAGGAGCCTTTTATTGTGGCAGAGGTAGTTTTCCAGCTGCACCAGCTGCCAGGAGCCAGACAGATACTGAGAGGGGTTCATGAAAGGTCTGCACAGATAAAGAAACACAGAATGTAAAGCAGCAGCTACAAAGGAACAGAGCGCTTTCGGACCACCAGGGACCCTGAATGACAGCTGAGAGCTGCCCCTGATTGGTCCCTGCGCTGAGCCAATCAGAGGCAGCACTCACTCACCCACTCATGAATTCATGAATGGGTGAGTGAGAGCTGCCTCTGATTGGTGAGGGCTATGACCAATCAGAGGCAGCTCATTCAGCAGGCGGGGATTTTAAATCCCCTGCTGCTGAATACTACTCACAGCAGTTCAGGAGAACTGCCGTCCGGCCGCGGCTGAACTCCGTCTGCCGGGACAAGGTGAGTATTTTTTTTTTACTTTTTACACATTTTTGGATGAATTTCAGGGAAGGGCTTATATTTTTAAGCCCTTCCCGAAAATTCATCGTGAGATCGCCCGCAGCCCATTGCTTTCAATGGAGCCGGCTGTATTGCCGGCTCCATTGAATTCAATGCGCTGGACAGCGCTGCACTGCTCCGGCCCGTTTCTAATGAAACGCGGCTAGGAGCAGATTTTTCGGGCGATTTTTTGGCCCCGGTCACGCGATTTGCGGATGCGCATCCGTCATGCAATCCGCAAATCGCGGGAAAAAACGCCCGTGTGACCGAGGCCTAATTAGCCATTTCAATCGTGTGTATTTTTGTTTGCCATGCGCAAATAAACATGCCTTGCTTAAGGAAAAAGTACAGTAAAATACGCGGATGTGCGCACAAAAAAGCATTGTTAATTCCTCAAATATGCATACATTCTTGTGGCGAGGGGCCTTAGAAGTGTAGTTCTGTCCTAAAGGGAAACTGCCAAGAAAGCCAAGATGGCAGCCAGTACAGTTTCCTATTCCATCAAAGGCACTTGCAAACTGGAAGAAACGGTCAACAGATTGCGTGATCAGCACCCCACAGCACAAAATCTCCAAGCACAGCTTAATGCAGCAAAACAGAAACAAGTATCCATTTCAACTGTGAAGAAAGGACTTCTATCTGCAGGTTTAACAGAAGGAGTATAAGAAAGAAAGCCACTGCTAAGGCTGCAGATTTAAAAAAAGGCTTGCCTGGGCCAAGTAGCACCTCCAGTGGCCTACTGAAGAGTGGAAGAAGGTCTTATAAACTGATGAATCAAAATTTGACATCTTTGGTACATCAAGCAGGGTTTATGTATGCCATCAAGTAGATGAGAGGATAGTTCCTGAGTGTGTGACACCAACTGTCAAACCTTAAGGGGGAAGCGTGATGGTCTGGGACTCTTCTTCTGGATCCAGAGGTGGCAACTTGCAGAGGATGACTGGCACACTAGACAGAAGTCAAAAATCCTGATTTAATTTGGTGAAACAAAGTTAATCCATTATTTTTAATCATCTTAACTTGTTTTTAATCTATGCTTATATTTCAAACATTGCTTACAGTGCTTACATTTGAGACATTAAACTATGTAAATATCAATAAAAACTGAAAAAAATTGAGGTGTCCTAAAACTTTTGACTGGTAGAGTATATGTTAACCCTTTCCAATCTAATTTTAGATTGAGGGTTTTCTCTTTTTGCTGTTACACAATGGTGCCATCTGCTGGCTAAAGCCAGTGTGTGTGCGCCAGAGAGGCTCAGACAGCGGAGTGGCTGGCAATAGACGGTAAGAATACCCTGTTGGACGTCTTCTGACATTGGAGCTGTACAAGCTTCAATCAGAATGTAGGAAGACGTCAGACAGTGGATTGGAAAGGGTTAAATGAAAGGCCATGAAAGTGATTTATATATAGCTTTAAAGTACCGATCTAGTAAAATATAAAAAGGGTTGTCTGAGTGAATTAATTTTTATGTAAATATGCTGCCCATGTTTTAAAATAACTATGGAGACTATACTTGACTCTCCCGGATCCCCACAGTGTCCTACGCCCCAGCCGTCAGTCTTTTTTGTGATGTATTGTTTACAAACTACAGCAGCGTGTACGTGACGCCACTGGCTGTTGCAGCCAATGACGGAGCTCAGCTTCTGTGTTCCAGGTTCCTGATGATCTTGTGATTAGTCATATGATCACTAACACAAATAAATGAGGGAGCACTCCTACTGCCTTTATTCAGTACACGGCACTCATTGGTAAAAAAAACACTTCTGCCCTCTGTCCTAGGTGTGAGCCAATCTCTAACAACCAGACACCCAACTTTCAACTGCCCGATTGCTCAAAAAGATGGCTTAAACATGTTATTATACTGGGATGGTTATTTCACCCCCCACACCCATACAATATGTAGACTAGTGTAATTAGCAGGATTTGGTTTCTAAACCATCAAGAAATAGAAGCGTGCATGGGAATGCAACCTGCGTAATGTTTACACTACAAACAGAAGATGCTGCTGTGTCGCCACTGAGGAATCCTGCTAAGTATTATTTTAAAGGATCAAAGATTAGGAATGTCTCCCGAACACTTCTTCTTAAGAAATGGGCCCAGATGTTTATTGCACTGTATGTAACATAACAGATGGACGTAGGTGTACTTGAGAGCTTCCCTTGAAATGTGTAGATTTATGTGGCAGATATGTTCTGTTCACACTTAATCTAGGAGAAGTATTTTTAGGAGTGGGTTACAGAAAGACAGATTTATTGGGGACTATAAGGACACTGTCTTTACTGACAAATGTTGTGACGGGGAATCTCTTTTTTTGTCTAGGTGACTGCAAGAAAATGTGCCTGGAGACATAAGAAGATTTTCTGATGGTTCATAGAAAAGTGCAAGTCCACAGAATGACCAGCGGTGTCTAATTCCAGCTTCGACATGCAGTAAACATAACTCTATAGGTCAATCTGTGACAAGTCAGGTATGGCTGTAACAATGCTTGTTTCAAAAGGAAACAGTAATTATTTAACTGCCAGCAAAATCCCTAAAAAGTCAAATAAATGGTTAAATTAGCACAAATTATATCACAAAATGCTCCTTTCCTACAGTATCTGTAATAGAGATGAGCGAACGCGTTCGTCCGAGCTTGATATTCGTGCGAATATTAGGGTGTTCGGGATGTTCGTTATTCGTAACGAACACCATGCGGTGTTCTGGTTACTTTCACTTACTTCCCTGAGACGTTTGCGCGCTTTTCTGGCCAATTGAAAGACAGGGAAGGCATTACAACTTCCCCCTGTGACGTTCAAGCCCTATACCACCCCCCTGCTGTGAGTGGCTGGGAAGATCAGGTGTCACCCGAACATAAAAGTCGGCCCCTCCCGCGGCTCGCCTCAGATGCGGTGTGAGTTAGATGAGGGACAGTGCTGTTTGTACCGGAGCTGCTGTAGGGAAAGAATTGGTAGTTAGTGTAGGCTTCAAGACCCCCCAAAGGTCCTTATTAGGGCCACTGATAGCTGTGTGTTGGCTGCTGTTAGCAGTGGCAAATTTTTTTTTCCTCAAAATCGGCAGTGCAGAGCATTGCACCCGGCATTAGGGACAGAAGTGCTGCATAGGCAGGGAGAGTGTTAGGAGTGAGTGTAGCCTTCAAGAACCTCAACGGTCCTTTCTAGGGCCATATTTATCCGTGTGCAGTACTGTCCAGGCTGCTGTTAGCTGTGCTGCATTTTTTTTTGCTTCTCAAAATCGCCTCTGCAGACCATTGCACCCTCCATTGATACTGCAGGGAAAGAATTGTATAGGCAGGGCGACAACACAGTTGTTATTCATTGAATATACGCAGTGCTGCCTTTTGGTGCCAAAAAACGGAAAATAATTAAATTTGTCCTGCCTCTGTCCGGCCTAACGCCGGTGGACACGTGTGAGCTGCGTCTGCAACCTGTAAAAATCAGACGCACCCAGCTACGCTTTACTGCTGGCTTCGCCATTTGCTTTCCTTAATTGGGAAAAAAATACCTGCTCTCCAAGAGTTATAATAACTCTGCTACCCTCACGTTCTGTGACACATAAGCAGGGACACAGCACAGTTATTAAACTTCTCATGTTCATTGAATATACGCAGTGCTGCCTTTTGGTGGAAAAAAACTGAAAACAAATCTATTTGTCCAGCCTCTGTCCGTCCTAAGGGCTGTGGACACGTGTGAGCTGCGTGAACAACATTGCTAAATCAGACGCACCCAGCTACGCTTTACTGCTGGCTTCGCCATTTGCTTTCCTTAATTGGGAAAAAAATACCTGCTCTGCCACAGTTATAATAACTCTGCTACCCTCACGTTCTGTGACACATAAGCAGGGACACAGCACAGTTATTAAACTTCTCATGTTCATTGAATATACGCAGTGCTGCCTTTTGGTGGAAAAAAACTGAAAACAAATCTATTTGTCCAGCCTCTGTCCGTCCTAAGGGCTGTGGACACGTGTGAGCTGCGTGAACAACATTGCTAAATCAGACGCACCCAGCTACGCTTTACTGCTGGCTTCGCCATTTGCTTTCCTTAATTGGGAAAAAAATACCTGCTCTGCCAGAGTTATAATAACTCTGCTACCCTCACGTTCTGTGACACATAAGCAGGGACACAGCACAGTTATTAAACTTCTCATGTTCATTGAATATACGCAGTGCTGCCTTTTGGTGGAAAAAAACTGAAAACAAATCTATTTGTCCAGCCTCTGTCCGTCCTAAGGGCTGTGGACACGTGTGAGCTGCGTGAACAACATTGCTAAATCAGACGCACCCAGCTACGCTTTACTGCTGGCTTCGCCATTTGCTTTCCTTAATTGGGAAAAAAATACCTGCTCTGCCAGAGTTATAATAACTCTGCTACCCTCACGTTCTGTGACACATTAGCAGGGACACAGCACAGTTATTAAACTTAGATAATTCATTCACTAGAGGCAGTGGGGCCTTTCGTTTTCCAAAAATGGCAAAAATTATATTTGGCCTGCAGTCTTGCGCCAATTTATTTCCTGCCTGTGAAATCAAATCACTGGTAATACAGCATGCTGAGGGGTAGGGGTAGGCCTAGAGGACGTGGACGCGGCCGAGGACGCGGAGGGCCAAGTCAGGGTGTGGGCACAGCCCGAGCTCCTGATCCCGGTGTGTCGCAGCCGACTGCTGCGCGATTAGGAGAGAGGCACGTTTCTGGCGTCCCCACATTCATCGCCCAATTAATGGGTCCACGCGGGAGACGGTTATTAGAAAATGAGCAGTGTGAGCAGGTCCTGTCCTGGATGGCAGAAAGTGCTTCGAGCAACCTATCGTCTACCCGCAGTTCTGCGCCGTCCACTGCTGCCAATCCGAATCCTCTGTCTGCTGCTCCTCCTTCCTCCCAGCCTCCTCACTCCGCTACAATAACACCTGCTCAGGAGCGGGAACACTCCCAGGAACTGTTCTCGGGCCCCTGCTTAGATTGGGCAGCAGCGGTTCCTCTCCCACCAGAGGAGTTTATCGTCACTGATGCCCAACCATTCGAAAGTTCCCGGGGTCCGGGGGAAGAGGCTGGGGACTTCCGCCAACTGTCTCAACAACTTTCTGTGGGTGAGGAGGACGATGACGATCAGACACAGTTGTCTTGCAGTGAGGTAGTAGTAAGGGCAGTAAGTCCGAGGGAGCAGCGCACAGAGGATTCGGAGGAAGAGCAGCAGGACGATGAGGTGACTGACCCCACCTGGTGTGCAACGCTTACTCAGGAGGACAGGTCTTCAGAGGGGGAGTCAAGGGCATCAGCAGGGCAGGTTGCAAGAGGCAGTGCGGTGGCCAGGGGTAGAGGCAGGGCCAGACCGAATAATCCACCAACTGTTTCCCAAAGCGCCCCCTCGCGCCATGCCACCCTGCAGAGGCCGAGGTGCTCTAAGGTCTGGCAGTTTTTCACAGAGACGCCTGACGACCGACGAACAGTGGTGTGCAACCTTTGTCGCGCAAAGCTCAGCCGGGGAGCCAACACCAACAGCCTCACCACCACCACCATGCGCAGACATATGATGGCCAAGCACCCCGCAAGGTGGGACGAAGGCCGTTCAGCGCCTCCGGTTTGCACCCCTGCCTCTCCCCCTGTGCCCCAACCTGCCACTGAGATGCAACCCCCCTCTCAGGACACAGGCACTACCGTCTCCTGGCCTGCACCCACACCCTCACCTCCGCTGTCCTCGGCCCCATCCAGCAGTGTAGTTCAGCGCACCGTCCAGCCGTCGCTTGCGCAACTGTTGGAGCGCAAGCGCAAGTACGCCGCCACGCACCCGCACGCTCAAACGTTAACCGTCCGCATAGCAAAATTCATCAGCCTTGAGATGCTGCCGTATAGGGTTGTGGAAACGGAGTCCTTCAAAAGTATCATGGAGGCGGCGGCCCCGCGCTACTCAGTTCCCAGTCGCCACTACTTTTCCCGATGTGCCGTCCCAGCCCTGCACGACCACGTCTCCCGCAACATTGTACGCGCCCTCACCAACGCGGTTACTGCCACGGTCCACTTAACTACGGACACGTGGACAAGCACAGGCGGGCAGGGCCACTACATCTCCCTGACGGCACATTGGGTGAATTTAGTGGAGGCTGGGACAGAGTCAGAGCCTGGGACCGCTCACGTCCTACCCACCCCCAGAATTGCGGGCCCCAGCTCGGTGGTGGTATCTGCGGAGGTGTATGCTTCCTCCACTAAAGCACCCTCCTCCTCCTCCTCCTCCTCCTCTGTCTCGCAATCAAGATGTGTTAGCAGCAGCATGTCGCCAGCAGTCGGTGTCGCGCGGTGTGGCAGCACAGCGGTGGACAAGCGTCAGCAGGCCGTGCTGAAACTACTCAGCTTAGGCGATAAGAGGCAGACGGCCCACGAACTGCTGCAGGGTCTGACACAGCAGACCGACTGCTGGCTTGCGCCGCTGAGCCTCCAACCGGGCATGGTCGTGTGTGACAACGGCCGTAACCTGGTGGCGGCTCTGCAGCTCGGCAGCCTCACGCACGTGCCATGCCTGGCCCACGTCTTTAATTTGGTGGTTCAGCGGTTTCTGAAAAGCTACCCACGCTTGTCAGACCTGCTCGTAAAGGCGCGCCGGCTCTGCGCACATTTCCGCAAGTCCCACACGGACGCTGCCACCCTGCGCACCCTGCAACATCACTTTAAGCTGCCAGTGCACCGACTGCTGTGCGACGTGCCCACACGGTGGAACTCTACGCTCCACATGTTGGCCAGGCTCTATGAACAACGTAGAGCTATAGTCGAATACCAACTCCAACATGGGCGGCGCAGTGGGAGTCAGCCTCCTCAATTCCTTTCAGAAGAGTGGGCCTGGTTGGCAGACATCTGCCATGTCCTTGGTAATTTTGAGCAGTCTACCCAGGTGGTGAGCGGCGATGCTACAATCATTAGCGTCACCATTCCTCTGCTATGCATCTTGAGAAATTCCCTGCAAACCATAAAGGCAGCTGCTTTGCGCTCGGAAACGGGGGTGGGGGAAGACAGTATGCCGCTGGATAGTCAGGGCACCCTCCTGTCTATTTCTCAGCGCGTACAGGAGGAGGAGGAGGAGCATGAGGAGGATGAGGAGGAAGGGGGAAGAGACAGCTTGGCCCGCTGCTGACGGTACACCGGCTGATTGCCTGTCATCCTTTCAGCGTGTATGGCCTGAGGAGGAGGAGGAGGAGGAGGAGGAGGAGGAGGAAAGTGATCTTCCTAGTGAAGACAGCCATGTGTTGCGTACAGGTACCCTGGCACACATGGCTGACTTCATGTTAGGATGCCTTTCTCGTGACCCTCGCGTTGCACGCATTCTGGCCACGACCGATTACTGGGTGTACACACTGCTCGATCCACGGTATAAGGAGAACCTGCCCACTCTGATTCCCGAAGAGGAAAGGGGTTCGAGAGTGTTGCTATACCACAGGACCCTTGCGGACAAGCTGATGGTAAAATTCCCAGCCGACAGCGCTAGTGGCAGAAGGCGCAGTACCGAGGGCAAGGTAGCAGGGGATGTGCGTAGATCGAGCAGCATGTACATCCCAGGCAGTGCAACAGTCTTTAAGGGCCTGGCCAGCTTTATGGCTCCCCACCAAGACTGTGTCACCGCTCCCCAGTCACGGCTGAGTCGGCGGGAGCACTGTAAAAGGATGGTGAGGGAGTACGTAGCGGATCGCACGACCATCCTTGGTGACGCCTCTGCCCCCTACAACTACTGGGTGTCGAAGCTGGACACGTGGCCTGAACTCGCGCTGTATGCCCTGGAGGTGCTTGCTTGTCCTGCGGCTAGCGTCTTGTCGGAGAGGGTGTTTAGTGCGGCTGGGGGAATCATCACAGATAAGCGTAGCCGCTTGTCAACCGACAGTGCCGACAGGCTAACACTCATCAAGATGAACAAAGGCTGGATTTCCCCAGACTTCTGTTCTCCACCAGCGGACAGCAGCGATACGTAAGCAATACGTAGGCTGCACCCGCGGATGGAAGCTACGTTCTCTCTCACCATCCAAAACGGGGACATTTCTGCTTCATCAATCTGTGTCTAATATTCCTCCTCCTCCTCCTCCTGCTCCTCCTCCTGAAACCTCACGTAATCACGCTGAACGGGCAATTTTTCTTAGGGCCACAAGGCTCACTCAAATAATTTTTCAGAACAATTTTTATAAGTTTCAATGCGCTTAAAAGCATTGGAACTTTAACTTGAACCAATTTTTCGTTACACTGGGCTGCCTCCAGGCCTAGTTACCACTTAAGCCACATTAACCAAAGCGATTAATGGGTTTCACCTGCCCTCTTGGCTGGCCATGGCCAATTTTTGGGATGTACATTAGTACTGTTGATACAGCAATTTTTGTGGGCCCTCGCCTACAGTGTAATCAAATTAATTTTTAGCCCACCTGCATTACAGCTGACGTTACCTCAGCTGTGTTGGGCAATGCAATGGGATATTTTTATGTACCGCCGGTGGGTTCCAGGGAGCCACCCATGCTGTAGGTGCACACTGAGTTTTTAATACATCTGTACACTTCTAAAGAACCCGTCTGACTGGGGCATGCAGTGTGGGCCGAAGCCCACCTGTATTACGCACGACATTACTACCTCAGCTGTGTTGGGCAATGCAATGGGATATTTCTATGTACCGCCGGTGGCTTCCTGGCACCCACCCAGGCAGTGGGTCCACAGGGAGTTTAACCTACATGTGTCCACTTGTAAAGAACCCCAGTCTGACTGGGGCATGCAGTGTGGGCCGAAGCCCACCTGCATTAAGCACGACATTACTACCTCAGCTGTGTTGGGCAATGCAATGGGATATTTTTATGTACCGCCGGTGGGTTCCAGGGAGCCACCCATGCTGTAGGTGCACACGGAGTTTTTAATACATCTGTACACTTCTAAAGAACCCCAGTCTGACTGGGGCATGCAGTGTGGGCCGAAGCCCACCTGTATTACGCACGACATTACTACCTCAGCTGTGTTGGGCAATGCAATGGGATATTTCTATGTACCGCCGGTGGCTTCCTGGCACCCACCCAGGCAGTGGGTCCACAGGGAGTTTAACCTACATGTGTCCACTTGTAAAGAACCCCAGTCTGACTGGGGCATGCAGTGTGGGCCGAAGCCCACCTGTATTACGCACGACATAACTACCTCAGCTGTGTTGGGCAATGCAATGGGATATTTCTATGTACCGCCGGTGGCTTCCTGGCACCCACCCATGCTGTGGGTCCACAGGGAATTATAAATGCATCTGTTTCCACTTATAAAGAAACCCAGTCTGACTGGGGCATGCAGTGTGGGCCGAAACCCACCTGCATTAACCCTTTCCAGTCCACTGTGTGACCTGTGAAGACATTAGGGTTTAAGGCTGTACAGCTCCGTTGTTGGTAGACGTCCGTCGGGGTTCTCTTACTGTATATTGCCAGCCTCTCTGCTGTCGGAGCCTATCCTACGTGTCAGCTCATGCAGTACTGGCTTTAGCCAGCATATAGCGCCGTTGTATAACGGCAGAAAAAGAGTAAGCCCCCTAGGAAAACCATATACAAATTGGATTGGAAAGGGTTAAGCACAACATTACTACCTCAGCTGTGTTGGGCAATGCAATGGGATATTTCTATGTACCGCCGGTGGCTTCCTGGCACCCACCCATGCTGTAGGTGCACACGGAGTTTTTACTACATCTGTACACTTATAAAGAACCCCAGTCAGACTGGGGCATGCAGTGTGGGCCGAAGCCCACCTGCATTAAGCACGACATTACTACCTCAGCTGTGTTGGGCAATGCAATGGGATATTTCTGTGTACCGCCGGTGGGTTCCAGGGAGCCACCCATGCTGTGGGTCGACAGGGACTTCACAATAGGGAGTTGTACCTGCCTGTGTCTATGAATTAAAAAGCCCGGTCTGACTGGGGCATGCAGACACCTTGACAGAATGAATAGTGTGTGGCACATAGGTTCCCCATTGCTATGCCCACGTGTGCAGCTCCTGATGGCAGTGGCACAGGATTCTATTTCTCATTGCTTCTGTACAGCATTGTGGGCTATCGCTCCGCCACTTTTAAAGAGGGTCGCTGCCTAGCCGTGCCAACCTCTGCAGTGTGTGCCTGCGGTCCCTCGTCATGGCAGACGCAATTCTAAATAGACATGAGCGTGGTGTGGCATGAGGGCAGCTGAAGGCTGCCCAGGGACACTTTGGTGTGCGCTGTGGGGGGGGAGGGGGGGGCGGTTGGGCAGCATGTAACCCAGGAGAAGTGGCAGTGGAGTGTCATCCAGGCAGTGATTGTGCTTTGTTGTAGCTAGTGTGGTGCTTAGCAAAGGTATGCCATGCTAATGAGGGCTTTTCAGAAGTAAAAGTTGTTGGGAGGGGGGGGGGCCCACTCTTGCCGGTATTGTGGCTTAATAGTGGGACCTGTGAACTTGAGATGCAGCCCAACATGTAGCCCCTCGCCTGCCCTATCCGTTGCTGTGTCGTTCCCATCACTTTGTTGAATTGCCCAGATTTTCACACATGAAAACCTTAGCGAGCATCGGCGAAATACAAAAATGCTCTGGTCGCCCATTGACTTCAATGGGGTTCGTTGTTCGAAACGAACCCTCGAGCATCGCGGGAAGTTCGTTCCGAATAACGAGCACCCGAACATTTTGGTGTTCGCTCATCTCTAATCTGTAAGAAAGATTTTTGGCACTGCAGGTGAAGGAAACTAAGAAGGCTGCTCTCTTATTACTCACTTGTATATGAGTAAGTGAATTATACCGTGGCAAGGAAATAATAATGACAGCCATCAGTTTTAGAACTATGGAGGACCATGTGATTGTGCCACCAATGATAAAGTCCATATATCTGCTGTAAGGGAATCAATGCATGGCCGCAATCCGGAAGTATTTTATTAAAAGTAAGGAACATTCTCTAGACAAGATTCCGGGGCTTAGCTATAGGGGGTTCAGAGCTACCAGGTGCACCCAAAGTGGTCCCAAAGGCCAATCTGCCACATAAGAAGACACTATTATTATTATTAGTTCATGGTAGGTGTCACAGCGCCAATAAGAACAGGGCACATGTGTGGGTCTGGAATGACATAATGGCGTTAGATGGACCACGTGATGCGGCTACTGGAGCATAGGCAGTAGCGATCGGTGCTAGATACTGAGGGAGAAACATCTCCTTCTGTTGTAACACTGATAGACTGCCTGAGCTATCTATTGGCTCAGTTGGCCTAGCAGTGGTTTGCTTAGGGTACTTAATCTGGCTCCTCTTTGCAGAAGTTGCCAGTAATACATCTGTATATTAGTCCTGCTTAGTTACTAGGTATATTTGCTTTGATGCTTCTGGGCACTATTTGTCTTTTTGGACTTTGATCTACGGACTATGACTCTTTGCTCTTTCTGGTGCAGCCTAAAGTCGCTCTCAATCTTTGCTCTCAGTTAGTTTGTCTGTTGCAGTTGCAGGATCGCCCTTCTCAGAGTGGGTACTCTGCTTCATAGACAGACCTAGTCAGGGCAGACCAGGGAAAGTTCTAAGACTTCATCTACACCATTTGCCTTGTCTCAAACGTCTAGCTATTCAGTAACCTCTTGTGTTCTATGTATCATCCAGCTGGTGTCTGTCCCTGTATCTGTTGGTTAGTTGTCTTGACAGGACTGTAGGGTCCTGTAACAGATTGGAGCCCTGCATCTTCAAGTTATGAACCAATAAAAAACGAAAAAATTATTGTGCATCAGTCCTACTGCTTGCCGTTCACTTGTTGCTCTGTATATAAAGGACAACTTAAAGAGGTCTTACAGTGAGTATTTTTTTAAGCGATAAATACACTTAAGGCTCCTTCACACTGGTGAAAAAATCACGCAATTTTCTCACGATGCAAGAGGGAGTCAAGACGCATGATTATGAAACCAATGATTTTCAATGACTTCATTCTGATTTGCAATGTTTTCACTCCTGTGATGTAGCATAAAAAACTAAATCGCACCACGTTCTTTCTTTTTGCAATATTGCCAATTGCTTTTAATGGGCCCGATATCGCCCTCACCAGTGTGTAAAAGGCCTTAGACAAAATCGCAGCATGTCCTATTTCAGTGCGAGCGTTGCAGAGGATCGCACTGCCGTGTTATAGCTGACTCATCGGCTCTGCACTGCACATGTGCAGCTGTGTGCCAGCTGGCACATCACAGAGCAGAGAGAGAAGTTGCCGGACAGGTAAATGAGAAGTCATTACAGGGGCACGGGTCCACCCCGCTGCAAGAATCTCACAGTCAGAATCCGACCTGGCCGCCTGCATTCACCCTAGCAGTGTTGCCACCACCTTGTGACCAGTACATCTAAGTCTTTGGTATAGTAGAATAACCCTACAATACTGTATTTCCGCTCGGATACAATCACCTAATTGTCTCGCGACCTTTCTTATAGGGTACGAAAATGCTGGTGGTCAATATAATACCGTACAGTAGGGGCCTATATAATTTCGCCACCTAATGATATCCATTGAATACACAGAGGAGGCTTGTATAGGCCTCATTGGTCAATTTGTAGTGTGTAGATAGTGTGAACACTGGTTAATAGAAACACCCCCAGGGTGGCTCAGTCTGGATGGTAACCGGCCGTTGGACTGTATAGATGATGGATATATTAGGGATACCCAGCTTATGATAGCTGGGTCCAATCCACAAAAACGTCCATTACCACATCTATTGTACAACCAGGTAATGGTTAGTGTCGGGTTATAGATGATTTGTAGCATCCATAGACTATTGTTGTAATTGCTTATACAATTTGAAACCCGCTCAATGACAGAAATAGGATTCAAGATTTCTCTTTAGTACGGGTTAAATTAAGATCTAACGAAGATATAGGTTGATAGATAGATTTGACACGTTTCTGTCGGTTTGAGCGACTTCATCAGGAACCAGAGTTCCCCTGAAGCTTATCTAAGGTGCTGTACAAAGAAACAAAGGACACCTTATTATCACCCGAGTCTTTTTTCTAGTCAGACCCTTAATAGACAGCGAGTATTTTCCACCGTCAAGAACAAAACTAGGTTTGCTAGAGAAGGAAGAACAATATCTCCTGCCTATATCCTCAAAATAGGCTGGTATACAGTAGCTGATGCAGCCGTCCCCAAGACCAATATCTGTTACAGATCTAGACCCTACACTACTGGTGGAATACAAATATAAAAAACAGGATTCAGGCATAGCCTCCAGCCTTGTTGTGCTATAAATCTCAGACAGGATTGATAATTAGATCGCCAAGTGATCTTGGTTAAAGAGAAAGTTACTTCAATAGAATATTCCACACTATCAAGCGACCTTTCTGAAGATGAGGAGGGAAATAAAACAATGTCCTGCAAAAGGCATGAAAACAATTGATGTTTCATGAAAACTGAAGATAGGTCATCAAACTATGAAAAGACATGTAAATGAGTCACAGTTGATCTGATAAAGGCTTAATAAAGGCCCATTTATATTGGACGAGTGTCGGGCAAACGATGCCCAACACTCGTTCCTGTATCCTCGCGCTCCAATGGAGCTAGCACAGCTGGCTCGCACATGGGGGGCGGGGCAGCACAAAAGATGAGCGATGACGATCATCGCTCATTGTGCAGTTTAAACAGCCGCTGTTCCATAGCGAACGGCGCCTGTGTTATGTGAATGGAGAGGGGCGGGGGAGCGAGAGGAGAGAAATCTCCTGCACTGCCCGTGCCCCCCTGCTGGCTGCTCTGTGTGCGAGCCAGCTGTGCTAGCTCCTGTGCAGGAGCACGGGGATACAGGAACGAGTGTTGGGCATCGTTTGCTCGACACTCGTCCAATGTAAATGGGCCTTAAGGAAGGTTTCTGCCAGAAAAATTAATCCTATTAAAAGGGTAGCTGTAAAATTGCCACTGATGAGCAGCAAACAGATATTTGAAGGTGCTAGTGTCTCCGCAGTGTCACAAACCTCTTGATACAGGATCCTCCAGAGGCTGACAGTTGTGCATAAAGATGATGGTTGGCCACTCCTAATTATAGCTCACAAAGAGATCCATTTGTAGGAGGCTCAGAAGTACATGAAAACTAATTTTCAGTGCTACACTGGATGGTCCTGGTGGATGAAGTTTTGGCTGGCTGGTGATGGACCATTCTGTTCCTAGAAGACTGAAACAACATCAAGGAAGTGGCAGAGTGATGTTTAAGGCTGGAAGCTTGGGAAGTGAGATGGTAGGTCTCTTTAGGGTCCATGTCAAAATGAATACAGAATAATATGTGGAGTTCCTAACTAAGCATTTTCTGCCATGGTATAAAAAAGAAGAATAAGCCTTCCAAAATATAATCATTTTCATACAAGTCAATGCACTATCCCATGCTGCAAAAAGAGAAGACATTGACTCCTTAACTGCTATAGGCATAAAAAAAGATAAAATCATGGTTTGTCCACCATCGTTTCCTACCTCAATCTTATTGAGAACATGTGGAGTGTCCTAAGGCCACATGCACACGGGCACGCACGGATTCACTGCAGAAGTGCCATGGCATGGACGGCTTCCTTTGACTTCAATGGAAGCCATCCCTGCGTATCTGCTCTAAAATAGAGAATGCTGTGATTTTATTTTTTTTAAATCCACTTGTGTGTGAGGAGAGAGGAATCTCCACGCACATCTATGAACACATTGAGCAGTGGATCGCCCGTGCCCGTTGACAAGCTTAGGATCTGCTGCTCAATTTGCCCCATGTGCATGAGGCCTTAAAAGGAAGATGTGTGAGAGTGGGCATCAGTATACTTCAAGTCAGCAGCTCTGGGTGGCATTACTGGCATCCTCTAATGAAATACAAGCAAAAACTAAACACAGACTTGCAAGTCCAATGGATAAGAGAGTTGTTCAAGTCATGTCACTATGGAACTTGATCTAGAAATAAACTTTTGCTTTTAAGGTGTGATTATTTTTTGCGAACTTAACTGTGCAGCCAGGAAATAAGAGATTAATGTTGGGAATTATATGATTGTCATCATGTGTTCAAATACTAAATTCAGCATAATAATTTGGAACATATTTTGTGTTAATTCCAAAATATAAATAAAGCCACCACCATTATCAGTACTTTCACATTGTAGGAACATCCATATTGTAATATACTGCTGAGGTTAAAAAATTCCTTGCATGCACTGTCGGTATTGGAAAAACAAACAGAAAAGGCATGTGCATAATAACTGGGAACACAGTGCAGTTGGCACGTGAAATGAGAGACCCCAAGGAATATTTCTGAACTGAGAGTCACGCTCATGTGGGAACTTGAAGCTACACCAAAATGCTTGTATGCAAATATATCTCACATGTTTCCGCGGTCTCCATTAACCCTTTCCAATCCACTGTCTGACCTCTGAAGACATTATGATTTAAGGCTGTACAGCTCCAATGTTGGAAGACGTCCGTCGGGGTTCTCTTACTGTATATTGCCAGCCTCTCTGCTGTCAGAGCCTATCCAATGTGTCATGTCATGCAGTACTGGCTTTAGCCAGCATACAGCGCCATTGTATAACGGCAGAAAAAGAGTAAGCCCCCTAGGAAAACCAGGATACAAATTGGATTGGAGAGGGTTAATATGCTGTATTAATGGAGACCTCCCACAGCGTAAGTCCACAGCAAATAGAACATGCCGCGATTTATTCCCCGCTGCGGAATTCGGCAAGTAAGCATTGGCAGGCAGAAAGCTATTAGGCTCAATAGAACCTAATAGCTGCAGAATTTATGCATGGATTTCCAACACGGGAAACGCAGTAGAAATCCGTCCGTGGTTATTCCTTTTTAGACAAGCTGATTTTCGTTTAAATGATGTCACTGCTAGCTTATTTGCCCTCATGCAGTCTGTTAAAAGAGGCAGATACATCGTTGGCTCATTCAAACGAGATTCATTCTGTCTTTCACATATGCTGTCTAAGGGCTCAGCCAGACGGGCGTTTTTTACATGCATTTATTCGCGCGTGAAAAAAAAAACGCACTTTGCACATAAAAAAAATGCGGGACCACGTCCATTGACACCCATATGTTTTATCTTTTGTAGGTGCGAATTTTATGCGCATGTAAAAATTGGACATGTGACCACTACCATTGAAAAGCATTGGTTCTATACAGCTGCAAATCGCAAACGCAAAAAACATGCGCACCAAAAAAGGCCCGCGTGACTGAGCCTAATCAAATGAGAGGGATTAAACATTTGTTGTTTGAAACGAACGCGAAGCAAACGAGTAAACGATGGTTTTTATGCCTGTATAAAGTGAATGCCGAACGCAATTCTATGGGGGCAGAAAGATAAAGCATGTTCTATCTCTTTTTTTTCTGCTGACCATGCACATGCAAAATACGCGCAAGCGAACGAACCCATTGAAATCAATGCGTTCAATTTACTGCGTATAGCGTGCACAATTGCATGCAAATACATCCATGTGCAACCAGCCTTAGTGAATTAGTCCACTGCAAGCACCAAGATCACAATGGTGACAGCACCACCTGTGTCCAGCAGGTGGCATGTATGGTATGTCTGCTTGCTTATAAATTATGTATCTTAAGGTATATTCAACTAATAATGTTTATTATGCTTAAAACAAGCAGTTAACTTTTTGCTGCCTGAATTTTCCACCAACAGTTCTTTTCTGGATCGAACTCTATGATTATAAATCATTAACTCTTGTACTGATATGACAAAGTTAAAGTTGTGTTTTGTCTGCTTGGTTTGTCTACCTTGATCATTTACGTTGCTGCTGTTTTATATAAAACAATAGATAGCTCTCCTCATAGCTGACATCACTGCATGTGCCAAATGACAATCTCATCTCTGCTGCATCTACATATAAAGGTGATGAAGATGCAACTGAAACACGGTGTACTACTGCAATAAAAGAATAAATAAAGATGCTATATTTCTTAATATTAGAGGCTGGTTTCACATCTGCATTCTGTTTCTTCCGCTCAAGGAAAGTGGACAGACCTCATTATAGTCAAGGCGATTCCCCTTTCCTGCTCACCGAACGGAGCAATAAAGTGGAACCCCGAACAAAGATATGAAACCATCCTTAAAAACATACCATTCACATTGTTTACTGAGCATACTGTGCATACAAGCAGAATCCTGTACTGATTGCAGTGGGCAAGTTGTGGCCGTTCCTAACCAAAGGTAAGGACGACCATGGGACTGCAGCGCGGGATCATCAGCGGGAGAGGATGGGCAAGTACTGCTGCTTTTGTTATTTTAGCACATCTACAGCTACACTTGAACAATCATACGACTGCAATCGGACAACCCCTTTAAATATGAAAATGTCACCTTATCCCAATAGTTGTCACAGAATCCATAATCCAATGTCTAAAGGGACAGTTAAAATAGTCAGATCTCTACTGATTCAGAGGTGTCTGACAACTACCCTGTTTCTCCGAAAATAAGACGTGTCTTATATTAATTTTTGCTCCGAAATATGCACTACGTCTTATTTTCAGGGGGTGTCTTATTTCGCCACGGCAAATCCGTCTGTGGCCGCTAATCCCTCAATTGGCCAGCTTTGTGGATGAAATTTCTCAGAAATCTCGTCCACATGGGACAGCGAATCTGTCACGGCAAAGCTGGGAGAAGCCGGCGTTGTGGTACGGATTCACCGGCCACAGAAACGAAAAAGCGTGCGGCCAGGTCACTTCAAAACAAACGGCTGAGTGCCGTGGGTTTTGAAGCAGCGCTTTCCTGGCAGATATCTCGCTGTTTATCGCTGTGGCCAAACTGCGAGATTTCCGCTGGAAATACGCTCTGTGAGAACCCAGCCTTAAGAATCCCACACAGGTTGCCTGACTCACACACAGAGCCATAAAAAAATAAGGGCTGTAAAGTAGCGTACCTGTCTGCAGACTTTAATTACAGTACCGTATCACCGACAGAAGGTTCTGTACCACTTATAATCAGGGATGGTATTGCAGCTTACGGCCACCAGGGGGAGCTTATCACAGCAGACGTGTACAGCAGGAACAGAATGTACAGTATGGCATTTTCCGGCCAGCAGGGGGAGCTCACGACAGCACACTCGTACAGCACAGCAGGGACAGGATAACGGCTGCAGGAGAAGGGGTAACGGCAGACTGTCTGCAGATCTACCGATACATCTGACAGTAGGAGACAACGGGGATGGCAGCAGGGGATTGGCCTCTTGACATGCCTGCACATTTACAAGCGATGTCCGCGGAAGGGAACACCGGGATTGGCGGCAGGTGACTGTCTCCATGTCCTGCATGTAGCTGCTCTGCAACGGACGGTGAAGGTAGGGGACAGCGGCGGCGGGCTAAAAAGCATCACAGCTGCATGCTCTGGTGTTCTGTTTGGTGGGCATGCTTGCATACAAACACACTTTACTATGCCTTACTATCGGGGGGGGGGGGTGCCTTATATTTGGGACTTTTTCAAATGTCTTACTATGTCTTACTTTCAGGGGGTGCCCTATTTTCGGGGAAACACGGTATATATCTGCCCCCATTGGTAGTCATAAAATGTGGCTGAAAATATAGACCAGCAGGGAGACGAAATTGTCTTTGTTGATTTTTCCCACCTTCATATAGCAGCCAAATCAGTGTTATAGGTCTGGATATTGTCCTATACATGATGACCAAATATATCAGCAAAGACTGACCACACGTTTACTGCATTCTGCTGCCAAATATATATGGACTTTATGTTCTCCACAGCTTTCTTTCGTGTGCTTTAATTTCTCCCACAACTCATGAGCATACTGATGGGTAAACTGACATCCTATGAAATTGGTCTTGCTGTAGTTGTGTTTATGTGTCTAAGATACGGATTAGACTGGGAGACCCACTGGAGATGGATGGGAAGGATTCCATTTACTTTCCACTGCTGCATTTTAAAATCCACAGCATGTGCATTATTATCGTACATTACACTAGGGACAAAGACGGATTATCTCCATTGAATTCTAATGGGGTTAATCTGTGTGCAGCTCTGCCAGCTAACCTGTGACCACAAGTTTTTCAGCAGAATCCATGCAGATTTGCCTATGGCAAATCTGTGCATATACTGTAAACACTGCTTAACACTTAAGTATGGACACTGCAAACTAAGAAATGGTGAAATAATGTTGCTTTTATCTGTTGCTGCAAATTTTGCATAATAATACAAATTTTCAGATGTTGGCATTTTTTTTGTATAATTACTATGTATTGAATAGTATATAGCAAGACTGAAGCAAATGACATGGATACAAGGATTCAATCTTTATTGAATGAATACATCACTTTAATAATGTCACAATGCAGCTGCTGACTTGGTGGTCTCCTATGGTAATCCAGTAATCATCCTTGTGCACCTATATTTACTAAGGAGACTGCAGCAACACACCACAGATATCTTTCTAGCAGCATATCAGTTCCACTGTTATTTCATGACAACACTAGTGAAGTGAGCTGTGGTCCCAATTCCCTTCTGTTTGGGTTGCTGAGGGAAAAAATCCATTATGAAGGCTTTAATTTGAGAAATTCAGCAGAGAAAAAGACTCAACATTTTGGAAACCAGCTTTTAACTTAGCAAGGTGAGCAGTGACATCTAGTGGCCAGATTGTTCAATGCATGTGTCTCAATGAATGCATTACAATTGAAACCTAATAGAACTATTTTTTTTCCAAAAATATACTCATTTATGTGTTGTACTGATAAGATACATGGAATTAGTTACGTTTATTTACTGTAGCTTTTGGTATTATTATAGTATATTAATTACTGTTAGCATAATTCACTTGTTTATATGGTGCACTTATTTTAGTTCCATTCTGATACTACATAAACTAATGTAATGAATTCCTTTAGTATGTATACTGACATAAAACAGTTTAACAGATCCTGGATCTGTGCAACTTGCAACACTGAGAGCCATTAAAAAAACTGAAAGGAAACAGAGTTTGCTGCTCACTGAGCTGGCACTCGCTGGGATAGATGTGGGAGTGGATGCTAGTATGGGAGTGCAGGGTGAGCAGGCAGCAAGCTGGGTGACAGAAGGAAGGGAAGAGTGCTAGGGAGGCTGGTCCTGAACTAGAAAATGTTTAAAAACATCTTAAATACTCACTGCAAGCAGCTGATACCTTACTGGAATAAGGAATAAGATAAAACTAATGCGGCTCAATAAAGATGTAAGGGGGGCAATAAACAACAAAAAGAAAGCTTTGGATTAGGCAGAAAAGTGACAAATCAGGTTTAACACTGATAAATGTAAGGCTATGCACATGGGCAGGAAATACATGTCACCATTACACACTAAATGGGAAACCACTGGGGAACACTGACATTGAAAAGGACTTGGGTTTTTTTAGGTAACTGTAAGCTTAAGTGGAGCAACCAGTGTCAGGCAGCTGCTGCCAAGGCAAATAGGATCATGGTATGTATCAAAAGACGTCTAGGGGCACATGATGAGAACATATTTTTTTACAAGTCACTGGTCAGACCACACATGGAATTTTGTGTAGTTTTGAGCACCAGTATTCAAGAAGGACATATCAGAGCTACAGCGGATACAAAGTTGGGCAACTAAAGTAATAAATGGAATGGGTGGACTACAATACCCAAAGAGGTTACCAAAATTGGGTTTAGTCACTTTAGATAAAAGATCTCTCTACAATCTATTTATACCCAGGACTGTGACTGTAACAAGGGGGCATTCTCTACATCTAGAGGAAATAAGGTTTCTACACCAACATAGAAGGGGATTCTTTACTGTAAGACTCATAGACTGGTAAAGTTGTAAGGGACCTCCAGGGTCATCGGGTCCAACCCCCTGCTCAGTGCAGGATTCACTAAATCAACGCAGACAGATGTCTGTCCAGCCTTTGTTTGAGCACTTCCATTGAAGGAGAACTAACCACCTCCCTTGGTAACTTGTTCCACTCACTGATCACCCTTACTGTCAGAAAGTTTTTCTAATATCTAATTTGTGTCTCCTCCCTTTCAGTTTCATCCCATTGCTTCTAGTCTTTCCTTGAACAAATGAGAATAGGGATGATCCCTCTGCACTATGACAGCCCTTCAGATATTTGTAGCCAGCTATTAAGTCTCCGCTCAGACTTCTTTTTTGTAATTTAAACATTTCCAGATCCTTTAACCGTTCCTCATAGGACATGATTTGCAGACCGCTCACCATCTTGGTAACTCTTCTCTGAACTTGCTCCAGTTTGTCTATGTCTTTTTTAAAGTGTGATGCCCAGAACTGGACACAGTATTCCAGATGAGGTCTGACTAAGGAAGAGTAGAGGGGGATAATTACCTCACGTGCTCTAGACTCTATGCTTCTCTTAACACATCCCAGAATTGTGTTTGCCTTTTTGGCTGCTGCATCACATTGTTGACTCATGTTCAGTCTATGATCTATTAGTATACCCAAGTCTTTTTCACATGTGCTGCTGCTTAGCTCAATTGCTCCCATTCTGTATGTGCTTTCTTCATTTTTCTTGCCCATATGTAGGTCTTTGCATTTCTCCTTGTTAAATACCCTTCTGCTAGTTGCTGCCCACTGTTCAAGCTTTTCTAGATCTTTTTGAATACACTCTCTCTTCCCTAGTGTTAGCTATCCCTCCTAGCTTTGTGTCGCTGGCAAATTTGTTCAGTTTCCCATCAATTCCCTTCTCCAGATCATTTAAAAAAAGCTGAACAACACTGGGCTTGTCAATCCCATATTTGGTCATTTTTTTTCAATAAGTATGGTATGAGATACTTTATCAAATGCTTTACTAAAGTCAAGATATACTATATCCGCCGCATTTCATTGATCAACCCGGTTGGTGATTCTCTCATAGAAGGAAATTAGATTTGCCCGGCATGACTTGTTTGTTACAAATTCATGCTGGCTCTGGTTAATTGCTCTATTTTCATCCAAGTACTTGCATACATGCTGTTAATAATTTGTTCAAAGATCTTACCTGGTATAGAAGTCAGGCTCACAGGCCTGTAGTTTCCTGGATCCACCTTCTTCCCTTTTTTGAAAATAGGGACATTTGCCCTTTTCCAATCTTCTGGGACTTCTCCTGTTCTCCAGGAAATTTCAAAGATTATGGTGAGTGGTTCAGCGATCACCTCCACTGCTTCCTTTAGTATCCTGGGATGTAATTCATCTGGACCTTGAGACTTGAATTCATTTAAGTTAGCTAAGTGTTCCCTCACCATCTTTCTGCTTACAGATAGCTTGCATTATTTTATTTCCCCAATAGCACAGGGTAGATCAGTTGATGTTCCATCTACTTTCTGAGAGAAAACAGATACAAAATACGAATTTAAATGTTTGGCCTTCTCAACATCATTCTTAACCAATTCACCATTTTGATCTTGTAAGCATCCAATAGCATCTTCGACTTTTCTTCTGCTTTTGACATACCCAGCAAATCCTTTTTTATTGCTTTTGGCCTCTGTTGCAAGCCTCAATTAATTGTTGGCTTTTATGACACTTGCCCTACGGTTTCTGCAGACTGCATTATATTCTTCTTAAGATATTCCCCCCTCTTTTCATTTGAGGAACATATTTTCTTCCTTTTGAATATGTGCAAGTTCTGTGTTCATCCATCCTGGTCTGTTTAAATGCTTCCCAATCTTCCTTCTTTTAGCGATTGTTATCGATTGTGCGTTGAGAATCTCATTTCACAATATTTCCCAACCTTCTTGGACATTTCTGTCCTTAAGAACATCCAGCCATTGGATTCTTCCTACCCTCTTTCTGAGTTCATTGAAATCTGCCTTTCTGAAATCCAACCTTGTGGTCTGAGTTTTCTCAGGTCTTCCTCCCCTTTTTATCCAAAATTCAAGGACAGCATGATCACTGCCTCATAAGATCCCAGCCACTCTTACTTCCTCAGCCATTTCCTCCATGTTGGTAAGAATTAGGTCCAAGATAGCAGATCCCCTTGTTTTCTCTTCTACCTTTTGGAAGATAAAGTTGTCAGTAAGAGCGGATAAGAATTTGTTGGATCCATTACTTTTACCTGAGAGAGATTCACAACAAATGTCTGGATAGTTAAAATCTCCCATAATCACTATGTCAGGCTTTTTTGAGAGCTTGTCCATCTGATGTAGAAGGAGTTCATCGTTTTGCATGCGCATTTGGAGTGCACATTGAAACATACTATATTACTATGCAATTAACACAACTGAATTATGTTGATGCATTTCTATCTGCATGCATGCCATGTACGTACAACAGACAAGAGATCCAAGATTGTGGTCCTAAGTGCTCATTCACACAGGTGCAAATATTCTACATATTAAGCACATATTTTTACTGGCGTAATACACAGTGAATAGATACGATTGATTGCAATGAGTTTATTCACATCTGCATATTTTTCACACGATTTTTGGTCATGTGAAAAACTATGCAGCATATCCTAACTTGGTGCGTATCACGCACCGAAATAGGCCATAGAAGTGAATGGCCACGCTGAAATTTGCAGGCAATAGGTATTTTTCAATCTGTGAACACGCTGCATATCCACGGACCGAAAAACCTCATGCCCATCTGGATGAGCCCTAACTCTGTGTAATCTGAATGTTTTAATACAAATATATCTGATATACGGGGTATCCCAGTAAATGTTGTGACAGAGCAATAGTGAAGTAGGTTTCACTGCATTGTTGATATGTAATGCTAGGAAACTATACGTATGGAAAGTAGAGTGAAATCTAACTTTAGCGAAAAATATTTTTTTTCTTTGCAATTCTATGATTTCAGTGCAGGAAAAGCAAATACTGCAGTTTATCAACAAGTTCTCAACATGTCTCCTTCTGCCGTAGTGCAAAACTATGCATGAAGTATGCATTGGTGTTCTGCAGCTATTAATTTGTCCAGTAGCAATTGTCCAACTGCGCCTATTATTCTTTGACGCAGGATGATGATGCTATTCACAGGTGTAGCATAAACTATTTCCTTCAGCTTCTCCCAAACATGAAATTCAAGTGGCTGGAGTCTACATAAGTGGGAGAGTTTCTTACAGAGTGCGGCTAGTTTCATATGAGCGTTTTACTGCGATAAAAAGCCGCCCGAATATTGCGACTATCTGAAGCATTGGATTCCAATGCATCTGTTCAGATGAGCGATTTAACGGTACGTATAACTGTCCGGCCGGGAAAGATATGGTGCACATTCCCACCAGCTGTCTTTACAAGCGACTGGAAAAGATAGAACTTGTCCTAGCTTTTGTGAGAACACGCCGGCTATTCCCATAGACTCCTATGGGAGCTTATGAAAGCCATCAGAAAAAGGAAGGGGGAGGAAGTTTAGCAGCGGCTTGCATTGCTAAAGTCCCTCCCCCTCCCCTTGCTCGCAGCTCCCATAGGCTGGGGAGGGAGTTTAGCATGACTAGCTCTGCTAAGCTCCCGCCCCGTCTCTCCCCATCCCACCCTCTCTCCTTGCTGGCAAGGGGCAGAGAGGGAGTTTAGCAAAGCTGAACTCTCTCCCCTGCTGATGTTATTACGCCGCAGCTGGTATACACACCGCAGCCCAGCCTTGTGAATGGGTGATAAAATAGAAGATTTTGGGAAAATGGTTTTCAAAAGTCATAGCTGCCTCTCGTTCATGTGATTTTCGACCACGATGCAGGCGGCTGAAAATCGTAGCGCCCATGTAAAAGAGTCCTGACTCTCCATTGAGACCCATAAAAGCGGAATTCACCTACATGATGTTCATATGCTCTAATAGGGCAAATAGACAAGGTGGTCTTCACTAGGCAACCCCTCCAATAGGTAGAATTCTTAGAAAAATTTGGTGCAGGCAAGGAACTGGCATTTGTAAAAATTGTTGATTCTAACGGTGGATATTTTCCTACAAAATAGAATATTCGGGGTCTTTGGTATTATGCAATAGACTGTAGTTTATTATTGTGATTCGCTCAGCAAATTAAATCAGGACTTCAGCATTATCAATCTTATTTCCAAAAGAAAACACATTATTTTTGTTTTTCATAGTTGAATGTCCATGAGTACAAACAGAAGACCAACGGAGAATTGGCAAAATTTCAGTGTGACACATCATTCAGATAGTTGCTCATAAAAGTCATTGAAGCGAATGAATGACAGCTGTTCCTTCACTTTTACACAAAGTGATGATTGTTCATTAGTTGTTTCTTGAGATATTGTACATAGAGGAGATCACATGACAATTCATTCATGAGTCATTCAATTATGTGCAACTGACTTTACACTCCGCGGCTTTTGATCAACCAGTGACTATTTTTTGGTAAGCTGAAACAGAACAACTAGCGATTTATTACTCGCCCCCCTGTTGGTGACCATGTTTTTACTAAATGACTATTGTTTGAATCCCCTGTTTCGAGTATCATTCGCCTGATAGTTGTCCTGTGTACCTTTACCAAATATTGCCAGGAGCTACACCAAACAGTGACTCAAAAACTCCAACACATCTGACTTAGAGTCTGTGTCTGGCTCGGCCATTCCCGTCAGGCTGATCAGTGGCCGTACAGCGCTACAGAATATGTTTGGATTAGAGATGAGCGAGTATACTCGCTAAGGCACATTACTCGAGCAAGTAGTGCCTTAGCTGAGTATCTCCCCGCTCGTCTCTAAAGATTCGGTGGCCGGCGGCGGGTGGGAAGCGGCGGGGGAGAGCGGGGAGGAACGGAGGGGAGATCTCTCTCTCCCTCTCTCCCCCCCGCTCACCCCGCTCACCCCCGCTCCCCGCCGCAACTCACCTGTCACCCGCGCGGCCCCCGAATCTTTAGAGACGAGCGGGAAGATACTCGGCTAAGGCACTACTCGCTCGAGTAATGTGCCTTAGCGAATATACTCGCTCATCTCTAGTTTGGATGTATAAGTAAGTCAATAAATTTTAATGCAATCATTTAACCAATTTACTTGTCTTGGTTTCATCATTTTCTTCTTTCTGTAGACATAGTAAAGTAACCGCAATTCATCTTTCTGTCAGACAACAGATGGACTTGAGACCTCTGTGAATGATCTATTTATACATTACTTTGGTCATCATATTTATCTCTGGCATGAATATATTGTGTTTCATCCAAAGATGAGAAGAATGCCTTCATGCGTACATTCACTGGAAACTCTATACACTAGCATTGTAAGATAGAATTTACTAATAACCATAAATCACCCAGCTTTCCATTATGGAACCTTGGCTGCTTTGCTTTTGAAATTCTTGTGCCCAATAAATAAAGGTTCTTGCATGAGGTTGAAAGCAGCAGTGAAACTGCTGGTCATTAGCATATAGAATAATCCATCCATTTCATCAAGCAACTTTCATGGAATTCAGGGTATCTGTCATTTCTGGGAGAATCATCTGTAAGTGTACAGTATCTTCTAGGATGCCAACTACAGGGAAAATTGGCATCTGTTATCTATAGTATTTGCAAAAAAAATCATATTACAGTGGACTTTACAAAGTTTGGGAATACATGAAAAGTAGAGATGAGCGAGCATACTCGCTAAGGGCAATTGCTCGAGCGAGCATTGCCCTTAGCGAGTACCTGCCCGCTCGAGAGAAAAGGTTCAGGTGCCGGCGCGGGGGAGCGGTAAGTTGCAGCAGTCAGCAGGGGGGAGCGGGGGGGGGGGGGGGTAGAGGGAGAGAGAGATCTCAACTCCGTTCCTCCCTGCTCTCCCCTGCAGCTCCCTGCCCGCCGCCGGCAGCCGAAGCTTTTCTCTCAAGTGGGCAGGTACTCGCTAAGGGCAATACTCGATCGAGTAATTGCCCTTAGCGAGTATGCTCACTCATCACTAATGAAAAGTTATTTCAAACTTATAAGCAGCAACAACTACTGAGGGGTTTATGAGGGGTTATTCCTGTGAAACCAATCTGATTTGCTTCTTTGAGGAGGTAAGCTCTAGACTGGACCGGGGAGAGTCATTGGATCTTGTGTGTCTGGACTTTTCCAAAGTGTTTAATACTGTGCGACATAAAAGGTTGGTATATAAAATGAGAATGCTTGGTCTCGGTGAGCATGTGTGTAAGCGGGTAAGTAATTGGTCAATGATAGAAAGCAGAGGGTGGTTATGAATGGTATATACTCTGATTGGGTCACTGTTACTAGTGGGGTACCACAGGGGTCGGTTTTGGGTCCTATTGTTTTAAAAATATTTATTAATGAAGGATTGTACAGTAACATCAATATTTCCAAATGATATGAAACTATATAAAGTATCAAGTACTTAACATGAGAGGACAGAATGTGGTTGCAAATGGATCTGGATAAGTTGGGGGTTTGGACAGAAAAGTGGCAAATGAGGTTTACCACTGATAAATGTAAGGTTCTGCACATGGGCAGAGGAAATGCATGTCACCATTACACACTAAATGGGAAACCACTGGGCAAATCCTATATGGAAAAGGACTTGGGGATTTTAGTTAAAAAGACTCTATCACCATGTTTTTGCAGCCCTCATTGAGAGCAGCATTAGGTAGTGCCTGTCACACTGATTGTAGTGATATGTTTTCTGTATGAATCTGTGCAGTAGTTTTGGAGAAACTTGCATATTATTAGTAGCAGCTAGACTGAGAAATAATCATGCATATTCATGAGCTACAGCATAGCCACCCCGCCCCCAGCCAAAAATTATGTAGTAACCCAAAGTTATCACAACAAAAGTACTGTATATAGTTTTATAATATAGTTTTGTTACTTTAACCGCTTAATGACCACCCATATGTCTTTTGATGGAGGCCATTCAGAGGCTTTATTCTGCAGTGCCATCTTTTAAAGGCGGCTGCATCAGAAGACTTGTAAATTGGAAAAATATTTGAGGCATTTCTAAGAGACGCCATCCAAGAATACCTCCAAGAAAACAACAGTTTTCATCAGCATGGGCTCATGAAGGGTGGATCATGCCAGACCAATCTGATCAGCTTCTACAACGAAGTAAGCTCTAGGCTGGACCTGGGAGAGTCTATTGATCTCGTATATATGTGGACTTCTCTAAAGCATTTGACACCATGCCGCATAATAGGCTGATATATAAAATGAGGCAGCTTGGATTGGGTGAAAACGTGTGTATCTGGGTAAAGAACTGGCTCAGAAATAGAAAACAGAGGGTGGTTCATACTCTGGTTGGGCCACCGTTGCTAGTGAGGTGCCACAGGGTTCAGTATTGAGCCCCATTCTGTTCAATATATTTATCAACGACCTGATAGAGGGGCTACACAGTAAAATATCAATATTTGCAGATGACACAAAATTATACAAGATAATTAATACAACGGAGGACAATGTACGGCTACAAACGGACCTAGAGAAGCTGGGGGCTTGGGCAGAAAAATGGCAAATGAAGTTCAACATTGATAGTCAGCTGCTGCAAAGGCAAATAAAGTTTAGGGGTGCAAAAGAGATATAGGGGCCAGGGACGAGAACATTATTCTTCCAGTATATAAGACACTTGTCAGGCCTCACATGGAATACAGTGTACAGTTCTGGACACCGGTGCTCAGGAAAGATGTTGCAGGGCTTGAGGAGGTTCATAGACGGGCAACTAAATTAATAAACAGAATTGGAGGATTGGAATACCCAGAAATGCTATCAAAATTTAGATTATTCACCCTAGAAAATAGATGGTTAAGGGGCGACCAAATAACTATGTATAAATACATTAGGGGACAATACAAGGATCTCTCCCATGATTTGTTTATATCTAGGACTGCGACTGTAACAAGAGGGCATCCTCTACGTTTAGAGGAAAGAAGGTTTCATCAGCAACATAGAAGGGGGTTCTTTACGGTAAGAGCAGTAAGACCGTGGAACTCTCTGCCTGAGGATGTGGGGATGGCAAAACTGATAGAGGAGTTTAAGAGGGGATTAGATGTCTTTTTAGAGCGCTATGGCATTACAGGATATAGACATTAAATAACCAGAAGGGTTGATGATCCGGGTATAATCTGGCAAAAGGTCTTGGAGTCAGGTGGGAACTTTTCAAATGCTGATCCAGGGATTATTCTGACTGCCATTATGGAGCTGGGAAGAAATTTTTCCCCCCAAAATGAGCTAAATTGGCTTCTGCCACATGGGGGGGGGGGGGGGCTCACCTTCCTCTGAATCAACAAGGGGGTGGAAACAGGCTGAACTGGATATTTGTCTTTTTTCAGCATAGCATACTATGTTACAATGACTGGTGTGGAACTTTTAAGATAAGTCTGACATTGACTTGCCTTCCAATAGGTGGCGCTGCAAAGGTATTTTTCCATCTTACTATTTGCATATTTCCCAGAGCATGGTTGGACTTATACGTCTCCTCACTCACTTTCTAGGTGCTCTCCTTAGGGAGAAAAAAACCTTCCTGACCAATATCACTTCCTTGTACTGCTCTTAGACAGGGGTACAAAAAGATGATGATAAAGTCTCTTTAACTGTAAACTTAACTGGTGCAACCAGTATCAGGCAGTTGCTGCCAAGGCAAAAAGGATCAAGAGATCATCAAAAAAAAAGTCTATGGGCACATGACAAGAACATTGTTCTCCCTATTCACAACTCAATGAAATATAGAGTATAGTTTTGGGCATTGGAACTTAAAGGGGTTGTACCGCGCCGAAACGGGTTTTTTTTTTTTTTTCAATAGCCCCCCCGTTCGGCGCGAGACAAACCCAATGCAGGCATAAAAAAACCAAACCGTCCAGTACTTACCCGAATCCCCGCGCTCCGGCGACTTCTGACTTACCTTGTGAAGATGGCCGCCGGGATCTTCACCCTCGGTGGACCGCAGGTCTTCTGTGCGGTCCATTGCCGATTCCAGCTTCCTGATTGGCTGGAATCGGCACACGTGACGGGGCGGAGCTACGAGGAGCCGCTCTCCGGCACGAGCGGCCCCATTCAGAAGGGAGAAGACCGGACTACGCAAGCGCGTCTAATAGGGCGATTAGACGCTGAAGATTAGACGGCACCATGGGACGGGGACGCTAGCAACGGAACAGGTAAGTGAATAACTTCTGTATGGCTCATAATTAATGCACAATGTACATTACAAAGTGCATTAATATGGCCATACAGAAGTGTATACCCCAACTTTGTTTCGCGGGACAACCCCTTTAAGAAGGATATATCAGAGCTTTAGTGTGTTATCGGCTTAGAGAAAAGTATGTAAGGCTGCCCAAATACGCATATAAGATCCGCAGCAATTCTGCCATGTGTCGGCCCTCCTTCATGCATTTCACAAGGTGCCACTTTATCAAAGGTCAGTGCATTTTTTCATGTCATATTCTGATCCATAAACTTTGTGATATTCATACAGTTAAAATATGTTTTGCGAGATTAAAGATCAGCAGTCAGAAATAGTGTTGAGCGAACCAAACAAGTAGAACCCTATTTCGGGACATACGTTGTTAAAAGTTCCATTTGGCACAAAGCCAAATTGAGCTTTTAGCAAAGTTCTACCAGAAAAAAAGGTTCTGCTGGTTCAGTTTGCACAACACTAGTCCTGAACACTGGAGTATAACACTGTCTAAGAGCTATAGAGGGCCTGTATGACACTTTCAGAGTGTTATACATGGCTTTTATGACTCTTAGACAGTGTTGTACACTAGTTTTTAGGGGTTTGGATGAACTTCTTACTAATTCAGACAGAACAAGACTTTTTGCAAAAGTTTGGCGAATCAATAATTTTTTGCAGGCGTAAAAACCATTGTTGGGCTGTTCACTTATTGCCTAGTTTAAACAGCGCTCGTTCAGTCTTTCGCATTTGCTTAAACAGCAAATGCGAAAGACTGAATGATATTCCTTTGAATGACCCAACAATGTGTCTCCCTGTCTAAACAGGCTACATGGGAGTGGGACAGTAAAACACATTGCATGGCCTGCGATGTGCACATATGTGTCATGCAAGGTTTCCCATTTAGAGCCCCCAATGCAGGCGTGAAACCACCCTTACCTGGGTATCTGCTGTATATGATTATTCTAGTAAATATTAGGAAATTATAGTACTAGTGTTTCTGGTGGCACAGTGCGCCACACAGCTGTGCTACATGGCACATCCATTATGATCTCCACACATCTAACACAGCTCTAATCCATCCATCTTGATCACCACACAGGACAAACACAGCTTGGCTCTTCCCACAGCAGTGACATCAATCACCGTAGGTCCTTTAGCTCACTGGATCTCTGAGGTGACGGTAAATCGGTGTCTTCTGACAGGACAGCTGAATTGAGATAACAGCTTAGTTGTATTCTCATTTTGTTATTTCCATCCTTCCCTTTTCAAGAGCCCTAACTGTATTGTTCTTCTGTCGATCGGGCTCTGTGTTTTATATATGTTGTAGAATGTTCGATGATGTGACCAGGGGGCAGAGAAATGACATCACCAGGGGTGGAGCATCAGAAGCACTCACATTCTGACTGACAAGTGGTCATTCGTAGCTTGATATGTACAGCTATACATCTCCTGTATATAGTGATATACCAGCATGGTCGATATAATTAAATACATGATTTATAGCTTTTACTAGTAGTGTGTATATATACACTATATAATCTTATACAGGAGAACAGGAGTTACCCAGGTTATACCACCATGCTCCATATCACTATATACAGGAGATGTACATATATATATATATATATATATAACATAGATATCTCATATACAAAACCAAAATTACAGCTGGTATTACTTATACATACAAAATGAATGTGGTGCATACTTTGTTGCACTGCAGGTTCCACTGACTTTGCTCTCCTCTGCTTCCTGACACAGTCAGTGCACCGCCGGTCTAGACCAATGATGGCATAATTCCCCTTTATTCTATTTTACATAAACATTACAAGTTAGTGGAATGTAAAATACATTTACTTTAAAGGGCAACTTCAGTGATTTTTTAAATGCATTCATTATTAGATGGCCTCCTGGAATATATATAATTGGGCTGGCATTACCTTGGTTAGTTATTTCTTTTTGTCTGAAAATCCAAGTGAATTAATCCAATGAGGACAATCTTTATTCTTCCCACACCAAACGCAGACAGCAACGTTTCGATTCCTAACAGGAATCTTTTTCAAGCTAACATATAGTGACACCTAATTGCTATAAATACACATCTTGCAAAGTCCATCCCACTACACCAGCCTATCCTGGGTCAAGCAATCAATTAATAACACATGTGTAAAAGAAGCTATACTCCATGGCTCACTTGGCACTCTGCACCCGCTGAATACACCTGTCACTCACTGGCATCATAAAAGTAATACTGCGCATGTCACAACTCCGACTGTCCTCACACAGGCATAGTGGGACCCGTTCATTCGATGCACATGCATGAGAACTACAAGGCCTCGTGGGATCTAGGAGGTACCCATAGTGACGTACCTGATGATTATGTCGTGTATACAGCTGTCCATATCCGGACCCGTTCCATGGTTGCGCATCAAGGTTCAGATGAATTACATCCTAGGATACTAAAGGAAGCAGCGGAGGTAATTGATAAATCACTCTCCATAATATTTGAAAATTCCTGGAAAACAGGAGAAGTCCCAGAAGATTGGAAAAGGGCAAATGTTGTCCAGGTGTATCCAGGAAACTACAGGCCTGTGAGCCTGACTTTTATACCGGGGAAGATCTTTGAACAAATTATTAAACAGCATGTATACAAGTACTAGGATGAAAATAGAGTAATTAACCAGAGTCAGCATGGGTTTGTAACAAACAAGTCATGCCAATCAAATCTAATTTCCTTCTATGACAGTATCACTGACTGGGTTTATCAGGGAAATGCGGTGGATATAGTATATCTTGACCTTAGTAAGGCATTTGACAAAGTATCTCATATCATACTTATTGAAAAAATGATCAAATATGGGATTGACAAGACAAGTTTTAGGTGGATTCACAACTGGCTGAGTGATCGTACTCAAAGAGTGGTCATAAATGGCTGCACATCCAAGTGGAAGAATGTATCAAGTGGGATACCACAAGGCTCTGTCCTAGGCCCAGTGTTGTTCAACATTTTTATAAATGATCTGGAGGAGGAAATTGATGGGAAACTGATCAAATTTGCCAGTGACACAAAGCTAGGAGGGATAGCTAACACTAGGGAAGAAAGAGAGAGTATTCAAAAAGATCTAGAAAAGCTTGCACAGTAGGCAGCGACAAACAGAATGGTATTTAACAAGGAGAAATGCAAAGTCCTACATCTGGGCAAGAAAAATGAAGAAAGAACATACAGAATGGGAGGAATTGAGCTAAGCAGCAGCACATGTGAAAAAGTCTTGGGTATACTAATAGATCACAGACTGAACATGAGTCAACAATGTGATGCAGCAGCCAAAAAGGCTAACACAATTCTAGGATGTATTAAGAGAAGCATAGAATCTAGATCACGTGAGGTAATTATTCCCCTCTACTCGTCCTTAGTCAGACCTCATCTGGAATACTGTGCCCAGTTCTGGGCACGCCACTTTAAAAAAGACATAGACAAACTGGAGCAAGTTCAGAGAAGAGTTACCAAGATAGTGAGCGGTCTGCAAAGCATGTTTTACGAAGAACGGTTAAAGGATCTGGGAATGTTTAGCTTGCAAAAAAGAAGGCTGAGAGGAGACTTAATAGCTGTCTACAAATATCTGAAGGGCTATCACAGTGCAGAGGTATCAAGCCTATTCTCATTTGCACAGGGAAAGACTAGAAGCAATGGGATGAAACTGAAAGGGAGGAGACACAAATTAGATATGAGAAAAAACTTTCTGGCAGTGAGGGTGATCAATGAGTAGAACAGGTTACCATAGGAGGTGGTGAGTTCTTCTTCAATGGAAGTGTTCGAACAAAGGCAGGACAACTACTGTCTGGGATGATTTAGTGAATCCTGCACTGAGCAGGGGGTTGGACCTGATGACCATGGAGGTCCCTTCCAACTCTACCTGTCTATGAGTCCATGAGTCTATGAGAAGGAGAGCAGCAGCAGTACCACCAACAGCAACAGCCCCTGCAGGGTAGCGTGTGCTCTTTATGGAAACATGAGACCTGTTGCTCAATATTTTCATATTGATATATTTTTCAATTGGTGTAAGTAGGAGGAGGAAACAGGACAAGGAAAGCAGCACCAGCACCTTAAGGGCAGAGTGTGATCCTCTTGGCTGCAGCAGGAGAAGGAGAGCAGCAGCACCAGCAACAACCGCACCTTGAGGGTGCTCTTGGATATAAATCTATGTTCAGTCATATTTGCGTAAAAATTGCCAGCATGCTAACCAATCAGTGGAATCTGCCATGGGGGTGCAGATGTCAGGTGAAATCTATGCCTGGTTCATTTTTATAAATGTCAGGCGATCCATTGTGTCTATGGACTGCAGATGCATTTGTCAGTTATCACACCCCCAGCTATGCTAAACACCTTTTCTAATAACACACTGGCAGGGAGGCAGGCGAGCATGTTGCGCAAGCTGTGGCCACTCATCCAGCTTAGATACCTAAAAGTCAAAGGGGCTAACGCCATGTCTGAGTACATCCACATGGGAGCTAACATACTCTTGGACCATCATGGATAAGTGCTGCCTGTGACTGTCCTACCTTGAGCTGTTGCTGCAGGCTGTAACTGGCTGGAAAAACTATGCCACATCTTGTTAAACTTCCACCTGCCACCGCTGGTAGTGCTGCTGTGGCAGCTTCCTGCTTGGCTGCCATGAGATACAGAGCTGCAATAAATTGTGGATGCATCGCTGGGGCCATGGCAAAATACTTTGCTGAAGCTGCTTAATAGTCTATCCTGATAGCGCTGCATTTTGAAAATCTGCTTCACTGCCAGAATGAGATTTGTCAGTAGCGGGTATCAGGGAGGGAGGCCACCCAGTAATGATCTGATGTTTTGATGTGGGCTATGTGACAATCCATCCACAAGTACTGCTGCATAAACACTCATATGGCTTCAAGTGCCTAAGGATGATGGCCCACATTTCTCAGGGTCAGGCCTAAGTGGATTCTCCGGCTGGTCCAGCCATCCATGTAGAATACCTGGGATTAGTGATGAAAGAGATGATGTGTAGCCCTCCCCCCCGACCTCCCGCATCTGGACCTACAATATACCTCTCCTCTTCTTCTTACTGTATACTTCTCCATTGGGTGGAGAAAGATGTTGTAGAAGACTCCCTCCCTCTCTTGCACAAAGCCACCTACCCTGCGGTGTTGAGTAATGGCGGACTGGTCGGACAGTTGGGAGAATAGTATCCCTTATACCTCCTCCTGTGACAACAACACGTCATTGTCCCTGAGGCCCTGTAGCATCTGTTTCAACAGCCAGACAACAAGGATGGTCATACTGATCACTGCATCATCACAATTGACTATTTTGGTCACTTCCTCAAAGCAGGCTAAAACGGCACACACGTTTTTGATCTGCAGCCACTCCACAGGCGTCAAGTGACCAACTTCCATTTAGTGTCTGCTAAAGGCATACACCATCTGGTACTCCATGATTGCCCTCTGCTGCTGGCGTATCTTCTGCAACACATGCAACATGAAATTCTACCATTTAGGCAAGTCACAGACGAGATAGTTGGATGGTAGCTCAAACAGTCGATGCACCAATGCCAGGTGAGAGGCAGCTGGGTGTAGATGCCGAAAGTGTGAGCACAGTTTCCTGGCCTTTTTTAGTACTGGATGTAAACCAAGGAAATTGGTTAGGAAGTGCTGCACTGCCAGGTTACATCACATGGGCCAGGCAAGGTATGTGTGTGAGATTGACAAGGCAAAAGGCTGCCAGCAGGTTGGCCCTATTGTCACGCATGACCTTGCCTGATTTCAGATTGTGCAGGGTCAGCCATGTGTTATCCTTGGCCTGCAGAGCCATCAATCCAGCCTCCTCTGACTAACCATTGTGTTGAGACCTATAACAAGTTGGTACAATCTGATATATGGAAATTAAGATCTAATATGTATTCATATCTTTACCGACACTATTTAAATAGAACGGAACATGATGCTCTTAAAATACTGATGCATGATGACTCCATTACCATCAAACCAGCCGATAAAGGTAGGGCGATGGTGGTCATGGATTCTAAGAAATATCTGGATGAGGTTTCAAGACAATTAGATGATATAAATAGCTATGAACACCTTAGAAGGAATCCCACTATATGTTTCCAAACTAATTTAAAAATAATACTTGAGAAAGCATTTCTGGAGGGTATAATCGAACAAAAGCTGGTTGATTTTTAAAATGCGTGCTTTCCAGTGGTATCCACTCTTTATATTCTCCCAAAAATTCATAAAGACCTCAATAATTCTCTAGGACGTCCAATCGTATCTGGATGTGACTCACTGTTCAGTAACATTTAAAGGTTTTTAGATAAGGTCTTAAGAATATATGCCACCAATCCTAGATCATATATTCGAGTCACTAATGATTTTCTGTTAAAGATCAGCGACTTTAAAGTCTTTGAGAATATGATTCTGGCATCTTTTGAGGTTGTTTCTCTCTATACTTTCATTGCCCACGTGAAAGGTTTGGAAGCAGTAAGGCCTCATGTCCACGGGCAAAAGAAGAATTAAAATCCGCAGCAGATTTTAACTCTTCTCCCACACGAGGATCCGCACCCTATAGGGATGCATTGACCACCCGCGGGTAGATAAATACCCGCGGATAGTCAATAAAAGTGATTTTTTTAAAAATGGAGCATGAAAAAATCTGGACCATGCTCCATTTTCGTGCGGGTCTCCAACGGGAACGGCTCCCGCAGGCTTCTATTGAAGCCTATGGAAGCCGTCCAGATCCGCGGGAGATCTAAAATAGGAATTTTAAAGAATTAACCCACCCGCAGTGGACCGGGAAGGTCTTCTCTTCCTCACGGCCGGATCTTTTTTGCTTCGGCTCGGCGGATGTGCCCGGCACATGCGCGCGGCACGCTGGCGACGTGCCTGCGACGTGCCGCCGGCGTGACGAGTTCATCCACCGGCCAAAAAAGAAGATCCGGCCGTGAGGAAGAGAAGACCTTCCCGGTCCGCTGCGGGTGAGTTAATTCTTTTAAATTCCTATTTTAAGCGCTCATGTCTGCGGGGCAGGAGGGACCCACTACGGATTCTCCATGGAGAATCCGTAGCGGGCCTGATTTTCCCCGTGGACATGAGGCCTAAGTCAGAAAATCCCAGGTTCTGACCTTTTGCCGGTTTGTGTTCGAGTTATCCTCACATTGTTGGAATATATCCTTACCAACTATTTTTTCATTTTCTGTGATGTCTTTTATAGACAATGCCAAGGGATTGCTATGGGGTACAATATGGCCCCCACATAAGCAAACATTTTTATGGGGGACTTTGAGGATCAATAAATATACACCTCACCCTATTGGTGCTTTGTTCGAGCTTGGTGGAGATACATAGATGATATTTTCATCATATGAGAAGGGACCCAGAGTGATCTTATAGCGTTTCAAATGGAGGTTGACATTATATAGTCGGAATTACAGTTCACATCATCCTGCTCTACAGAGAACATCCAATTTTTTGATGTTTCAGTCTTTAACCCCTTAGTGACGAAGCCTGTTTGCGCCTTAGTGACGGAGCCAAATTTTGGAAATCTGACATGCGTCGTTCAACGTAGCATAACTCCGTAAAGGCTTTACATATCCAAGTGATTCTGAAATTGTTTTTTCGCCACATGTTGTACTTCATTTTGGTTGTAAAAAGAGACCGATATAATTTGTGTATATTTATTAAAAGTACCAATATTGGAAAAATTTTGAAAAAATTTTCATTTTTTCAAATTTTCAACTGTAATATCTCAAATATGTCCAAACATACTGTACAAATTTTTGATAACATATATATTTCCATCTGTTTACTTTATTCTGAATGCACACTTGAAAAACTTTTGTGTTTTTTTTAACCATTTATAGGACGTACAAATTTAACATTACTTTTCAGCATTTTGAGGAACACTTTGTTTTCCTGCACCAAGCCAAGTTTGCAAAGGCTCATGAGTGTCAGAATAATAGATACCCCCAAATGACCCCATTTTAAAAACTACACCCCTTAATATATTCACTGAGGGGTGTCATGAGTATTTTGACCCTACCAGTTTTTTTCAGGAATTAATTCAATTTAGTGGAGAAAAAATAAAATTTCATAGTTTTGCAAATATGTCATTTTAAAGACATATTTTTTCCGATATTGCCCATGAAAATGAGGATTTACACCCCAAAATGGATACCCCCGTTTCTCCCGTGTTCAGAAACATACCCATTGTGGCCCTAATCTTATGTCTGGATGCACAACGGGACCCAAAACGAAAGGAGTAGTCGGTGTCTTTCAGAACATAAATTTTGCTTGAAGGCATTTTAGGCCCATAGCACCTTTGTAGAGCTCTTGAGCGGCCAAAACCAAAGAGAACCCCCACAAGTGACCCCATTTTGAAAACTAGACCCCTTAACGAATTTATCTAGGGGTGTACTGCCCATTTTGACCCCACAGTTTTTGAATGAATTCAAGCAAAGCAAAAGGAAAAAAATGTGATTTTCGTTTTTTTGGCAATTCTGTCGTTTTAAAAACTGCTTTTTTGGTACAGCACGCACATGAATGAAGCCTTGCACCCCAAAATGGATACCCCTGTTTGTCCCGTGTTCAGAGACATACCCATTGTGGCCCTAATCTTATGTGTGGATGCACAACGGGGCCCAAAATGAAAGAAGTAGTCGGTGGCTTTCAGAACAGAAATTTAGCATGAAGGTGATTTAGGCCCCATTGCCCACTTGTAGAGCCCTTGAGCGGCCAAAACGACAGAGAACGCCCACAAATGACCCCATTTTGAAAACTAGACCCCTTAACGAATTAATCTAGGGGTGTACTGTGTATTTTTACCCTACAATTTTTGAATAAATCTAAGCAAAGCAGTAGGAAAAAATTACAATTTTCATTTTTTTGGCATTTGTATCAACTTAAAAACGGGGTTTTTTGTACAGCACACATAGGAATGAAGACTTTCACCCCAAAATGGATACCCCTGTTTGTCCCGTGTTCAGAACCATACCCCTTGTGGCCCTAATCTACTTACAGGACACATGGCTAGACCTATAATGGAAGGAGCACCCATTTGATTTCAGGGTACAACGGGATAAATTCCAGGCCCCATTGCCCACTTATAGAGCCATTGAGCGTCCAAAACTATAAAGAACCCCCTCAAATGACCCCATTTTAAAAACTAGACCCCTTAATGAATTCATCTAGGGGTGTACTGTGTATTTTGACCCCACAGTATTTGAATAAATCTAAGCAAAGCAGAAGGAAAAAATTACGATTTTCATTTTTTTTGGCAATTTTGTCAATTTGAAAACTGTTTTTTTTGTACAGTTTACATAGGAATGAAGACATTCACCCCAAAATGGATGCCCCCGTTTGTCCCGTTTTCAAAAACATAGCCATTGTGGCCCTAATCTACTTATAGGACACATGGTTAGGCCTGTAATGCAGGGAACACCCGTTGGATTGCAGGGCACAACTGAATAAATTCTAGACCCCATTGTTCATTTGTACGGAATAAAAATTGACTCCCTAAAAATATCCCCCCCCCCCTCCGCGCCCTTTTCGGCGTTCCCCAAATCTTAGATAAAAGTAATAATGTGAACTGTGTGGTATTTCCGAAGACAGGGGTAATTACGGAGGCTGGTTGGGATGGGTACATGGGGTAATAAAACCGTGTATCCCCCCTCCTCTCATGCTTTTTGGGGGTCATTTCTTGACCTCAGTGGTGGGTATAGGGTGTAAAAAGTGGCGCTCTGTGAGTCTCCGTAAGCTTGATGAGGTGCAGCGGTCTATCACAGAAGACGCTCAACAAGCTGCTGCTGGAACTGCATGAAGGCGAACGTTCCCGGGGCTTCTTGTAAATTACGTATTACAGGTAGCGGTCTGAATAACGCCGGGCTCACGCGGCCGTAGGTGGAATCCGCTTGCGGAGGCTCGCAGCGGATCCCAGCTGTGAGCCCGGCTGTGACCCTGCGTACGGCTGCGTAATGTACTGCGCATAACTGCCTACTCACACAGGCGGTCATGCGCAGTACTTTTTTTGTTTGTATTTCCCGCACCGTCGCTTAGCGATGACACGGGTACCCGCAGCCCGTATACAATGTAGTTGCATATGGGCAGCAGGTATATCCGTGACCATGGGACACAATGGGCTCTATGCTGTGGATAGTCGCGGTAAAATAGAACCTGCTGCGTTCTATTTTCTGCGAGTGGATTACACAATTCCGACCTGCTAATGTGAGCGGAATTGTGTAATCCAATGTGATTGATCCATGTATTACCGCGGATCAGAAGCATGCGGAATCTGTAATTCCTATCCGGTCATGTGAGACCGACCTAAGGTAGATCGCTACCTTTTTATCACATGATCGGGGACCACTCAACGAGGCCACCCGTCACTGCTCCAGGCTCTCGGCGACTGTTGGTCGCTGGGAGCAAGGAGATTTTAAATGTCCTGTGCTCCCCGACTCCTGCGCATGTGTTCGCTGTTTTGCCGGCGGTCGCATGTGCAGAATCCAGGAAAGTTCACAGAGGAAGATCGCGTCGGGGTGCAAATACGGAGGCCTCTGGTAAAAAGTTTCATCTCCTCTCACCGATCGCATCGGTGAGGGGAGATGAAGCTTCACCTTTTTTTTACTTTTACGTGACCGCCATTATCCATTGGATAACGGTGAACACGTGACGAGGAACCGCTCACCGCGCCCCCCTGTGAAATCTCCAGGCTCTCGGCTAAGTTTTGTAGCCAGGAGCAGGGAGATTTTAAATTATCCTGGCAATCCACGGCTTTTGTGCATGCGTCCACCATTTTGGCGACGGGCGCGTGCGCAGAAGCTGGGGTAAGGTCCGCGGATAAATCCGCGGGCCTTAGGTACGTCATTTCATCCTCCCTCACGGATATGATCTGTGGGGGGAGATGAAATGCAAGCTTTTTTAACTTTTTTAAAGCTTTTTAAAACTTTTCTTTTTACTTTTACACTTTTTTCCCCCACTTTTTACACTTTTTTTTTTACTTTACATGATCACTGTCATCCATTGGATGACAGTGATCATGTCCCCAGTGACATCCCTCTGCTCTTGGCTACACATGGCAGCCAAGAGCAGAGGGATTTTAAATTTCCCGGGGCTCGAGCCCGTCAATCATCGGGCGCGCATGCGCAGACGGGGATTCGGGTCCCGGGACATCGGGACATCGGGGAGGACTTAGGTGAGTATTTTCACCTCCCCTCATGGATCCGATCCATGAGGGGAGGTGAAACTGGCCTTTTTTTTACTTTTTCGCGATCGCCGCTATCCAATGAATAGCAGCGATCGCGGGCCCGGGGACCGCTCACAGCGGTCCCCGGTAACACCTCCTGGTTCCCGGCTACCTTCAGGATCCAGGAGATTTCAAATTTGACGGGGGTTCCCAGGCTTCTGCGCATGCGCCTGACGTCATCGTCTGGCACGCATGCGCAGAAGACCGCCGGCGGGTCCGGGAGGACCCGAACTCCGGGGGACACCGCCAACAAGCCAGGTAAGAATTTTCAGCTGCTCTGATGGATCCGATCCATCAGAGCAGCTGAATATCTAACTTTTTACGCACTTTTCTTTACTTTTTTGAGATCGGCGCTATTCATTTTATAGCGCCGATCGCAATGCCAGGGGGGGGACTGCCCGCATCCTGGGATGACAGCTCCATGCTGTCGGCTACCTGCGGGCACCGACAGCATGGAGCTGTCACGTCCTCAGGCAAGTGGGCATTAATCCAAAGAGGATGAATAAAACTACGTCCTCTAGGATTAAAGCCCACTTACTGAAGACGTAGTTTCCCGATGGGGCCGTCGTTAAGGGGTTAAGCTGGATCACCTGTTTGTAAAACCCATAGATAGGAGCAATTTGCTTATTTACCAGAGTTGTAACACCCAGAGCATTTTGGATTCTCTCCCTTGCAGCCAGATGCTCTGTATGAGACGTATTGCTAATGAAAAAGTCATTGACCAATGTTTGGAACAGATATGCTCCAAATTTTTGCAAGAGGATATACCCAAAGATTTTGATCAATGAATTCTTTAGGAAGGCTAAACTTACTAAATGTAATGAATTGGTACCAGTGAACGAACGCCAGAAGGTTCATTGCATCCCTTTTGTTTTTACTTTCGCGACGAGCAGTGGATAAATATCAATATCAGATATCATTAGTAAACATTGGTCCCTGTTAAACAAGGGATATACAGATATTGAACACTTTATGGTCCATCCTATCACGTCCTATAGACGTGGATCTAGCTTAAGGGACAGGTTGGTATGCTCTACCCATAAAATAGTAGGTATGCCTAAACAAACTGTCTTACTTTTATCGAAAGTTGGTCATTTCCGATGCCGCAACTTATAAAAAGAGATACATTTTATCATCCATTCGCAAGGTAAACTTTTAAGATTGGGAGCAGATTGTACCTGCTCCTATGTGATTTATATCATCACATGTCCTTGTGGTTTGCTCTACGTAGGGGAGACTACTGTGGAGGTTAGGTCTAGAATTGTTAAACGTAAAAGTACCATAAGTACAGGAAATAATGATCTACCAGTACCAAGAAATTTCAAGGAGAGGGGCCACTCTGTTAATCAGCTACAGTTTCGTGTGATAGACCATTTGACGTGGTGACCGTACCAAGGTGCTCAAGAAAAAGGAATGAAGGTGGATCTTCTTGCTTGATAGTATGTCCCCTAAGAGTTTGAATCTTGAGTATAACGTGTATCCATATATCTAGAGCAAGGTTTCTTGATACTACTCCTCAGTATTTGATTTTTATACATGTTCTAAAGTTTGTATTTTTTGTGTGTTTTAGTCAACGTGATGGATAACGATTTAAATTTACGTGCACTCCTGCCTGACTTCTCTCTGGATCAAGCAATTTGAACATCTCTTTCGCTTTTTTTTTCATTTTTTTTTGTATTAAATTTTGAGTTTCTTGCATTAAATTTTGAATTTTGTAATTTTTTTGCTGTCTATGGGAATAGATTCTGCTTTAAAGCACCACATAGACATTAACTATTTCATTGATATAGATCTTTAGATTTAGTGTTAGTTTATACTGTCACACTATTTCTTTTGCTAGTTCTCCGGCCTTGTGGATGAGCTCCTCTAAACATATGAGTTTTAAGACAGCATTTTGCCATTTACCACATGCACCACTGTATGGAGGACGGTTTTTGTGCAAATGTGGAAGGTGGTGAAAGGTGGTACGAAGATGTGGAAGAAAAGAAAAAGGAGGAGGGGTTGGGGAATGTACCACTACCCTTGAGGGTACCATGAAATATGGACCATCACGTTCGACTTCATGCCCCACCTAAAGGACATTTATCCAGTGTGCCATTAAGGATATCTAATGCCCCTGGCCATGCTTGCTGGACCACGTGCCTGTGGTCATGTGCACCTTGCCACTGACAGCATTCTTCAATGCCAGGGACACGTTATCACTCACATGGCGGTGCAAGACAGAGACGGATTTTTGAGCAAATAAATGGTGGCTGGGCATCTGGTGCTGTGGGTGAGCATGAAGCATCATGTTGTGGAAGGCGTCTGTGTCCAATAGCTGTGCAATGCATTCTGGCTCTTAGCTCCTTGATAGTTGAGGTGGTATTTTTTTATGTTCCTATAGCTGGGGTGTTGAGGGCTAACTGTTGACCTGGGACATGCTGGAATATAGGGTAGATTTCCATGTTGGTGAAGGTGGTGGTCACTGTGGTGGTTCAACTTCTGTTCTCCGTTTCCCACTCCTGGCTCTGAAGTCTGCAACCTGAACATCAAATGCAGAGGAGAGGCTTGAAGTAGATGTGCAACTGCCCCAACACAAAACTGCCTCTTTGTGCTCAAAGGCTACTGAATAAGTAAGGAGAGAGATGGAAGAGGCAATAGAAGAGTGATCAGGATGGGGCCAAATCTTTGCCCTGTGGCCCAGGTTAGTTTTCCAAAGCAGTGGTTGATGTTGAGGTTCTTTGTTTCTTGCCACATTTTAAACACTTACCACAGATCTTACAGATGATTACTCTTGTCATGACGTGTGATTTCAAAGAATGCCCAGGCTGTACAAGCCCTGTGAGCAGACCTAGCTGTGGGCCTGATGTTGCTGCTGCAACTAGAAGTAGCCCTTATATTTTTCTGCAACACCCTACTCCCTGTCTTAGCATGGTGCTACATCGCAACTTTTGCCTCTTCCCCCCTGTGAATTACTATCATGACTCTATCTGACTGTTCATGTTAGGTAAAGCATACCATTGTTTTCTTCTTCCTCTTCTTCTTTGTCATTCTTCATCTCCTGATTGGATTTTATGTCACAGTGAGCACTGGGAGCTGGCACCTCTATTTCCAAATACCCCTGAGTACACATTGCCTGTGGAGGGCACTCACCCACCCTCATCTTCCTCATCAGAGGAAAAAAAATGGTTGGGCATTAGTGAATTCAATGTCTTGGTCTTCTTTCTCTGGTAATTTGGACTGCCTGGTTGACATCTATGATATTGAATGATCAAACAACTCCTCAGACTGATCTATGTGGACTGCTTCAGAGGGTGTGGGGGATTTGGCACAGAGTGAAGTAAAGGATGCTCATCACCAGCATGGCGACTGAAGAAAAGGAGGTGGTGGTATTGAGGCAGGCTGTGTCATCCAATCTACGACCTGTTCTGCACACCACCGATGTAACGCAAGGGCAGAACGACTTCCAAGGAATGGCAACAGGCTTGTCGCGCCTAATGCAGAAAGTGTGGAGCTATTGCTTCAGTGCCACTTGAAGTGCCAACTTTGCCTCGTCCCTTACCTCTTGCTTTCTTCAGGTTTCCTTTTTCATTTATTTATTTAGTTTTTGGGGGGTTCATTTTAAGTGTGAAAAAAACAGCCATATACTTACCAATGTACTAAAACAAGATGGCAAGTAAAAGCACTACATCCCTCAACATGCAGATAGACAAATTACAAAATGAAGGAACATTGGGGAGGTGCAAGGTACTGATAAACAACCACTCACACACCTTCCTTATACTGAGGGGGTGGCTACTTAGCACTATACTTGCACACAGATACAGCATACAAATGGTGTCAGGCCACATAGTACATGTAGTGTACCTTGCAGGCTTGCAACCTATTAATAATGGCTTTTTTCTGTGTATTTCCTTTTTTCAGTCACTTTTAAGTGTAGTTTTATTTAACTTATCAGCTAACTTTGTACTTTGCAGAACACAAATGCTAGCTGCGTAAGATCTGCAAATAATTTGTAGTGGCCGGACTAGCAACTCTGAACGACGTCTGCGGCCACTAACACACACTATGTATATTTGCTGTTTCCCTATTTGGTTTCGCTTTTATCTTATATTTAAAAAAAGCGTAATTGAATTCCCCAAACCCCATGGGTAATATTGCAGTTCTCTTTTTGTGGCCTCAGACATCGTTCAATGTCGCCAGTCTGGTCACTTTGAATTATTTGCAGACCTTAAGCAGCTATCAATGGGGTTTGGGGAATTCAATAATGCTGTGCTTAACCGGGACAGCTAACAAAGATACAAGCTGTAATCTGTGGCCTTCTGTTCTCACATATCCAGCCGCTTGTTTTTAAGCATTTTATGTTTGTTCTTCAGTGTGTAATAAAAAAAACTCCTCCTTTTAACCCTTTGGGTGTGGGCTTTCACATGGTATGGGAAATGTAGCTTTCTTTGCTCAAGTATTAATTGGTGGAGCGTATATGTGTGACCCCTTCAGTTCCAAGTCCACACCTAATAAATGATAATTTGGGTCCCAACATAAGTGGTCAGACAGATCTTGCTGTAAATAGGTCAACTTTACTTTAAGCTTTCAGTTTTCTATTTGACAGTACAAACACTTACATAAAAATAAATCTTATATAGCGCCAACTTATTCCACAGCGCTTTCAGGTAATTTTTTATTTATTACCCCCCACCAAGCTAGGTACTCATTTTACCGACCTCGGAGGGATGGAAGCCTGAGTCGACCACCTGAACCAGCAGGGATTGAACTTTCAACCTTTAGGTCGTGAGTGAGAGCTTACACGCTGCACCACATTTGCAGAATAGTCTTTTGGTATGCAACGTATACTAGTATACAGGCAAGGGTGGTTCCCTTCTCAAAGGCTCTTTACCATAATGTCAGAGCTGGCAGAGGGAGGGTTCAACTCTCTCTCCTTCCCTTCCAGTGCAGACCTTGTTACTGTGACCTTAAATAAATGTCTCTCTTTCTTTCCAGCAGTAGTCTCCACACCACAGATTCTCTTCAAACCATGCTGGTATATGTATGTAATATGTTTGCGTAGTGGGACCATCTATATATATATAAAGACGAAAGCCCTCACTGACTCATTCACTGACTGACTCACTGACTGACTCACTCACTGACTGACTCGCCAAGTGTTCTCCAACTTCCCGATGTCGTAGAAACATGAATTTTGGCACGAGCGTAGATTATCTCCAAAATAGGAAAAGTAATTGGGTCCCAACTCGATTATTCAATTCTAGCGCAAAAGAATTAGCGTCGAAATTTAACGTACATAATCTAAATCTCTCCCTTCCCAATGTCATAGAAACTTAAAATTTGGCACGAGCATTGATTATGTCATAAATAGGAAAAGTAATGGGTCCCATCTCGATTATTCAATTCTATGCGCAAAAGAATTAGCGTCCAAATTTTACGTACGGAATCTAATTCTCTCCCTTCCCGGTGTCATAGAAACTCGAAATTTGGCAAGAGCATTGATTATGCCATAAATAGGAAAAGCTAATAGGTCCCAACTCAATTATTTAATTCTATGCGCAAAAGAATTAGCGTCCAAATTTTACGTGCGGAATGTAATTTCTTCACTTTCCGGTGTCATAGAAACAGGAGATTTGGCACGAGCAATGATTATGTCATAAATAGTAAAAGCTAATGGGTCCCAACTCGATTATTCAATTCTATGCGCAAAAGAATTAGCGTCCAAATTTTACGTACGGAATCTAATTTTCTCACTTTCCGGTGTCATAGAAACGTGAAATTTGGCAAGAACATTGATTATGTCATAAATTGGAAAAGCTAATGGGTCTCAACTCGATTATTCAATTCTATGCGCAAAAGAATTAGCGTCGAAATTTTACGTACGGAATCTAATTCTCTCACTTCCCGGTGTCATAGAAACATGAAATTTGGCACGAGCATTGCTTATGTCAAAAATAGGAAAAGCTAATGGGTCCCATCTCCATTATTCAATTCTATGCGCAAAAGAATTAGCGTCCAAATTTTACGTGCGGAATGTAATTTTCTCACTTTCCGGTGTCATAGAAACGGGAAATTTGGCACGAGCATTGATTATGTCATAAATAGGAAAAGCTAATGGGTCCCAACTCCATTATTCAATTCTATGCGCAAAAGAATTAGCATCCAAATTTTACGTGCGGAATGTAATTTTTTCACTTTCCGGTGACAGAAACGGGAAATTTGGCACAAGCATTGATTATGTCATAAATAGGAAAAGCTTATGGGTCCCAGCTCAATTATTCAATTCTATGCGCAAAAGAATTAGCGTCGAAATTTTACGTACGGAATCTAATTCTCTCACTTCCCGGTGTCATAAAAACATGAAATTTGGCACGAGCATTGATTATGCCATAAATAGGAAAAGCTAATGGGTCCCAAATCAATTATTCAATTCTATGCGCAAAAGAATTAGCGTCCAAATTTTACGTACGGAATGTAATTTTCTCACTTTCCGGTGTCATAGAAACGTGAAATTTGGCACGAGCATTGATTATGTCATAAATAGGAAAAGTTCACAGGTCCCAACTCAATTATTTAATTCTAAGCGCAAAAAAATTGGCGTCAAAATTTTATGTGCGGAATGTAATTTTTTCACTTTCCGGTGACATAGAAACGGGAATTTTGGCACGAGCATTGATTATGTCATAAATAGGAAAAGCTAATGGGTCCCAACTCAATTATTCAATTCTATGCGCAAAAGAATTAGCGTCCAAATTTTACGTACGGAATCTAATTTTCTCACTTCCCGGTGTCATAGAAACATGAAATTTGGCACGAGCATTGATTATGTCAAAAATAGGAAAAGCTAATGAGTCCCATCTCCATTATTCAATTCTATGCGCAAAAGAATTAGCGTCCAAATTTTACGTGCGGAATGTAATTTTCTCACTTTCCGGTGTCATAGAAACGGGAAATTTGGCACGAGCATTGATTATGTCATAAATAGGAAAAGCTAATGGGTCCCAACTCTATTATTCAATTCTATGCGCAAAAGAATTAGCGTCCAAATTTTACGTGCGGAATGTAATTTTCTCACTTTCCAGTGTCATAGAAACGGGAAATTTGGCACGAGTATTGATTATGTCATAAATAAGAAAAGCTAATGGGTCCCAACTCGATTATTCAATTCTATGCGCAAAAGAATTAGCATCCAAATTTTACGTGCGGAATGTAATTTTTTCACTTTCCGGTGACATAGAAACGGGAAATTTGGCACGAGCATTGATTATGTCATAAATAGGAAAAGCTTATGGGTCCCAGCTCAATTATTCAATTCTATGCGCAAAAGAATTAGCGTCAAAGTTTTACGTACGGAATCTAATTCTCTCACTTCCCAGTGTCATAGAAACATGAAATTTGGCACGAGCATTGATTATGCCATAAATAGGAAAAGCTAATGGGTCCCAAATCAATTATTCAATTCTATGCGCAAAAGAATTAGCGTCCAAATTTTACGAACGGAATGTAATTTTCTCACTTTCCGGTGACATAGAAACGGGAAATTTGGCACGAGCATTGATTATGTCATAAATAGGAAAAGCTTATGGGTCCCAGCTCAATTATTCAATTCTATGCGCAAAAGAATTAGCGTCGAAGTTTTACGTAAGGAATCTAATTCTCTCACTTCCCAGTGTCATAGAAACATGAAATTTGGCACGAGCATTGATTATGCCATAAATAGGAAAAGCTAATGGGTCCCAAATCAATTATTCAATTCTATGCGCAAAAGAATTAGCGTCCAAATTTTACGTACAGAATGTAATTTTCTCACTTTCGGTGTCATAGAAACGTGAAATTTGGCACGAGCATTGATTATGTCATAAATAGGAAAAGTTCACAGGTCCCAACTCAATTATTTAATTCTAAGCGCAAAAGAATTGACGTCAAAATTTTATGTGCGGAATGTAATTTTTTCACTTTCCGGTGACATAGAAACGGGAAATTTGGCACGAGCATTGATTATGTCATAAATAGGAAAAGCTAATGGGTCCCAATTCAATTATTCAATTCTATGCGCAAAAGAAGTAGTGTCCAAATTTTACGTGCGGAATGTAATTTTTTCACTTTCCGGTGTCATAGAAACAGGAGATTTGGCACGAGCAATGATTATGTCATAAATAGTAAAAGCTAATGGGTCCCAACACGATTATTCAATTCTATGCGCAAAAGAATTAGCGTCCAAATTTTACGTACGGAATCTAATTCTCTCCCTTCCCGGTGTCATAGAAACATGAAATTTGGCACGAGCATTGCTTATGTCATAAATAGGAAAAGCTAATGGGTCCCAACTCCATTATTCAATTCTATACGCAAACGAATTAGCGTCCAAATTTTTACGTGCGGGATGTGATTTTCTCACTTTCCGGTGTCATAGAAACGGGAAATTTGGCACGAGCATTGATTATGTCATAAATAGGAAAAGCTAATGGGTCCCAACTCGATTATTCAATTCTACGCGCAAAAGAATTAGCATCCAAATTTTACGTGCGGAATGTAATTTTTTCACTTTCCGGTGACATAGAAACGGGAAATTTGGCACGAGCATTGATTATGTCATAAATAGGAAAAGCTAATGGGTCCCAGCACAATTATTCAATTCTATGCGCAAAAGAATTAGCGTCCAAATTTTACGTGCGGAATGTAATTTCTTCACTTTTTCGGTGTCATAGAAACAGGATATTTGGCACAAGCAATGAATATGTCATAAATAGGAAAAGCTAATGGGTCCCAACTCGATTATTCAATTCTATGCGCAAAAGAATTAGCGTCCAAATTTTACGTACGGAATCTAATTTTCTCACTTTCCGATGTCATAGAAACGTGAAATTTTGCACGAGCATTGATTATGTCATAAATAGGAAAAGCTAATGGGTCCTAACTCGAATATTCAATTTTATGCGCAAAAGAATTATCGTCGAAATTTTACGTACGGAATCTAATTCTCTCACTTCCCGGTGTCAGAGAAACATGAAATTTGGCACGAGCATTGCTTATGTCATAAATAGGAAAAGCTAATGGGTCCCAACTCCATTATTCAATTCTATACGCAAACGAATTAGCGTCCAAATTTTTACGTGCGGGGTGTGATTTTCTCACTTTCCGGTGTCATAGAAACAGGAAATTTGGTACGAGCATTGATTATGTCATAAATAGGAAAAGCTAATGGGGCCCAACTCCATTATTCAATTCTATGTGCAAAAGAATTAGCGTCCAAATTTTACGTGCGGAATGTAATTTTCTCACTTTCCGGTGTCATAGTAACGGGAAATTTGGCACGAGCATTGATTATATCATAAATAGGAAAAGCTAATGGGTCCCAACTCCATTATTCAATTCTATGCGCAAAAGATTTAGCGTCCAAATTTTACGTGCGGAATGTAATTTTCTCACTTTCCAGTGTCATAGAAACGGGAAATTTGGCACGAGCATTGATTATGTCATAAATAGGAAAAGCTAATGGGTCCCAACTCGAATATTCAATTCTAAGCGCAAAAGAATTAGTGTCGAAATTTTATGTACGTAATCTAATTCTCTCACTTGCTGATGTCATTTTATATAAAGGAAACGTCGCATGGTTGCCTCCACGTGGTGTTTCCTGGGTAACGCAGAGAACTATGCAAAATGGTGAACATATGTTTTTCCTCAGTATCTCTAAAGTAACCACGACTTCATAAGATTTTCCGTGTGAACACCAGATAGACACCAGTACCAAATTAACTCGGGCGAAGCCGGGTATATCAGCTAGTTGTAGTATACAAGGGCTCAGGATATGACTGAGAAACCGGAGGCATCAGGACACAGTTTGCAGTAATTTATGTTTAGTGATAAATAGATTCAGTACAAAGATTTTGTCAGAGTACAACTAGTGTATTTTAACAATGAGTCATCAAATCAGATGATTGTCACAACTAAAATATGTCTTAAATGTGGACACACACTACTGCTTAGTAATTTTAATATCTAAACAGTACACAGCTCAATTGGGATAGTATAAGCCCTATTTGATCAGTCTATTTATATCATCTTCAACAATGTGGATAAATCAGAGTCCCCTCAATATTTAGAGTTTATTACTAGAGATGAGCGAGCACCAAAATGCTCGGGTGCTCGTTACTCGGGACGAAATTATCGCGATGCTCGGGGGTTCATTTCGAGTAACGAACCCCATTGAAGTCAATGGGCGACCCGAGCATTTTTGTATTTCGCCGATGCTCGCTAAGGTTTTCATGTGTGAAAATCTGGGCAATTCAAGAAAGTGATGGGAACGACACAGCAACGGATAGGGCAGGCGAGGGGCTACGTGTTGGGCTGCATCTCAAGTTCACAGGTCCCACTATTAAGCCACAATAGCGGCAAGAGTGCCCCCCCCTCCCAACAATTTTTACTTCTGAAAAGCCCTCATTAGCATGGCATACCTTTGCTAAGCACCACACTAGCTACAACAAAGCACAATCACTGCCTGGATGACACTCCGCTGCCACTTCTCCTGGGTTACATGCTGACCAACCGCCCCCCCTCCCCCCCACAGCGCACACCAAAGTGTCCCTGCGCAGCCTTCAGCTGCCCTAATGCCACACCACCCTCATGTCTATTTAGAAGTGCGTCTGCCATGAGGAGGAACCGCAGGCACACACTTCAGAGGGGTTGGCACGGCTAGGCAGCGACCCTCTTTAAAAGGGGCGGGGTGATAGCCCACAATGCTGTACAGAAGCAATGAGAAATAGAATCCTGTGCCACCGCCATCAGGAGCTGCACACGTGGGCATAGCAATGGGGAACCTATGTGCCACACACTATTCATTCTGTCAAGGTGTCTGCATGCCCCAGTCAGACTGGTAATATGTACCTTAACAGTAACCGCGTTGGTGGTAATGTGGTGGTGACTGCGGACCTAGTAGCGCGGTTTTATTTTGTTGGTTTTCGGAATGTGGCCAGGATTAAGTGGGCCGTGGCGGGGGGGATGTTTTTGAGGCACTACGTGTCCTCTCCACGTGTCCGTGGTTATATGCACCTTAACAGTAACCGCGTTGGTGGTAATGTGGTGGTGACTGCGGACCTAGTAGCGCGGTTTTATTTTGTTGGTTTTCGGAATGTGGCCAGGATTAAGTGGGCCGTGGCGGGGGGATGGTGGGGGGGCTCTCTTGTAGTGTCGGTAAAGGTGAAATTCTTGGACTGCCACCAGACGAACCAATGCAAAGGCATTTGCCAAGAATGTTTTCCCTGTTGGAGGAGGAGGGGGATGTTTTTGAGGCACTACGTGTCCTCTCCACGTGTCCGTGGTTATATGCACCTTAACAGTAACCGCGTTGGTGGTAATGTGGTGGTGACTGCGGACCTAGTAGCGCGGTTTTATTTTGTTGGTTTTCGGAATGTGGCCAGGATTAAGTGGGCCGTGGCGGAGGGATGGTGGGGGGGCTCTCTTGTAGTGTCGGTAAAGGTGGAATTCTTGGACTGCCACCAGACGAACCAATGCAAAGGCATTTGCCAAGAAAGTTTTCCCTGTTGGAGGAGGAGGGGGATGTTTTTGAGGCACTACGTGTCCTCTCCACGTGTCCGTGGTTATATGCACCTTAACAGTAACCTCGTTGGTGGTAATGTGGTGGTGACTGCGGACCTAGTAGCGCGGTTTTATTTTGTTGGTTTTCGGAATGTGGCCAGGATTAAGTGGGCCGTGGCGGGGGGATGGTGGGGGGGGGCTCTCTTGTAGTGTCGGTAAAGGTGGAATTCTTGGACTGCCACCAGATGAACCAATGCAAAGGCATTTGCCAAGAATGTTTTCCCTGTTGGAGGAGGAGGGGGATGTTTTTGAGGCACTACGTGTCCTCTCCACGTGTCCGTGGTTATATGCACCTTAACAGTAACTGCGTTGGTGGGAAATGGCCTCGCCGCCATCATGTCTTTGGGAAGCCTCTGTTTCCACACCCCAGAGACATACCATTAGCAGCGGTATAGGCAGAGCCCATAATTCGTAACATTTCAGCCGTAGCATTAGGACAGGCCCCACTAACATATCACTAGCAGCATTATAGCGGGAGCGCAGTCTTCGTTCCATGTCAGCAATAGTAGCACTCAAGACAGGCCCCAGTAACAATTCCGAAGCAGCAGTATAGCGGGAGCGCAGTCTTCGTTCCATGTCAGCAATAGTAGCACTCAAGACTGGCCCCAGTAACAATTCCGAAGCAGCAGTTTAGCGGGAGCGCAGTCTTCGTTCCATGTCAGCTATAGTAGCACTCAAGACAGGCCCCAGTAACAATTCCGAAGCAGCAGTATAGCGGGAGCGCAGTCTTCGTTCCATGTCAGCAATAGTAGCACTCAAGACAGGCCCAGTAACAATTCCGAAGCAGCAGTATAGCGGGAGCGCAGTCTTCGTTCCATGTCAGCAATAGTAGCACTCAAGACAGGCCCCAGTAACAATTCTGAAGCAGCAGTATAGTGGGAGCGCAGTCTTAGTTCCATTTCAGTAGCTGCAGTATAGCCAAGGCCCAAGTTACATTTATGTAGCTAAAGTGTAGGCCAACCCCACACACACTTCTGTACCATGAGTGCAGGTGAAGAACATACAAATTGCTATGATTACACTGTAGGTGAGGGCCCCAAAAAATTGGTGTACCAACAGTACTAATGTACCTCAGTAAAAATTGGCCATGCCCAACCAAGATGGCAGGTGAAACCCATTAATCGCTTTGGTTAATGTGGCTTAAGTGGTAACTAGGCCTGGAGGCAGCCCAGTTTAACGAAAAATTGGTTCAAGTTAAAGTTTCAACGCTTTTAAGAGCATTGAAACATATAAAAATTGTTTAGAAAAATTAGATGAGTGAGCCTTGTGGCCCTAAGAAAAATTGCCCGTTCAGCGTGATTACGTGAGGTTTCAGGAGGAGGAGCAGGAGGAGGAGGAGGAATATTAGACACAGATTGATGAAGCAGAAATGTCCCCGTTTTGGATGGTGAGAGAGAACGTAGCTTCCATCCGCGGGTGAAGCCTACGTATTGCTTACGTATCGCTGCTGTCCGCTGGTGGAGAAGAGAAGTCTGGGGAAATCCAGGCTTTGTTCATCTTGATGAGTGTTAGCCTGTCAGCACTGTCGGTTGACAGGCGGGTACGCTTATCTGTGATGATTCCCCCAGCCGCACTAAACACCCTCTCCGACAAGACGCTAGCCGCAGGACAAGCAAGCACCTCCAGGGCATACAGCGTTAGTTCAGGCCACGTGTCCAGCTTCGACACCCAGTAGTTGTAGGGGGCAGAGGCGTCACCGAGGATGGTCGTGCGATCGGCTACGTACTCCCTCACCATCCTTTTACAGTGCTCCCGCCGACTCAGCCGTGACTGGGGAGCGGTGACACAGTCTTGCTGGGGAGCCATAAAGCTGGCCAGGCCCTTAAAGACTGTTGCACTGCCTGGGCTGTACATGCTGCTCGATCTACGCACCTCCCCTGCTACCTGGCCCTCGGAACTGCGCCTTCTGCCACTACCGCTGTCGGATGGGAATTTTACCATCAGCTTGTCCGCCAGGGTCCTGTGGTATAGCAACACTCTCGAACCCCTTTCCTCTTCGGGAATGAGAGTGGAAAGGTTCTCCTTATAGCGTGGGTCGAGCAGTGTGTACACCCAGTAATCCGTAGTGGCCAGAATGTGTTGAATGCGAGGGTCACGAGAAAGGCATCCTAACATGAAGTCAGCCATGTGTGCCAGGGTACCTGTACGCAACACATGGCTGTCCGCACTAGGAAGATCACTTTCAGGATCCTCCTCCTCCTCCTCCTCAGGCCATACACGCTGAAATGATGACAGGCAAGCAGCATGGGTACGGTCAGCAGTGGGCCAAGCTGTCTCTTCCCCCTCCTCCTCATCCTCCTCATGCTCCTCCTCCTCCTCCTGAACGCGCTGAGAAATAGACAGGAGGGTGCTCTGACTATCCAGCGACATACTGTCTTCCCCCGGCTCGGTTTCCGAGCGCAAAGCGGCTGCCTTTATGGTTTGCAGGGAAGTTCTCAAGATGCATAGCAGAGGAATGGTGACGCTAATGATTGCAGCATCGCCGCTCACCACCTAGGTAGACTGCTCAAAGTTTCGAAGGACCTGGCAGATGTCTGCCAACCAGGCCCACTCTTCTGAAAAGAATTGAGGAGGCTGACTCCCACTGCACCGCCCATGTTGGAGTTGGTATTCCACTATAGCTCTACGCTGCTCATAGAGCCTGGCCAACATGTGGAGCGTAGAGTTCCACCGTGTGGGCACGTCGCACAGCAGTCGGTGCACTGGCAGATTAAAGCGATGTTGCAGGGTGCGCAGGGTGGCAGCGTCCGTGTGGGACTTGCGGAAATGTGCGCAGAGCCGGCGCACCTTTACGAGCAGGTCTGACAAGCGTGGGTAGCTTTTCAGAAAGCGCTGAACCACCAAATTAAAGACGTGGGCCAGGCATGGCACGTGCGTGAGGCTGCCGAGCTGCAGAGCCGCCACCAGGTTACGGCCGTTGTCACACACGACCATGCCCGGTTGGAGGCTCAGCGGCGCAAGCCAACGGTCGGTCTGCTCTGTCAGACCCTGCAGCAGTTCGTGGGCCGTGTGCCTCCTATCTCCTAAGCTGAGTAGTTTCAGCACGGCCTGCTGACGCTTGCCCACCGCTGTGCTGCCACGCCGCGCGACACCGACTGCTGGTGACGTCCTGCTGCTGCTGACACATCTAGATTGCGAGACAGAGGTTGAGGAGGAGGAGGGTGCTTTAGTGGAAGAAGCATACACCGCCGAACATACCACCACCGAGCTGGGGCCCGCAATTCTGGGGGTGGGTAGGACGTGAGCGGTCCCAGGCTCTGACTCTGTCCCAGCCTCCACTAAATTCACCCAATGTGCCGTCAGGGAGATATAGTGGCCCTGCCCGCCTGTGCTTGTCCACGTGTCCGTAGTTAAGTGGACCTTGCCACTAACCGCATTGGTGAGGGCGCGTACAATGTTGCGGGAGACGTGGTCATGCAGGGCTGGGACGGCACATCGGGAAAAGTAGTGGCGACTGGGAACCGAGTAGCGCGGGGCCGCCGCCGCCATCATAGCTTTGAAGGACTCCGTTTCCACAACCCTATACTGCAGCATCTCAAGGCTGATAAATTTGGCTATGTGGACGGTTAACGATTGAGCGTGCGGGTGCGTGTCGGCGTACTTGCGCTTGCGCTCCAACAGTTGCGCTAGCGACGGCTGGACGGTGCGGTGCGAGACATTGCTGGATTGGGCCGAGGACAGCGGAGGTGGGGGTGTGGGTGCAGGCCAGGAGACGGTCGTGCCTGTGTCCTGAGAGGGGGGTTGTATCTCAGTGGCAGGTTGGGGCACAGGGGGAGAGGCAGCGGTGCAAACCGGAGGCGGTGAACGGCCTTCGTCCCACCTTGTGGGGTGCTTGGCCATCATATGTCTGCGCATGCTGGTGGTGGTGAGGCTGTTGGTGGTGGCTCCCCGGCTGATCTTGGCGCGACAAAGGCTGCACACCACTGTTCGTCGGTCGTCAGGCGTCTCTGTGAAAAACTGCCAGACCTTAGAGCACCTCGGCCTCTGCAGGGTGGCATGGCGCGAGGGGGCGCTTTGGGAAACACTTGGTGGATTATTCGGTCTGGCCCTGCCTCTACCCCTGGCCACCGCACTGCCTCTTGCAAGCTGCCCTGCTGCTGCCCGTGCCTCCCCCTCTGAAGACCTGTCCTGTGTAGGCGTTGCACACCAGGTGGGGTCAGTCACCTCATCGTCCTGCTGCTCTTCCTCCGAATCCTCTGTGCGCTGCTCCCTCGGACTTACTGCCCTTACTACTACCTCACTGCAAGACAACTGTGTCTCATCGTCATCGTCCTCCTCACCCACTGAAAGGTCTTGAGACAGTTGCCGGAAGTCCCCAGCCTCATCCCCCGGACCCCGGGAACTTTCCAATGGTTGGGCATCAGTGACGATAAACTCCTCTGGTGGTAGAGGAACCACTGCTGCCCAATCTGAGCAGGGGCCCGAGAAAAGTTCCTGGGAGTGTTCCCGCTCCTGAGCATGTGTCATTGTAGTGGAGTGAGGAGGCTGGGAGGAAGGAGGAGCAGCAGACAGAGGATTCAGATTTGCAGCACTGCACGGCGCAGAACTCTGGGTGGATGATAGCTTGCTCGAAGCACTTTCTGCCATCCACGACAGGACCTGCTCTAACTGCTCATTTTCTAATAAAGGTCTCCCGCGTGGACCCATTAATTGGGCGATGAATGTGGGGACGCCAGAAACGTGCCTCTCTCCTAATCGCGCAGCAGTCGGCTGCGACACGCCTGGATCAGGAGCTCGGCCTGTGCCCACACCCTCACTTGGCCCTCCGCGTCCTCGGCCGCGTCCACGTCCTCTAGGCCTACCCCTACCCCTCAGCATGCTGTATTACCAGTGGTTTGATTTCCCAGGCAGGAAATAAATTGGCGCAAGCCTGCAGGCCAAATATAATTTTTTCGCTTTTTTGCAAAGGGAAGGCCCCACTGTGGATATTCAATGAACAATACGTTTAATAACCGTGGTGTGGCCCTAAAAAAGTGTCACACAACTTTAGTGTAGCAGAGTTATTAACTCTGGCAGAGCAGGTATTTGCCAGTCAGGAAAGACAATGGCGCAAGCCTGCAGTAAACCGTAGCTGGTTGCGTTTGATTTTTGTACGTTCTCCACGCAGCACACACGTACACGGAGACCTTAGGACTGACACAGGCAGGCCAAATATAATTTTTTCCCTGCTTTTTTGCAAAGGGAGGGCCCCACTGCGGATATTCAATGAACAATACGTTTAATAACTGTGGTGTGGCCCTGAAAAAGTGTCACACAACTTTAGTGTAGCAGAGTTATTAACTCTGGCAGAGCAGGTATTTGCCAGTCAGGAAAGACAATGGCGCAAGCCTGCAGTAAACCGTAGCTGGTTGCGTTTGATTTTTGTACGTTCTCCACGCAGCACACACGTACACGGAGACCTTAGGACTGACACAGGCAGGCCAAATATAATTTTTTCGCTTTTTTGCAAAGGGAGGGCCCCACTGCGGATATTCAATGAACAATACGTTTAATAACTGTGATGTGGCCCTGAAAAAGTGTCACACAACTTTAGTGTAGCAGAGTTATTAACTCTGGCAGAGCAGGTATTTGCCAGTCAGGAAAGACAATGGCGCAAGCCTGCAGTAAACCGTAGCTGGTTGCGTTTGATTTTTGTACGTTCTCCACGCAGCACACACGTACACGGAGACCTTAGGACTGACACAGGCAGGCCAAATATAATTTTTTCCCTGCTTTTTTGCAAAGGGAGGGCCCCACTGCGGATATTCAATGAACAATACGTTTAATAACTGTGGTGTGGCCCTGAAAAAGTGTCACACAACTTTAGTGTAGCAGAGTTATTAACTCTGGCAGAGCAGGTATTTGCCAGTCAGGAAAGACAATGGCGCAAGCCTGCAGTAAACCGTAGCTGGTTGCGTTTGATTTTTGTACGTTCTCCACGCAGCACACACGTACACGGAGACCTTAGGACTGACACAGGCAGGCCAAATATAATTTTTTCCCTGCTTTTTTGCAAAGGGAGGGCCCCACTGCGGATATTCAATGAACAATACGTTTAATAACTGTGGTGTGGCCCTGAAAAAGTGTCACACAACTTTAGTGTAGCAGAGTTATTAACTCTGGCAGAGCAGGTATTTGCCAGTCAGGAAAGACAATGGCGCAAGCCTGCAGTAAACCGTAGCTGGTTGCGTTTGATTTTTGTACGTTCTCCACACAGCACACACGTACACGGAGACCTTAGGACTGACACAGGCAGGCCAAATATAATTTTTTCCCTGCTTTTTTGCAAAGGGAAGGCCCCACTGCGGATATTCAATGAACAATAACTGTGTTGTGGCCCTGCCTACACAATTCTGTCCCTGTAGTATCAATGGAGGGTGCAATGCTCTGCACAGACGATTTTTTGAAGAAAAAAAAAATGCAACACTGCTAACAGCAGCCAGCACAGTACTGCACACGGTTAAATTTGGCCCTAGAAAGGACCGTTGAGGTTCTTGAAGGCTACACTCACTCCTAACACTCTCCCTGCCTAAGCACCACTTCTGTCCCTAATGCCGGGTGCAATGCTCTGCACTGCCGATTTTGAGGAAAAAAAAAAAATTCCACTGCTAACAGCAGCCTGCACACACGTAGATGTGGCCCTAAGAAGGACCATTGGGGTTCTTGAAGCCTACACTCACTACAAACACTCTCCCTACAGCAACTCCAATAGAACAGCACTTTCCCTCACTAACTCACACGGCATCTGAGCCGAGCCGCGGGAGGGGCCGACTTTTATACTCGGGTGACATCTGATCGCCCCAGCCACTCACAGCAGGGGGGTGGTATAGGGCTTGAACGTCACAGGGGGGAGTTGTAATGCCTTCCCTGTCTTTCAATTGGCCAGAAAAGCGCGCTAACGTCTCAGAGAGGAAACAGAAAGTAACCAGAACACCGCATGGTACTCGTTACGAGTAACGAGCATCCCGAACACCCTAATATTCGCACAAATATCAAGCTCGGACGAGTACGTTCGCTCATCTCTATTTATTACCCTAACCTCACTTGGTGGTTTGAGTACCCCGCACGGCTTGGAGAGTACTCTCCAGTACACAGCAGGGCAAATGAAGGCAGTACAGCTTCAAGCTCAAAAATGTCAATGCTTGGAAGTTATAGTTCTGTCTTTGTTGTTTTTATAGTCCTACCCTAGAGACAGGTCTCTACTTATACTTGTTTAACCCCTTAAGAAAGCAGCCTTTAATTTTGTTTTCCTCCGCATTTTCAAAGAATATTAACTCTTATATATCCATCCACGTAGCTGTCCGAGGGCTTGTGTTTTGTGGGATGAATTGCATTTCTCAATAGTACCGGTAGTATTTAAAATACCATACAATGTACTGAAAAACATTTAAAAAATTCTAAGTGAAGTGAGATAGAAAAGAAACCCAATTTCACCATCCTTGGGGGGGGGGGGGGGGGGGGGGGTCGTGTTTCTACGGCATACACATTGTTGCAAAAATTACATAACATTCTATGGGTCAGTAAAGTTGTGAAGATACTAAATTTATACAGTTTTTTTTTTTTGCTGTACTACTCTTAAAAAATAAAATATCTTTGGAAAAAATTTAATTAAATTATTTTCTGCCGTTATCTTCTGACAGCCATAACTTATTTATGTTTCCATCGATGTAGTTGTGTGAGGGCTTATTTATTTGAGAGAAGTCCCGTAGTTTCCACTGGTACTTTGGAGTACAAATAATCTTTTGATCACATTTTCATTACATTTTTTCTGGATATGGGTTTTTTTTTTCTTTTCTAACGATGTTCATCGTACAGGATAAATAATGTGTTACTTTGATGAATCAGAATTTTTTTACAGACGCAGTGATACCAAATCTTTGTTTTTTCTTATTATGATTTTTTATTATAAAAACTGGAAAAAGAAGGTTTTCCAACTTTAATTTTTTTTCAATAATTAATAAATAGAGATGAGCGAACGTACTCGTCCGAGCTTGATATTCGTGCGAATATTAGGGTGTTCGGGATGCTCGTTACTCGTAACGAGTACCACGCGGTGTTCCGGTTACTTTCAGTTTCCTCTCTGAGACGTTAGCGTGCTTTTCTGGCCAATTGAAAGACAGGGAAGGCATTACAACTTCCCCCTGTGACGTTCAAGCCCTATACCACCCCCCCTGCTGTGAGTGGCTGGAAAGATCAGATGTCACCCGAGTATAAAAATCGGCCCCTCCCGCGGCTCGCCACACATGCCTTGTGACTTAGCTTAGGGAAAGTACTATCGTGCTGGAGCTGCTGTAGGGAGAGCGTTAGTGTAGGCTTCAAGAACCCCAACGGCCCTTCTTAGGGCCACATCTACTAGTGTGCAGTACTGTGTTAGCACAGTATTTTTTTTTTTTTTTCCAAAATTGGATCTGCAGAGCATTGCGCCCTGCAATAGGGACAGAAGTGGGGGTTAGGCAGGGAGAGTGTTAGGAGTTAGTGTAGGCTTCAAGAACCCCAACGGTCCTTTCTAGGGCCACATCTATCCGTGTGCAGTACTGTCCAGGCTGCTGTTAGCAGTGTTGCATTTTTTTTTTTTTTCTCAAAACCGGCTGTGCAGAGCATTGCACCCGGCATTAATACTACAGGGATAGAATTGTGTAGGCAGGGCCAGAAGACATACATTATTCATTGAATACACGCAGTGTGGGTGTTCCTTGTAAAAAGCAGGGAAAAAATTCTATTTGGCCTGCCTCTGACAGTACTCAGGGCTCTGTGTACATGTGTGCTGTGCGCTGAACGTTCAGAAAAAATCAGACGCAGTCAGCTACGTTTTAGCGCAGGCGTGCGGCAATTTTTTTCCTGCATGGGAAATCCCTGATCTGCTGTAGGTAGCGAATTACTTTGCATCACTGCAGTTCTGGGACAAATTGGCAGGGCCACAACACAGTTATTAAACTTAGTATTCATTGAATACACGCAGTGTGGGTGTTCCTTGTAAAAAGCAGGGAAAACATTCTATTTGGCCTGCCTCTGACAGTACTCAGGGCTCTGTGTACGTGTGTGCTGTGCGCTGAACGTTCAGAAAAAATCAGACGCAACCAGCTACGGTTGAGTGCAGCCTTGCGCCAATTTCTTTCCTGCCTGGGAAATACCTGCTCTGCCACAAGTAGTAACTCTGCAACAGTAAAGTTTTGTGACAGTTTTGCAGGGCCGCAACACAGTTATTAAAATTATTATTCAGTGAATAGACGCAGTGGGCCTATCCTTTTAAACAAAAGGGAAAAAAGTATATTTGCCCTGCCTCTGACAGCCGTCAGGGCTCTGGGTACGTGTGTGCTGCGTGGAGAACGTAAAAAAATCAGACGCAACCAGCTACGGTTGAGTGCAGCCTTGCGCCAATTTCTTTCCTGCCTGGGAAATACCTGCTCTGCCACAGTTAGTAACTCTGCAACAGTAAAGTTCTGTGACAGTTTTGCAGGGCCGCAACACAGTTATTAAACTTAGTAGTATTCATTGAATACACGCAGTGTGGCTTGTCCTTTGAAAAACAAGGGAAAAAATTGTATTTTGGCTGCAGGCTTGCGCCACTTTCTTTCCTGCCTGGGAAATCAAATCACTGGTAATACACCATGCTGAGGGGTAGGGGTAGGCCTATAGGACGTGGACGCGGGTGAGGACGCGGAGGCCCAAGTCAGGGTGTGGGCACAGGCCGAGCCAGTGTGGTGGCCAGGGGTAGAGGCAGGGCCAGACCGAATAATCCACCAACTGTTTCCCAAAGCGCCCCCTCGCGCCATGTCACCCTGCACAGGTCAAGGTGCTCTACGGTGTGGCAGTTTTTCACAGAGACGCCTGACGACCGACGAACAGTGGTGTGCAACATTTGTCGCGCCAAGATCAGCTGGGGAGGCACCACCAACAGCATGCGCAGCCATATGATGGCCAAGCACCCCACAAGGTGGGACGATGCCCGTTCACCGCCTCCGGTTTGCACCACTGCCTCTCCCCCTGTGCCCCAACCTGCCACTGAGATCCAACCCCCCTCTGAGGACACAGGCACTGCCGTCTCCTGGCCTGCACCCACACCCTCACCTCCGCTGTCCTCGGCCCCATCCAGCAATGTCTCTCAGTGTAGCGTCCAGACGTCGCTAGTGCCACAGTTTGAGCGCAAGCGCAAGTACAACGCCACGCACCCGCACGCTCAAGCGTTAAACGTGCACATTGCAAAATTGATCAGCCTAGAGATGCTGCCGTATAGGCTTGTGGAAACGGAGGCTTTCAAAAGCATGATGGCGGCGGCGGCCCTGCGCTACTCGGTTCCCAGTCGCCACTACTTTTCCCGATGTGCCGTCCCAGGCCTGCACGACCACGTCTCCCGCAACATTGTACACGCCCTCACCAACGCGGTTAATGCCAAGGTCCACTTAACAACAGACACGTGGACAAGCACAGGCGGGCAGGGCCACTATATCTCCCTGACGGCACATTGGGTGAATTTAGTGGAGGCTGGGACAGAGTCAGAGCCTGGGACCGCTCACGTCCTACCCACCCCCAGAATTGCGGGCCACAGCTCGGTGGTGGTATCTGCGGCGGTGTATGCTTCCTCCACTAAAGCACCTTCCTCCTCCTCCTCCTCCAACGCAACCTCTGTCTCGCAATCAAGATGTGTCAGCAGCACGTCGCTAGCAGTCGGTGTAACGCAGCGTGGCAGCACAGCGGTGGGCAAGCGTCAGCAGGCCGTGCTGAAACTACTCAGCTTAGGAGAGAAGAGGCACACGGCCCACGAACTGCTGCAGGGTCTGACAGAGCAGACCGACCGCTGGCTTGCGCCGCTGAGCCTCCAACCGGGCATGGTCGTGTGTGACAACGGCCGTAAGCTGGTGGCGGCTCTGCAGCTCGGCAGCCTCACACACGTGCCATGCCTGGCCCATGTGTTTAATTTGGTGGTTCAACGCTTTCTGAAAAGCTACCCCCACTTGTCATACCTGCTCGGAAAGGTGCGCCGGCTCTGCGCACATTTCCGCAAATCCCACACGCACCGACTGCTGTGCGACGTGCCCACACAGTGGAACTCTACGCTCCACATGTTGGCCAGACTCTATGAGCAGCGTAGAGCTATAGTGGAATACCAACTCCAACTTGCGCAGCGCAGTGTGAGTCAGCCTCCTCAATTATTTACAGAAGAGTGGCCCTGGTTGGCAGACATCTGCCAGGTCCTTGGAAAATTTGAGGAGTCTACCCAGGTGGTGAGCGGCGATGCTGCAATCATTAGCGTCACCATTCCTCTGCTATGCATCTTGAGAAGTTCCCTGCAAAGCATAAAGGCAGACGCTTTGCGCTCGGAAACAGAGCCGGGGGAAGACAGTATGTCGCTGGATAGTCAGAGCACCCTCCTGTCTATATCTCAGCGCGTTCAGGAGGAGGAGGAGGAGCATGAGGAGGATGAGGAGGAGGGGGAAGAGACAGCTTGGCCCACTGCTGACGGTACCCATGCTGCTTGCCTGTCATCATTTCAGCGTGTATGGCCTGAGGAGGAGGAGGAGGAGGAGGAGGAGGAGGAGGAGGAGGAGGAGGATCCTGAAAGTGATCTTCCTAGTGAGGACAGCCATGTGTTGCGTACAGGTACCCTGGCACACATGGCTGACTTCATGTTAGGATGCCTTTCTCGTGACCCTCGCGTTACACGCATTCTGGCCACTACGGATTACTGGGTGTACACACTGCTCGACCCACGGTATAAGGAGAGCCTTTGCACTCTCATTCCCGAAGAGGAAAGGGGTTTGAGAGTGATGCTATACCACAGGGCACTGGTGGACAAACTGATGGTAAACTTCCCATACGACAGCGCTAGTGGCAGAAGGCGCAGTTCCGAGGGCCAGGTAGCAGGGGAGGCGCAGAGATCAGGCAGCATGTACAGCGCAGGCAGGGGAACATTCTCCAAGGCCTTTGCCAGCTTTATGGCTCCCCAGCAAGACTGTGTCACCGCTCCCCAGTCACGGCTGAGTCGGCGGGAGCACTGTAAAAAGATGGTGAGGGAGTACGTAGCCGATCGCACGACCGTCCTCCGTGACGCCTCTGCCCCCTACAACTACTGGGTGTCGAAGCTGGACACGTGGCCTGAACTCGCGCTGTATGCCCTGGAGGTGCTTGCTTGTCCTGCGGCTAGCGTCTTGTCAGAGAGTGTGTTTAGTGTGGCTGGGGGAATCATCACGGATAAGCGTACCCGCCTGTCAACCGACAGTGCCGACAGGCTTACACTCATCAAGATGAACAAAGCCTGGATTTCCCCAGACTTCTCTTCTGCACCAGCGGACAGCAGCGATACCTAAGCAATACGTAGGCTGCACCCGCGGATGGAAGCATCGTTCTCTCTCACCATCCAAAACGGGGACATTTCTGCTTCATCAATCTGTGTATAATATTCCTCCTCCTCCTCCTCCTGCTCCTCCTCCTGAAACCTCACGTAATCACGCCGAACGGGCAATTTTTCTTAGGGCCACAAGGCTCACTCATATAATTTTTCTAAACAATTTTTATACGTTTCAATGCTCTTAAAAGCGTTGAAAGTTTAACTTGAACCAATTTTTCGTTAAACTGGGCTGCCTCCAGGCCTAGTTACCACTTAAGCCACATTAACCAAAGCGATTAATAGGTTTCACCTGCCATCTTGGTTGGGCATGGGCAATTTTTCTGAGGTACATTAGTACTGTTGGTACACCAATTTTTGTGGGCCCTCGCCTACAGTGTAATCCAATTAATTTTTTGCCCACCTGCATTACAGCTGACGTTACATCAGCTGTGTTGGGCACTGCAATGGGATATATTTATGTACCGCCGGTGGGTTCCAGGGAGCCACCCATGCCGTGGGTCCACACGGAGTTGTAACTACATGTGTCCACTTCTAAAGAGCCCCAGTCTGACTGGGGCATGCAGTGTGGGCCGAAGCCCACTTGCATTAAACATGACATTACCTCAGCTGTGATGGGCAATGCAATGGGATATATTTATGTACCGCCGGTGGCTTCCTGGCACCCACCCATGCTGTGGGTCCACAGGGAATTATAAATGCATCTGTTTCCACTTGTAAAGAACCCCAGTCTGACTGGGGCATGCAGTGTGGGCCGAAGCCCACCTGCATTAAGCACGACTGTTACCATACAGCGCGGCGCGTCGCTCCGGCGGCCCGGAGCCCTGTGTCGAGGTTATCCCAGCAGCTGTGGGCGGCGGCATGGGCGTGTCCGCCCGTAGGGTGCCGCCCGCCCTCCTCCGTTCTTCTTATACAGCAGTGGGCGGAGTTGCCTCCCCCCACTCTCCGCCCCTGGGCGGAACCTTGTGGTTAAAAGACTGGCAGTGAAGTGAGCTCATTGCCAGTTATTGGTTCTGCATGCACCTAGCCAGTCTGTCTGCGGTTCGCCTCAGCCAGTCCCTAGTTGTCGGTCAGCTCCCTCTGGTCCCCTATTACTCTGTCTGTTTGTGTTGGTTCTGCTAGCCTCTAATCTAGTCTGGCCCAGTCAGTACTAGTTGCTATCCAGCACCCTGCCAGTTTGCCTGTGAGTCCCATCTCCAGCCTTGTATGTTTTGTTGGTCTGATTCATCTGCCTCCTCTGTCGGCACTCTGTTCCCCCCATTAGGTAGTTTCCTGCTTGTCAGTCGCCAGGTCCCTAGCCAGGGCAGGGACCGCCGTCCAGTTGTCCGCCTGGGGTTAGCCAGGGCCGAGGCAAGTAGGCAGGGACAGTGGGGGTGCGGGAGATCAGGGCACCCCAACTGGCGCTCGGGGGGCAGAGTGCCGTAACAACGACATTACTACCTCAGCTGTGTTGGGCAATGCAATGGGATATTTTTGTGTATCGCCGGTGGGTTCCAGGGAGCCACCCATGCTGTCGGTCGACAGGGACTTCACAATAGGGAGTTGTACCTGCCTGTGTCTATGAATTAAAAAGCCCGGTCTGACTGCGGCATGCAGAGACAGCTTGACAGAATGAATAGTGTGTGGCACATAGGTTCCCCATTGCTATGCCCACGTGTGCAGCTCCTGATGGCGGTGGCACAGGATTCTATTTCTCATTGCTTCTGTACAGCATTGTGGGCTATCGCTCCGCCCCTTTTAAAGAGGGTCACTGCCTAGCCGTGCCAACCTCTGCAGTGTGTGCCTGCGGTTCCTCCTCATGGCAGACGCACTTATAAATAGACATGAGGGTGGTGTGGCATTAGGGCAGCTGAAGGCTGCGCAGGGACACTTTGGTGTGCGCTGTGGGGGGGAGGGGGGGGTTGGGCAGCATGTAACCCACGAGAAGTGGCAGCGGAGTGTCATGCAGGCAGTGATTGTGCTTTGTTGGAGGTAGTGTGGTGCTTAGCTAAGGTATGCCATGCTAATGAGGGCTTTTCAGAAGTAAAAGTTTTTGGGAGGGGGGGGGCCCACTCTTGCCGCTATTGTGGCTTAATCGTGGGACCTGTGAACTTGAGATGCAGCCCAACATGTAGCCCCTCGCCTGCCCTATCCGTTGCTGTGTCGTTCCCATCACTTTCTTGAATTGCCCAGATTTTCACACAAGGAAACCTTAGCGAGCATCGGCGAAATTCAAAAATGCTCGGGTCGCCCATTGACTTCAATGGGGTTCGTTACTCGAAACGAACCCTCGAGTATCGCGAAAAGTTCGTCCCGAGTAACGAGCACCTGAGCATTTTGGTGCTCGCTCATCTCTATTAATAAAACTTTTAAAAACTTTTTTGTAGTTCTCCTAACAGAATTGAGATTACGATTGTTTGATCACTCCTGCAGTATAATGTAATACCAGAGTGTACCATACCTATCTAACAGGCAGTCTATCAATCCACATTACAGGTATAGCTTCATACGCAATCTGGAATAGCAGCCATGGGAGCATTTAGAAGGCCTCTGACTGCCATGGCAATCCAACAGCAACCCGCTATCGCATCACATAGGGGTAGTTCAGGACCCCCAAACTTCAAGCAGAGTATTTAAATTCAACTGTTAGAATTGACTGTGGCATTAAAACATTTAACAGCTGCAGTCAGCATGAGCATTGATTGTGGCTGTTGCGGGTGGGTGTCAGCTGTCAAGGATAGCCAACAACTGTATTGTATGGAGTGAGATCGATCCTGTTCCATACAAACCTTTAACCCTTTATGATGTAACTAAATGTCCTGGAAAATTAAGGGCTTAAGTTCAGCTACAGCATAACCATAATCATTGCTCTCTTTTGCATTTGCAGGTTCTTGGAAGTAATATGTAGCGTCACGGCCTCTTTTCACTCCAGCAGCTTGATATGTCATCTCTGAAAACAATGCTGACCCGCTGCTCTAAGCTCTTTCTGAGTGCATCTTCCCCATTCTCAGCAGCTTCCTCTCAACTGAGGTAGCTGTCTCTTTCTGCCAACTAAAGGGACACACAGACGCTCCTCCTTAGCTACTCCAAAAAATAATTGTGTCACCACCAGTCCTCTCAGAGCATGCTCCACTACAACTGTTCCACCTCTTCTCTGTCAACTCACCTGAAAACTACTAATTATAAAATCATCTATAGTAAATTAATTCTCAAGTATTCTTACACGACCTGGCCACTAGGTGCCATTTTAACATAAAATTTTACCTTAGTCTTTATGAATGTGTCAGCTATAATAATTACTTGTGCATTTTCTTCACACATCCCAACAGGGTAGCCCCCTTACATTTGCACTAAACATGGATATGCTGGAGCAGCAGATGCCACAGAAAAATTATCTCTGTCTCTTTGTCTCTCTCCAGCACAATGTAGGCCAAACAACACTTGGCACCAAGTGTACTTTTACTACTTCTAATGTCCCTGCCAAAAAGAATATCAGAGAGTGGTGACACAACCCAAGTGTCCTTTGAGAGAGAGATACCACATACCGACTAACATAATATATCATAAAGACAACAGCTGTTCTATCAGTGAACCTAATATACAGCACATATCCGCATCAGAGCCACAAGGGGTTAAAAGCAAGCAATAAATCAATGCAATACACATATGAAGAGCAAAGCAGCAGCAAAACAACAAAGGAATTCATTCCAGGTGAAAGGTCTCACCCTCTTACACATGTACCGGTCCAACACTAGCTGTAATTCCTAGATAGCTAAGCCTACTGCTAAGCATGTACTGCAGTATGTTTCTGAATAGTTCTAGACAGAGGGTTTCTGCAAAAGTCACATGGAAGTTAAGCAGGACTTTCCAGAAGCACCATCTGTTTTAGCTGGCTGTTTTTCTTATATTATTTATAACAACAATTTTCAGATTTATCCGGTTAACCTTTGGAGAGTCTCCTAAAACAACTACTGACTTTTTGCATTTTTTTGGTACAGTGTATTAAGACATAAGGATTAACGTTCCCATTTCTCTGAGTGTCCTCCAAGCTGCTAGTAATCCTTTTCACATAATATATCAAGAATAGTTTGAAAATAGGAATCTGAAAGTATGTTATCGCATGGAAAATGATATTTGAGCCATTCATTTGTAAGACACTGCGGAACATGTCATAGTATTAGTTTATAGATATACAAATTTAAAGGCATGAAAAATTGCACATCAAGGTCAGCAAAGTGTGAATGGCGTTGTGGAACATTATAACATGCAGAGGTTAGAGTCTGTAGTGTGACAGTAATAAATGTAATGAAGAAAAGATTAAACCCACTGAATCTTGCCTATGGGTCACTACAGGAATGGGAGAAATGTGCAGTGTGTGTGTGTGTATATATACACACACACATGTGTCTGTGTGTGTGATTGGGTGATCAAAAACTGCTATTGATAAAGCATCAGCAACAGCTTTTGGTTTTCAAGATTTTGATTGATCAGCGATTAGAGATGAGCGAGTATACTCGCTAAGGCACATTACTCGAGCGAGTAGTGCCTTAGCCGAGTATCTCCCCGCTCGTCTCTAAAGATTCGGGGGCCGACGCAGGTGACAGGTGAGTTGCGGCGGGGAGCAGGGGGGAGAGAGGGAGAGAGAGATCTCCCCTCCGTTCCTCTCCATTCTCCCCCGCCGTCCCCGAATCTTTAGAGACGAGCGGGGAGATACTCGGCTAAGGCACTACTCGCTCGAGTAATGTGCCTTAGCGAGTATACTTGCTCATCTCTATCAGCGATAGAACCTATTTCTTGGAATTTGGAAAGATGTTTGGCAACTGCACTGTTGGTGATGGAAGGCCTGGCTGGGTGGCATTGATTGAAATCTGCTGCAATGACACGTGTGTTTCATTCACCTGACATAATTACCATCTCAACACATTCTGCTTGAGATAACACCATTAGTCACATTGCCTGTAATGAAGAAAAATCATTGTGTTAATATGAGAACAATTAAAGTTCTGTTAAAAGGAAGGACACAATTGTTTTTTGGGAAATTATCTGCTACTTTGATGTATCTCACCTTACCTTGAATTGGAAACATTAGAGTTGAATTCAAGATGGTGGCATTCAAAATGGCTGTTATGTTGATCATATGGCTTATTAGGTTTACCCCTTTCCCTGCAGGTTGTATGAAAAATTGGATAACCCCTTTAACTCCTTAATGCCACAGGATGTAAGATTACATCCTGGCTGTGGGGTACTTAACGCAACAGGACATAAACTTATGTCCTGCGGATAGTGCGGGAATAGAAGCTGAGCCTGCGCCATCCTGCAGTGGGAGCCAGCTATTGCAGCTGGAGGCTGGCTATCAATAACAAGGGGGGATAGATAAAAACAGTGATCCCTGCTGTTAACCTTCTACATGCCATGATCTATGTAGATTGCAGCATGCAAATTATTCACAGAGGGAGCACGCTCCCTCTGTGACATCATCGGCACTGAGGGTAAATGAGTTGCCATTGCAACAGGATGCTAGATACTGGTGTTCCAGCTTGCCATTGCCTATGATTGCTATTGTAAGCAATAAGGCATTGCAGTACAGAAGTCCTGCAATGCATTATCATAGCGATCAGAGCTGTTATGGTTCAAGTCCCCTACAGGGGCATAAAAAAATGTTTTAAAAAAATATAGTGTGAAAAAAAAACCCCTTTTTTTGTGCACTTTTACCTATTTGTATAAAAAAAATAAATATAAAAATCCCACATATTTGGTATCATCATATTTGTAATGACCTGTACAATAAATTGAACACACTATTTATCCTGCACAGTAAAAACTGTAAAAATAAAAACCAAACCCTAAAAAACTGATAGAAAATGCTTATTTTGTTTGTTTAAAAAATTAAAGTGATCAAAAAGGCCGTATATACCCCAAAATGGTAAAGTTCGTCTCAACAAAACCAAGCCCCCACAGGGCTCTGTCCATGGAAAAATAAATAAGGTTATGAAATTTTTAAAGCTACGATGTAGAAAAACTTATACATTAAAAAAAAAATGGTTTCATTGTGGAAAAACCTAAAAACTAGGGATGAGCGAGCGTACTCGGAAAAGCACTACTCGCTCGAGTAATTTGCTTTATCCGAGTATCGCTGTGCTCGTCCCTGAAGATTCAGGTGCCGCTACGGAGCGGGGAGCTGCAGGGGAGAGCGGGGAGGAACGGAGGGGAGATCTTTCTCTCCCTCTCTCCCGCCCGCTCTCCCCTGTTCCCCGCTGCGACTCACCTGTCAGCCGCAGCGGCACCCGAATCTTCAGGGACGAGCACAGCGATACTCGGATAAAGCAAATTACTCGAGCGAGTAGTGCTTTTCCGAGTACGCTCGCTCATCTCTACTAAAAACCTAAAAAAATTATAAGCATTTTTGGTATTGTCGTAATTGTACTGACCCACAGAAAAAAATTATCATGTCATTTATGTTACATTATTAATGCTGCAAAAGAGCTGTGCAGAATTGATGCATTTTCTCTCTGGGCGGTTAAAAATATATTCGTAATAGTTTTACAATACATTATGCACCCAAAATGGTACAAAAGAAACTACAGTTCGCCACGCAAAAAAAAAAAGCCCTCATATGGCCGAGTCGAGGAAAAGTAAAAAAGTTGTGGCTTTTGAAAATTAGAGATGAAAATCCCACAGAAATCATTTGGTCCTTTGCGCCAAAATAGGCCATGCACTTAAAGGATTAAAGAAGTTTCCCTGATACAACATGGATGGCGTATGTTTAAGGGGTTGTCCCGCGGCAGCAAGTGGGGTTATATACTTCTGTATGGCCATATTAATGCACTTTGTAATATACATCGTGCATTAAATATGAGCCATACAGAAGTTATTCACTTACCCCCTCCGTTGCTAGCGTCCCCGTCGCCATGGCTCCGTCTAATTTCGGTGTCTTCTGGCATTTTTAGATGCGCTTGCGCAGTCCGTGCTTCTGCCTGGTGAATGGGGCCGCTCGTGCCGGAGAGCTGGTCACCGCGTCGTCATCGTAGCTCTGCCTCCGTCACGTCGTGCCGATCAGCTAATTAGGTGGCTGTATCAGCAGTGGAACGCAAGGAAGGAGAAGAAAATCCACAGTGCACCATGGGAGAAGACCCGCGGTGCACCGTGGGAGAAGACCAGCGGCGCCATCTTTAAAAGAAGAAAAGAAGAAGCTGCAGAATGCTGATGCAGGTAAGCGCAATGCTATTTTTAAAAACTAACCAATGTTTTCTTTTTAACAGGGCAGAATGCGGGGGCAAGTGAAAAATTTTTTTTTCCAATTTCGCCGCGGGACAACCCCTTTAAGAGATTTTCTCTGACATCAAGTATAGTTCAAGTAAAGACATGTGGCAACAGCGCTCATACACATCTGATATCGGAATTAAAATTGCAAAATGTGTGAACCCATCTGCCACGTTAAGGCAACCTTTTTTGTAATAAATAACACAGTTACACAATTTCAATTCAGTTAAGACAAACAGGTAAAAAATTGATCCAGCACCATTATTATACCGAGCCCTGCATGTGGCTGGGCTGATCGTGATTTGAGGGTTGTGAGGGAGAAGATAGTAGAGCCATCCGTGACCAAGGACGAGTTTGCCCCGCCATCCTTCACTGCCCAAAGAACTGACCCTGTCCGCTACAGAATGTGAAATAGTTACATACTGTACAGCTGTCACCAGACAGCTCGCTTTCATCTAGTGCACATCTTAAAAGGATTTTCCAGGACTAGGATATTAATCATCTGTCCTTAAGATCAGACATCCGATTGGTGGGGGTTCTTTGCCTGGGCCCAGGAGCGTAACTATAGGGGATGCAGGGGATGCGCTTTCACCCCGGCCCAGGAGCTTTAGGGGGCACATAAGGCCTCTCTTCTCCATATAGGGAGCCCAGTACTATGAGTAAAGCATTATAGTTGGGGGCCCTGTTACAAGTTTTGCATTGGGGCCCAGGAGCTTCAAGTTACGCCATTGCCTGGGCTCCAGCCAATCAACTGTTTGAAGAGACCACGGTACTCTGGAAAGTGCTGCAGCCTCTTTACTGCATACCACCGTATATTTTTTAGCGGTGGGGCCTGGTATAGCAGTTTAATGCCATTTACTTGCATGGGACTGATTTGCTGAAAGACCTGGTGAAGAATCAATGCGACATCGCTGTCCTGAGAAGACGCTGCGTGCTTCAAACAGTTGATCAGCAGGAGTCTAAGGCGGTGGAGATCTTAACAATAGGTCATTAATATATTCCAGAAACCCCTCTAATTATATTCCCAGTTTAGTGTTAGAACTACACCGACATAACTAATAGGGTAGCAGGCTATGTAGCTACTACAGGGCCCAACAAATTAGAGGGATTATTTCCATTCAGGCAGAAAATGCAGTTAGTAATGATATGCATGAAAATGTAAATGTAGCTCCATGGCTACCCCTGTTGTGCACATTGTTCCTTCTCTGCAAAATTACATTTTGCACTGCTCCTGTTCTATACACTCCTGTACTGTGACATCATATGTGCATTATATCTGCATGTAACATTATTATATCATTTTCCTATGCTGCGAGGTAACAGGTACATGAGAACTTTTTGTGTGTGTGTTTAATGCAGTGGCTATATATGCACAGTCAGTCACTCTACATTATAGTCCAAGAGACACAATAAACAGTGTGATCGGCTGCATCTTCCATAGACTGTAATCAAGAATGACAATGTATGCATGGCTTGCAGAGAATGGTAACTAAACACCGCTGATTTAAGACACTTTGGACATTCATTAATCTGACTTTTCAGGCATAATCTGTAAGGCCTCCTGTCCACAGGCGATCCTTCATTGCATTATCTGCGGGTAACGCATGAAAAGCTTTCCATAGGATAACTATGGAAAGCGCAGCCCGATGTACATGAGCGGAAATCCACCACGATTTTCCGCTCGTGTATAAAAATCGTGGCATGCCGAGATTTTCTGTTAAAACGCAACACCCGTGGACAGGTGGCTTAAAGGGGTTGTCTCGAGGAAGCAGTGAATTTTTTTTTTTGCCCAGTCCCCCTAATTAAGCATACATTACTAAGCCCCCCTGTAAATGACTTTTCTAGCTGGTTTGTACTTACAGTTCCAGCGTTTCAGCAACTTATAAAAAGTTTCCCCAAGATGGCCGCCGGCTCTTTTCCCTTCGCTTGCTGTAGCCCGACGTGCGCGCTCCCGAGACGCTACCAGCTGTGTCTCCCTGACAACCAGACGCCCCGCAGCCGCCGACCGGCCCCCGGGATTGAACGCGGCCGACCACGGCACACAGTCACCCACCGCCAGGCAGCAGGTAACCGGCGCTAGGCCTCGGCCCCCCCCCCACTCTAGACCCCGGCTCCCCCGCGCTAGACCCCGGCTCCCCAGCGGTAGACCCGGCTCCCCCGCGCTAGACCCGGCCCCCCCCGCGCTAGACCCCGGCCCCCCCCCCCGCGCTAGACCCCGGCACCCCCGCGCTAGACCCTGACAACAGACGAAGGCCCCTCGGCCCAGCGGCAGTCCCCTCAAGACAGGTGAAGGTCCCGGGCCACAGCGGTAGGCCCCGGAGCCCAGCGCTAGGTTCCGGAGCCCAGCGCTAGGTTCCGGAGCCCAGCGCTAGGTTCCGGAGCCCAGCGGTAGGTTCCGGAGCCCAGCACTAGGCTCCGGAGCCCAGTGCTAGGTTTCGGAGCCCAGCGGTAGGTTCCGGAGCCCAGAACTAGGCTCCGGAGCCCAGCGGTAGGTTCCGGAGCCCAGTGGTAGGCTCCGGAGCCCAGCGCTAGGCTCCGGAGCCCAGCGCTAGGACACCCGGAGGGGCCCACGCCTGTTAGTGACACATCACCCCCGACCCATCACTTACCTGGACGGCGGGACGGCTGGGCGGCTTCTCGGGACAGCTGGACGGCTTCTCGGGATGGCTGGGCGGCTCCAGTTTCTGCACCTTCCTCTAACAGAGGATGGTACAAAATGGCCGCTCCAGCGCGCTCCCGAGAAGTGACAGCTCTTCTGCGCATGCGCAGAAGAGCTGTAGCGGCTAGCAGGCTGAAGCGGCTCGTGCTCAGAGCAGAAGACCGGACTGCGCAAGCGCGTCTAAAAAAGCAAGCTGCCAGCGAATTTAGACGGAACCATGGAGACGAGGACGCTAGCAACGGAGCAGGTAAGTGAATAACTTCTGTATGGCTCATATTTAATGCACGATGTACATTACAAAGTGCATTAATATGGCCATACAGAAGTGTATAACCCCACTTGATTTCGCGAGACAACCCCTTTAAGTATGCAATGAAAATCATTCATTGAAAAACTTTTAAAGAGAAGTAGAATTACTGTATTGCCACTAGATGGAGAACTAGGACATAATATGAAGTACACATTACCACACTTATCTCTTGTTGACCAAGTATGATTTAGAATACCTGACAAATGTCCCTATTCTGGAAGGACAGGTCCTACTTTTAACCCAAGTCCCTCTTTGTCCTTTAAATGTCCCTCTTTTTGACCTGAGAAATAGATTAGCATTAACAAGCTTGCTATATTGCTGCAAAAGAACTTTATAGTCCCTAACTGTATATTAGACACTAATTTTGCACATTAACCCATCATATGGTAAAATTTGGAGTTTAAACATTTGTATATTTGGATGATTTTTGTAGTATTTTAATGAAAACAGTGCTATTTGTCCCATTAAAACATGGAAACTTTGCTTTTTACCCCTATAACTACTCACCAACCCTCAACTAGTTGCTACCATACAACAGGAATTGGAAAAATATTTCGAACTCAATAGCTCTGAAATTACTCCCACAGATATTCGTTGGCTAGCGCACAAAATGGTACTTCTGGGCATTTTTATATCCATGGCCTCCCGAATAAAATGCGTGCTCAACTAAATTTAGAGCATAAAATTATAAAACTAGAACAAGCATACACACAATATATCTGACTCTTTTTACACAAAGCTATTAAAGACTCCAGATTGGAACTAAATGCCATTTTAACTCACAAAACAGAGAAGGCACTAGCTTGGACACAAGCCACATATCTTCAATACATGAACAAACCGGATCGTTTACTAGCTCGTAAACTTAGGGAACGGCAAACACGTAACACTATACATAAAATTCTAACTAGACCAGGGATTCGCACCTCTAACCCTGATAAACTCTACTCCACTTTATATCAATATTATCAAAAGCTCTATACATTACCCCAGTCCAACTCTGATTCTCTGGCAAACACTTTTCTTTCCCAACCTAATCTACCATGGCCATTGAAGTCTGTCCTCGTAAGCCTCAACTCTGCTATAACAATAGAAGATGTTGATTGGCCGATCAAATGTCTTAAGAGAGGAAAAGCCCCTGGACCGGATGGTTACACCAGCCTCTACTATAAGAAATTTGCTCATATATTGAAGCCCCACCTGGTTGAATTATACGGCCACAATTTCCAATTAGGCTAAATCCACCCTGACTTTCTGCGAGCCCTCATTACGACCATACCTAAAACCGGCAAATATCCCACTATCCCATCTAACTATAGACCCATATCCCTTCTAAATATCAACCTCAAACTCCTTACATCCATCACTGCCTCTAAACTTAGTAGACTTCTACCTTCCCTCTAAGGAAGGGTCCTCTTGACATTGACTAAACCCCTTACCTCTCTCCCCAATCTACTGTCAGTTCTGGAAAAATTCGAGAGGGCATCCGGCCTCAAAATTAATCAATCTAAATCAAAAATTCTTCACTGTAATCCCCCCCCCCCCCCCCCCACACACACACTCAAAAATGTATTGACATTATTTTCAATTTAACACTCGTCAACACTTCCTCCTTTATTTTGATATCAGATTAACAAACACTATAGACTCTATCTATAAGTGGAACTATTAACTCCTCTTCCAAAGGCTCAGACTTCACCTATCAAAATGGGAATGTCCCTACCTCTCTTGGATAGGACAGATACACAGTATCAAAATGATGCTCTTATCAAGACTGCTATATCTCTTTAGAAAACTCCCAGTACCACACTTGGCCCTACAAGCTCTACAAAAAAGAATTATGTCCTTTATTTGGTCCCATAAATGCCCCAGAATACCAAAGCCCATAATATTTCTTTGCAAAAGAATTTAGGAGGCTTCGCTAGGCCTCTCTAACTTTCTTAAATATTATAAAGCTGCCCAAATCCCACCAATATATGCAGGGCCAAACTCTCCCTTATGGGTTACTATAGAAACCACACAATTATATCCCCACACCTGACCATCCTTGCTCTGGACCAGATTCACCTTCTCAACTAGTCTTCAAAATTCTGCCCCACTCTCATTTTTTTACATTTTACTATGGCGCGAGGTTTGATTCAAGATGACCCCTTGTTCTGACTTTTTATCACATGGTAGGCTTATCTCATTATCCTCTTTCAAAAACCATTTTCCATTCCCTCCACTAGAATGGTGGAGAACAACCCAGGTATTCTATTTTTGGTCTTCCCTTATATCCTCAGAATCTAAAGTGGAGCTAATCCCACAAAAGGCGTTATGCAAATAATGCCCAATTAACCCAGGCACTTTATCACATCTCTACAAGACTACATAGAACGCAACAAAATAAATTACCCTATATGACCCAATAGGAATTAGACTTGAACTCCTCCTTAAATATAGAACGATGGTGACACTGCAACAAGAGATAAAGTAAAAATAGTTGGCTGGTTAGCTTAACAGAAACATCCCTAAGGCTGGGTTCACATGGGGCGGATTTGCGACAGTTTTACTGTGGTTTTGCCGCAGAAGAAGCGCTTCTGCGGCAAAACAGCTTAAAGCTTATTTTTGTCCTGCGGTCCTGTGAGAACCGCTTTTTGCCAAACACATTGACTTTGCCTGGTACTGTAAATGCTGCGGTTTTTCGCAGCTGCGGATATGCAAGGGCAAACCGCAACAAATCTGCCCCATGTGAACCCAAGCTTACGGTTCAACATAGAGCCAATCTAGTGCCATCCCGAATACATGCCATCTATCCAGAGTTCTCCAACCTGTGTAAAAACAACAGTTAACCTTTAACCCACTTATTGCCCAAGTCAATAGGATAGTTCTAAATCAGAAATTGATTTCCATGCGCCATGACACGGTAGTCCAATTTGAATCAGTTTAGGAACAGTGGATCACCTTTATTCATATCCCCTAATCTACAATATTACCTCCAACTCTGACCCTCCCAAAATACAACATCTTCTGTAGGGCCCAAAATACCAGAGGTCACCCCTTCCTTCTGTACAAAACCACGCTGGTCAATTGAACCCAAAGCTTGACGCTGAAAAATCCCAAAACCTTGACATTCTCCAACACGCCAACAAAGTACTTATATTGTATTGTTTCCCCTTGTTCACCCTCCCCAGTCCCTCTTTAATTTTGTATTTGTACATGTCTTTCCTATTAGACACAACACACTTTGTACATATTCTGTATATATTGTGTTTTACCAGGTGAAGCACTTCGAGAACATCCCGGTTCTCAATACTTCTATGTTTGCATGGTATGAATTGCACTGAACCAGGCAAAGTGCAGAATGGATGCGACCTCAACCTCCGCGCTCCAGAGAAGAAGCCAGGCTCTGTGTCACGTCTACAGATGTACTCTTTCTTTTATTCACTAAATAGTCAAATAAACAGTATATAGTACAATAACATCTAAAGCACCGCAGTGTGTAAAATAGAGTCTTTTTATTATTCTCACAAAGGTATAAAACCAAACAGTATATAAAACATAGTAGAGGTGCGAAGTTCATCTATGTGAACTGATTCTTCTGCTTTTGTGTTTTTATATTTAATGATTTCACTTTGTTCTAAGAAATCCTCTTGTTTACTACAATTGCACTTGATCCTTTCAACTTGATTTCTTGTAATATTCACTAACCATTGAAAAGGATGGCAACTATCCTTTTCTACCATATGTAGCCATTGCGATATGTGGGTTTAACAAAGGTTTTTTTAATGTGAATACTGTCATATTTCACAAAAATAATCAGGTCCAGGAAGTTGATTGTGCTCTTACTTTATGCGTATGAGTCTTCAGTCCAGATTTGAAGTGGTGGGCAGCACTACCTCAACACTTGTCAGTGTGAAGGCTGTGATTGGAGCAACAGACAAAGCCCTACTACTGCTTAATTGCTCACAATCAGCAATTTCATCATACCAGCACTGCAAGTCTCTATCAGTGTCCCATTGCCTTGCAGCCAGTGCCCTCCATTCCCTCTCCCATTTCTCAAAAGATACTAGATTCGGGTAGCATGTCTGTTGGGAGATGGAAGGAGGGGATTTTTAAAAATTCTTAATCGTAAAAGAAAATAATGGACCGTAGATGCAACCCTTATAATGTAGGGCAAAATAAAATCACAGAGGTAGAAGAAAAAATGTACAAAGACATAACTCACAGAAAAAGAAGCAAAATATGCATCACCTGATACTGCAGGGCAGGCTCAATCACCATATACCGTAGTAGCATGCAGAAAGCCAAATTGCAATATGAGGGAGCTAAATGTTCATGTGCCGACTAATGTGCAGCCTCTCAACTCAACCCAAGATTGGGGGAAGGGTGACTGCCGACAACTTAGTCTGCTCATACGAACTGATAGCAAGGATGCCAGCCATACATAAGTGTGCCACACCATACAGGAATACAACCCCTACTTGCAAAGCAGTGGATTGCCCTGTATCACCACAGTGCGCCACACTGGAAGGGTATCCTGGGGTCCCCCAGCATCTATAGCACACTGCATGCAAGAAAACACTGATAAATGTGGGTGCTAGTTTGCATTGTGGCTAAAACACGTAAGCAGACGGGCCATGGCAAGGCCACCACGCATATGTCAAAACATACGCTATCTCACTAATAGCTAAATAAAATCACAGAAGTGAGAGAAAAAATGTATAAAGACATAACCCACAGAAGAAGAAGCCAAATATGCATCCCCTGATACTGCAGGGCAGGCTCAATCACCATATACCCTAATAGCATGCAGAAAGCCAGATTGCAATATGAGGGAGCTATATGTTCATGTGCCGACTAATGTGCAGCCACTCAACTCAACCCAAGATTGGGGGAGGGGTGACTGCAGACAATATAGTCTGCACATATGAACTGATACATAAGTGTGCCACACCATACAGGAATACATCCTCTACTGGCAAAGCAGTGGATTGCCCTGTATCACCACAGTGCGCCACTCTGTGTGCCTTAAAATGTAAGGCACATTTAGACAATTAACAGCCTGCACATATATGACATGGTTCTTGGACACAGACTCTTCTTCAGAAATGGTTGATAGAGTACGATAGCATTACTGCAGAAACTCTCACTGTATTCCAAGGCAAAAAGATGTGGTGGGTTATTTTCTTGCTTATACGATCAGCACTTACATGACCCATTACCCACGGTGATGGTGATTGGACAGGCAGCACCCTACTAACAATCTAACAAAAACTACTATTTGGATCACATTCCTAACAGTAGTTGCTCCACCCTAACCTTCTTTTTTTTTTAAAAATCCTTGTCTGCTCTCAGCGACTCAGCTGCTGCCCTAGGCACTGAACTGCCAGTGCCTAGTGGTAAATACGGCCCTGACTCCCGTAAGGAAACTCATAAATGGCAGCCTTTGAGGATGAATACATCTGCTCAAATGCATATTCCCATCATTAACCTATCACATTTTATATGGAGATCTTGTCACAATACTGTTTGCATTTGGGGGGAGACTTACACTTCCTAGACCAACAAAGTTGTATTTATTTAAATCCCAATTTGTCCAGGTACATAAGATAGTTACGGACCCCCAAACAGACTAATCCTAACAGGATAATCACAACTAGTGATCGAGTTTGAAACATGAGAATATCTACATAAACTGCTTCAACATCATCATACTTCAGGGCAACAGCCAACAGGCAAGGAAACAACTTCCCTTTGTAAACACTTCAACAATTTTTTTTTTACGTATAACATATATTCCGAAGTCATTTGCAATGTTCTAGCTGTGTAATTTGTACCTTCAAGCCCTTCACATTATGAGTAGCTATGTCATGTGAACCCAGTCTGGCCACCAGTCTAGACATTGTTCTCCTATGTAGACCAGAAGTTAGTCTCCCTTGTGGATGACATCAGCATCAACCAAATCCTTCTAGGAACCTCTCAGACATTTCCCTAGATATAGTAGATGACTCAATGCAATGATGTGTTGCAAAGTTATTAAAGTCCCCTGATAACACAAATTGTCTATACCAGGGGTGCAAAATCTTTATTTGGTGTGAAGGCCACATTGTGGTGTTGTTCTACTTCAAGGAGCTGCAATAAAATTTAACCTCCTTAAAAGCTCTTATGGGTATAGAAAATAGCCATACAGCGTATATAAAGAGCCATGCAAGCCACACAGGTCATATAGTAATAGCTAAAAGTAACGTTAAATACATTTTCAAATCAGTTAATTGGTCCATCAGTGCCTGTGGTATAATCTACAATCAGTAGGGTATCAAAAACTCATCAGAACGAACTACCGTACTCGGAATCACAGAGTCACCTCCTTGGGATCTTTTAAACTACCCTTCCCCAGTCATTCACCTCAATTATTATGAATTCCCTTTTTATTTTGTACCACTAGAACGCCTGTTTTTCATTAGGGACAGTTGATCCTATAATGCACTGCAATACTTCGGTATTGCAGTGTAAAAATAGGCCTAAAACACCCTGCCTCTGGAAAGACCTATAAGGCAACCATAGATGGCAGGGACGGAGGTCATTGTTAGCCTTCTGGATAGCTTGTAATTTGGAGAGATGGACGGACATGACAATGATAGATATGGAGGAGTGAAATCACCTTATGGCAGGATACTAGTGAATGAAAATAAGAGCAAAATATCCCTAAATAAAAATATGATGCACACCCAAATAGAAAAACAACATGTAGCAGCCTTTATTGAGGATATACAAAAACACACACACACAAAAATAATTAAAAACATTTAAAGTTGCTAAAAGACACAACACCCACACAAAATAAGGAGTGGGAGAGACAATATCCTGAGCAAATATGCAGCTGGATGATTGACAAAGTAAGTATGAAACCACAGTAATCAATAAGAAGATGACAAACTCTCATTTTCAAATATGACAGCCTAAACAATGTAGCTCAATATAAAATAGACAAACAGTATGATAAAAAATTTTATTGAACAATGTGATATCCAAAAAGAACCACAAAGGGATCTCGAATGAAGCAAGATAATAATGCTAGAAAAAATGTTAAAGCATAAACCATAATAATACCCTTTCATTGTACTGTGGATGCTAGTGATCCCATGCATATCGCTGCACCTTGTGTATCTTCTTCTGAGGTGTAGCAATACGTGTGGGTTTCACCCTTCCGTAGCACTGTGCATGGAATATTATTATGGTTTAGGCCTTCCATTTTTAAAAAATGTTTCCTGCTTTATTATCATGCTTCATTTTAGATCTCTTTGTGGTTCTTTATGGATGTTACATTATTCACATACTATTTGCCTATGGTATATTAAGCTGTTTAGGCTGTCATATTTGATCATGAGAGTTTTTCATTTTCTTATTGATGAGCATGGTTTCATACTTATTTTAGCAACTTTTCAGCTGCATATTTGCACAGGGTACTGTGTTCGTCTTCCTTTTTTTGTGTGGGGGTTGGGAATGTCTTTTTGCAATTTTTGAATGTTTATAACTAGAGATGAGCGAACGTACTCGTCCGAGCTTGATATTCGTGCGAATATTAGGGTGTTCGGGATGCTCGTTACTCGTAACGAGTACCACGCGGTGTTCCGGTTACTTTCAGTTTCCTCTCTGAGACGTTAGCGCGCTTTTCTGGCCAATTGAAAGACAGGGAAGGCATTACAACTTCCCCCTGTGACGTTCAAGCCCTATACCACCCCCCTGCTGTGAGTGGCTGGGGCGATCAGATGTCACCCGAGTATAAAAGTCGGCCCCTCCCGCGGCTCACCTCAGATGCCTTGTGAGATAGCTGAGGGACAGTGCTGCTGGTGCCGGAGCTGCTGTAGGGAGAGCGTTAGGAGTTAGTGTAGGCTTCAAGAACCCCAACGGTCCTTCTCAGGGCCACATCTATCCGTGTGCAGTACTGTGGAGGGTGCTGTTAGCAGTGTTGCACAAATTTTTTTTTTTCAAAATCGGCAGTCTGCAGAGCATTGCGCCCCGCATTAATAGTCCAAGGACAGAAGTGGTGGTTAGGCAGGGAGAGTGTTAGGAGTGAGTGTAGGCTTCAAGAACCCCAACGGTCCTTCTTAGGGCCACATCTATCCGTGTGCAGTACTGTGCAGGCTGCTGTTAGCAGTGTTGCATATTTTTTTCTTTTCAAAATCGGCTGTCTGCAGAGCATTGCGCCTTGCAGTAATACTACAGGGAGAGAATTGTGTAGGCAGGGCCAGAAGACATATATTATTGATTGAATATAGTCAGTGGGCCCTCCGTTTCCAAAAAAGGGAAAAATTGTATTTGTCCTGCAGTCTTGCGCCAATTTATTTCCTGCCTGGGAAAAGTAACCGCTGTGCTGCACTTCATATAACTGCATTTCTGTGCAACACATATCTTATCTGATTGAATATAGTCAGTGGGCCCTCCGTTTCCCAAAAAGGGAAACATTCTATTTGTCCTGCAGGCTTGCGCCAATTTATTTGCTGCCTGTGAAAAGTAACCGCTCTGCTGCACTTCATATAACTGCATTTCTGTCAACACATATCTTATCTGATTGAATATAGTCAGTGGGCCCTCCGTTTCCCAAAAAGGGAAACATTCTATTTGTCCTGCAGGCTTGCGCCAATTTATTTGCTGCCTGTGAAAAGTAACCACTCTGCTGCACTTCATATAACTGCATTTCTGTGCAACACATATCTTATCTGATTGAATATAGTCAGTGGGCCCTCCGTTTCCCAAAAAGGGAAACATTCAATTTGTCCTGCAGGCTTGCGCCAATTTATTTGCTGCCTGTGAAAAGTCTCCACTCTGCTGCACTTCGTATAACTGCATTTCTGTGCAACACATATCTTATCTGATTGAATATAGTCAGTGGGCCCTCCATTTCCCAAAAAGGGAAACATTCTATTTGTCCTGCAGGCTTGCGCCAATTTATTTGCTGCCTGTGAAAAGTAACCGCTCTGCTGCACTTCATATAACTGCATTTCTGTGCAACACATATCTTATCTGATTGAATATAGTCAGTGGGCCCTCCGTTTCCCAAAAAGGGAAACATTCAATTTGTCCTGCAGGCTTGCGCCAATTTATTTGCTGCCTGTGAAAAGTCTCCGCTCTGCTGCACTTCATATAACTGCATTTCTGTGCAACACATATCTTATCTGATTGAATATAGTCAGTGGGCCCTCTGTTTCCAAAAAGGGAAACATTCTATTTGTCCTGCAGGCTTGCGCCAATTTATTTGCTGCCTGTGAAAAGTAACCGCTCTGCTGCACTTCATATAACTGCATTTCTGTGCAACACATATCTTATCTGATTGAATATAGTCAGTGGGCCCTCCGTTTCCCAAAAAGGGAAACATTCAATTTGTCCTGCAGGCTTGCGCCAATTTATTTGCTGCCTGTGAAAAGTCTCCGCTCTGCTGCACTTCATATAACTGCATTTCTGTGCAACACATATCTTATCTGATTGAATATAGTCAGTGGGCCCTCCGTTTCCCAAAAAGGGAAACATTCTATTTGTCCTGCAGTCTTGCGCCAATTTATTTCCTGCCTGGGGAAAGTAACCGCTGTGCTGCATTTCATATAACTGCATTTCTGTGCAACACATATCTTATCTGATTGAATATAGTCAGTGGGCCCTCCGTTTCCCAAAAAGGGAAACATTCTATTTGTCCTGCAGGCTTGCGCCAATTTATTTGCTGCCTGTGAAAAGTAACCGCTCTGCTGCACTTCATATAACTGCATTTCTGTGCAACACATATCTTATCTGATTGAATATAGTTAGTGGGCCCTCCGTTTCCCAAAAAGGGAAACATTCTATTTGTCCTGCAGGCTTGCGCCAATTTATTTCCTGCCTGGGAAATCACTGGTAATACAGCATGCTGAGGGGTAGGGGTAAGCCTAGAGGACGTGGACGTGGCCGAGGACGCGTAGGCCCAAGTGAGGGTGTGGGCACAGGGCGAGCTCCTGATCAAGGTGTATCGCAGCCGACTGCTGCGCGATTAGGAGAGAGGCACGTTTCTGGCGTCCCCACATTCATCGCCCAATTAATGGGTCCACGCGGGAGACCTTTATTAGAAAATGAGCAGTGTGAGCAGGTCCTGTCGTGGATGGCAGAAAGTGCTTCGAGCAAGCTATCATCCACCCACAGTTCTGCGCCGTCCAGTGCTGCAAATCCAAATCCTCTGGCTGCTACTCCTCCTTCCTCCCAGCCTCCTCACTCCACTACAATGACACATGCTCAGGAGCGGGCAGACTCCCAGGAACTGTTCTCGGGCCCCTGCTCAGATTGGGCAGCAGTGGTTCCTCTCCCACCAGAGCAGTTTATCGTCACTGATGCCCAACCATTGGAAAGTTCCCGGGGTCCGGGGGATGAGGCTGGGGACTTCCGGCAACTGTCTCAAGACCTTTCAGTGGGTGAGGAGGACGATGACGATGAGACACAGTTGTCTTGCAGTGAGGTAGTAGTAAGGGCAGTAAGTCCGAGGGAGGAGCGCACAGAGGATTCGGAGGAAGAGGACGATGAGGTGACTGACCCCACCTGATGTGCAACGCCTACACAGGACAGGTCTTCAGAGGGGGAGGCAAGGGCAGCAGCAGGGCAGGTTGCAAGAGGAAGTACGGTGGCCAGGGGTAGAGGCAGGGCCAGACCAAATAATCCACCAACTGTTTCCCAAAGCACACCCTCGTGCCATGCCACCCTGCAGAGGACGAGGTGCTCTAAGGTCTGGCAGTTTTACACAGAGACGCCTGACGACCGACGAACAGTGGTGTGCAACCTTTGTCGCGCCAAGATCAGCCGGGGAGCCACCACCAACAGCCTCACCACCACCAGCATGCGCAGACATATGATGGCCAAGCACCCCACAAGGTGGGACGAAGGCCGTTCACCGCCTCCGGTTTGCACCGCTGCCTCTCCCCCTGTGCCCCAACCTGCCACTGAGATCCAACCCCGCTCTGAGGACACAGGCACTACCGTCTCCTGGCCTGCACCCACACCCTCACCTCCGCTGTCCTCGGCCCCATCCACCAATGTCTCGCACCGCACCGTCCAGCCGTGGCTAGCGCAAGTGTTTGAGCGCAAGCGCAAGTACGCCGCCACGCACCCGCACGCTCAAGCGTTAACCGTCCACATAGCCAAATTTATCAGCCTTGAGATGCTGCTGTATAGGGTTGTGGAAACGGAGTCCTTCAAAAGTATGATGGAGGCGGCGGCCCCGCGCTACTCAGTTCCCAGTCGCCACTACTTTTCATGATGTGCCGTCCCAGCCCTGCACGTCCACGTCTCCCGCAACATTGTACGCGCCCTCACCAACGCGGTTACTGCCAAGGTCCACTTAACAACGGACACGTGGACAAGCACAGGCGGCGAGGGCCACTACATCTCCCTGACGGCACATTGGGTGAATTTAGTGGAGGCTGGGCCAGAGCCAGAGCCTGGGACCGCTCACGTCCTACCCACCCCCAGAATTGCGGGCCCCAGCTCGGTGCTGGTATCTGCGGCGGTGTATGCTTCCTCCACTAAAGCACCCTCCTCCTCCTCCTCCAACGCAACCTCTGTCTCGCAATCAAGATGTGTCAGCAGCAGCAGCACGTCGCCAGCAGTCGGTGTCGCGCGGCATGGCAGCACAGCGGTGGGCAAGCGTCAGCAGGCCGTGCTGAAACTACTCAGCTTAGGAGATAAGAGGCACACGGCCCACGAACTGCTGCAGGGTCTGACAGAGCAGACCGACCGCTGGCTTGCGCCGCTGAGCCTCCAACCGGGCATGGTCATGTGTGACAACGGCCGTAACCTGGTGGCGGCTCTGCAGCTCGGCAGCCTCACGCACGTGCCATGCCTGGCCCACGTCTTTAATTTGGTGGTTCAGCGCTTTCTGAAAAGCTACCCACGCTTGTCAGACCTGCTCGTAAAGGTGCGCCGGCTCTGCGCACATTTCCGCAAGTCCCACACGGACGCTGCCACCCTGCGGACACTGCAACATCGGTTTAATCTGCCAGTGCACCGACTGCTGTGCGACGTGCCCACACGGTGGAACTCTACGCTCCACATGTTGGCCAGGCTCTATGAGCAGCGTAGAGCTATAGTGGAATACCAACTCCAACATGGGCGGCGCAGTGGGAGTCAGCCTCCTCAATTCTTTTCAGAAGAGTGGGCCTGGTTGGCAGACATCTGCCAGGTCCTTCGAAACTTTGAGCAGTCTACCCAGGTGGTGAGCGGCGATGCTGCAATCATTAGCGTCACCATTCCTCTGCTATGCATCTTGAGAACTTCCCTGCAAAGCATAAAGGCAGCCGCTTTGCGTTCGGAAACAGAGCCGGGGGAAGACAGTATGTCGCTGGATAGTCAGAGCACCCTCCTGTCTATATCTCAGCGCGTTCAGGAGGAGGAGGAGGAGCATGAGGAGGATGAGGAGGAGGGGGAAGAGACAGCTTGGCCCACTGCTGACGGTATCCATGCTGCTTGCCTGTCATCATTTCAGCGTGTATGGCCTGAGGAGGAGGAGGAGGATCCTGAAAGTGATCTTCCTAGTGCGGACAGCCATGTGTTGCGTACAGGTACCCTGGCACACATGGCTGACTTCATGTTAGGATGCCTTTCTCGTGACCCTCGCGTCCCTCGCGTTACACGCATTCTGGCCTCTACGGATTACTGGGTGTACACACTGCTCGACCCACGCTATAAGGAGAACCTTCCCACTCTCATTCCCGAAGAGGAAAGGGGTTCGAGAGTGTTGCTATACCACAGGACCCTGGCGGACAAGCTGATGGTAAAATTCCCATACGACAGCGCTAGTGGCAAAAGGCGCAGTTCCGAGGGCCAGGTAGCAGAGGAGGTGCGGAGATCGAGCAGCATGTACAGCCCAGGCAGTGCAACAGTCTTTATGGGCCTGGACAGCTTTATGGCTCCCCAGCAAGACTGTGTCACCGCTCCCCAGTCAAGGCTGAGTCGGCGGGAGCACTGTAAAAGGATGGTGAGGGAGTACGTAGCCGATCGCACGACCGTCCTCCCTAACGCCTCTGCCACCTACAACTACTGGGTGTCGAAGCTGGACACATGGCCTGAACTAGCGCTGTATGCCCTGGAGGTGCTTGCTTGTCCTGCAGCTAGTGTCTTGTCGGAGAGGGTGTTTAGTGCGGCTGGTGGAATCATCACAGATAAGCGTACCCGCCTGTCAACCGACAGTGCCGACAGGCTAACACTCATCAAGATGAACAAAGCCTGGATTTCCCCAGACTTCTCTTCTCCACCAGCGGACAGCAGCGATACCTAAGCAATACGTAGGCTGCACCCGCGGATGGAAGCATCGTTCTCTCTCACCATCCAAAACGGGGACATTTCTGCTTCATCAATCTGTGTATAATATTCCTCCTCCTCCTCCTGCTCCTCCTCCTGAAACCTCACGTAATCACGCTGAACGGGCAATTTTTCTTAGGGGCACAAGGCTCACTCATATAATTTTTCTAAAAATTTTTTATACGTTTCAATGCTCTTAAAAGCGTTGGAACTTTAACTTGAAACAATTTTTCGTTAAACCGGGCTGCCTCCAGGCCTAGTTACCACTTAAGCCACATGAACCAAAGCGATTAATGGGTTTCACCTGACCTCTTGGTTGGGCATGGCCAATTTGTACTGAGGTACATTAGTACTGTTGGTACACCAATTTTTTTGGGCCCTCACCTACAGTGTAATCATAGCAATTTCTATGTTCTTCGGCTGCACTCATGGTACAGAAAGGTGTGTGGGGTTGGCCTACACTTTAGCTACATAAATGTAACTTGGGCCTTGGCTATACTGCAGCTACTGAAATGGAACTAAGACTGCGCTCCCACTATACTGCTGCTTCGGAATTGTTCCTGGGGCCTGTGTAGGCTGCAACTATTACTGAAATGGAACTTAGACTATGCTCCTCCTATACTGCTGCTTCGGAATTGTTACTGGGGCCTGTCTTGAGTGCTACTATTACTGAAATGGAACGAAGACTGCGCTCCCACTATACTGCTGCTTCGGAATTGTTACTGGGGCCTGTCTTGAGTGCTACTATTACTGAAATGGAACTAATACTGTGCTCCCCCTATAATGCTGCTAGTGATATGTTAGTGGGGCCTGTCCTAATGCTACGGCTGAAATGTTACGAATTATGGGCTCTGCCTATACCGCTGCTAATGGTATGTCTCTGGGGTGTGGAAACAGAGGCTTCACAAAGACATGATGGCGGGGAGGCCATTTGCCACCAACGCGGTTACTGTTAAGGTGCATATAACCACGGACACGTGGAGAGGACACGTAGTTCCTCAAAAACATCCCCCGCCACGGCCAACTTAATCCTGGCCACATTCCGAAAACCAACAAAATAAAACCGCGCTACTAGGTCCGCAGTCACCACCATATTACCACCAACGCGGTTACTGTTAAGGTGCATATAACCACGGACACGTGGAGAGGACACGTAGTGCCTCAAAAACATCCCCCGCCACGGCCAACTTAATCCTGGCCACATTCTGAAAACCAACAAAATACAACCGCGCTAATAGGTCCGCAGTCACCACCACATTACCACCAACGCGGTTACTGTTAAGGTGCATATAACCACGGACACGTGGAGAGGACACGTAGTGCCTCAAAAACATCCCCCGCCACGGCCAACTTAATCCTGGCCACATTCCGAAAACCAACAAAATACAACCGCGCTACTAGGTCCGCAGTCACCATCACATTACCACCAACGCGGTTACTGTTAAGGTACATATTACCAGTCTGACTGGGGCATGCAGACACCTTGACAGAATGAATAGTGTGTGGCACATAGGTTCCCCATTGCTATGCCCACGTGTGCAGCTCCTGATGGCGGTGGCACAGGATTATATTTCTCATTGCTTCTGTACAGCATTGTGGGCTATCTCCCCACCACTTTTAAAGAGGGTCGCTGCCTAGCCGTGCCAACCCTCTGCAGTGTGTGCCTGCAGTTCCTCGGGGTTGGGCAGCATGTAACCCAGGAGAAGTGGCAGCAGAGTGTCATGCAGGCAGTGATTGTGCTTTGTTGTAGGTAGTGTGATGCTTAGCTAAGGTATGCCATGCTAATGAGGGCTTTTCAGAAGTAAAAGTTGTTGGGAGGGGGGGGCACTCTTGCCGGTATTGTGGCTTAATAGTGGGACCTGCGAATTTGAGATGCAGCCCAACATGTAGCCCCTCGCCTGCCCTATCCGTTGCTGTGTCGTTCCCATCACTTTCTTGAATTGCCCAGATTTTCACACATGGAAACCTTAGCGAGCATCGGCGAAAAACAAAAATGCTCGGGTCGACCATTGACTTCAATGGGGTTCGTTACTCGAAACGAACCCTCGAGCATCGCGAAAAGTTATTTTGTTTGCAGGAGAAGCTTGGGCATGATTTGGTGTGGTTGTCAGGTACTAGGCATAGTTAGGGGAGTAGCTTAACACAAAAATTCATAGGGTCGTGCTACATGCGCTGCTTTCGATGTCCCTCTTTCTTTTGAAGTTGAGAGCTATCACCCTCTTCACTATTCATTAATGTAATTATTAAATGTACTCATATGTTTACTAGAGATGAGCGAGCACCAAAATGCTCGGGTGCTCATTACTCGGGACGAACTTTTCGCGATGCTCGAGGGTTCGTTTCGAGTAACGAACCCCATTGAAGTCAATGGGCAACCCGAGCATTTTTGTATTTCGCCGATGCTCGCTAAGGTTTCCTTGTGTGAAAATCTGGGCAATTCAAGAAAGTGATGGGAACGACACAGCAACGGATAGGGCAGGCGAGGGGCTACATGTTGGGCTGCATCTCAAGTTCACAGGTCCCACTATTAAGCCACAATAGCGGCAAGAGTTCCCCCCCCCCCCAACAATTTTTACTTCTGAAAAGCCCTCATTAGCAAAGCATACCTTAGCTAAGCACCACACTACCTCCAACAAAGCACAATCACTGCCTGCATGACACTCCGCTGCCACTTCTCCTGGGTTACATACTGCCCAACCCCCCCTGCACGACCCAGTGTCCACAGCGCACACCAAACTGTCCCTGCCCAGCCTTCAGCTGCCCTCATGCCACGCCACACTCATGTCTATTTATAAGTGCGTCTGCCACAGGAAAAGCAGGCACACACTGCAGAGGGTTGGCACGGCTAGGCAGCGACCCTCTTTAAAAGGGGCGGGGCGATAGCCCACAATGCTGTACAGAAGCAATGAGAAATATAATCCTGTGCCACCGCCATCAGGAGCTGCACATGTGGGCATAGCAATGGGGAACCTATGTGCCACACACTATTCATTCTGTCAAGGTGTCTGCATGCCCCAGTCAGACCGGGCTTTTTAATTCATAGACACAGGCAGGTACAACTCCCTATTGTGAAGTCCCTGTGGACCGACAGCATGGGTGGCTCCCTGGAACCCACCGGCGGTACATAAAAATATCCCATTGCAGTGCCCATCACAGCTGAGGTAGTAATGTCATGTTTAATGCAGGTGGGCTTCGGCCCACACTGCATGCCCCAGTCAGACTGGGGTTCTTTAGAAGTGGAAACAGATGCATTTATAATTCCCTGTGGACCCACAGCATGGGTGGGTGCCAGGAAGCCACCGGCGGTACATAAAAATATCCCATTGCATTGCCCAACACAGCTGAGGTAGTAATGTCGTGCTTAATGCAGGTGGGCTTCGGCCCACACTGCATGCCCCAGTCAGACTGGGGTTCTTTAGAAGTGGAAACAGATGCATTTATAATTCCCTGTGGACCCACAGCATGGGTGGGTGCCAGGAAGCCACCGGCGGTACATAAAAATATCGCATTGCATTGCCCAACACAGCTGAGGTAGTAATGTCATGCTTAATGCAGGTGGGCTTCGGCCCACACTGCATGCCCCAGTCTGACTGGGGTTCTTTAGAAGTGGAAACAGATGCATTTATAATTCCCTGTGGACCCACAGCATGGGTGGCTCCCTGGAACCCACCGGCGGTACATAAAAATATCCCATTGCATTGCCCAACACAGCTGAGGTAGTAATGTCGTGCTTAATGCAGGTGGGCTTCGGCCCACACTGCATGCCCCAGTCTGACTGGGGTTCTTTAGAAGTGGAAACAGATGCATTTATAATTTCCTGTGGACCCACAGCATGGGTGGGTGCCAGGAAGCCACCGGCGGTACATAAAAATATCCCATTGCATTGCCCAACACAGCTGAGGTAGTAATGTCGTGCTTAATACAGGTGGGCTTCGGCCCACACTGCATGCCCCAGTCTGACTGGTAATATGTACCTTAACAGTAACCTCGTTGGTGGTAATGTGGTGGTGACTGCGGACCTGGTAGCGCGGTTTAATGTAGTTGGTTTTCGGAATGTGGCCAGGATTAAGTGGGCCGTGGCGGGGGGATGGTGGTGGTGCTCTCTTGTTGTGTCGTTAAAGGTGAAATTCTTGGACTGCCACCAGACGGACCAATGCAAAGGTATTTGCCAAGAATGTTTTCATTGTTGGAGGAGGAGGGGGATGTTTTGGAGGCACTATGTGTCCTTTACACGTGTCCGTTGTTATATGCACCTTAACAGTAACAGCGTTGGTGGGAAATGGCCTCGCCGCCATCATGTCTTTGTGAAGCCTCTGTTTCCACACCCCAGTGACATACCATTAGCAGCGGTATAGGCAGAGCCCAGAATTATTAATATTTCAGCGGTAGCATTAGGGACAGGCCCCACTAACATATCACTAGCAGCAGTATAGGGGGAGCGCAGTCTTAGTTCCATTTCAGTAATAGTAGCACTCAAGACAGGCCCCAGTAACATTCCCATTGCAGCAGTTTAGGGAGATAACAGTCTCTTTCACATTTCACTAGCTGCAGTATAGACAAGGCCCCAGTTACATTTATGTAGCTAAAGTGTAGGCCAACCACACACACCTTTCTGTACCATGAGTGCAGGCGAAGAACATAGAAATTACTATGATTACACTGTAGGTGAGGGCCCAAAAAAATTGGTGTACCAACAGTACTAATGTACCTCAGAAAAAATTGGCCATGCCCAACCAAGATGGCAGGTGAAACCCATTAATCGCTTTGGTTAATGTGGCTTAAGTGGTAACTAGGCCTGGAGGCAGCCCAGTTTAACGAAAAATTGGTTCAAGTTAAACTTTCAACGCTTTTAAGAGCATTGAAACGTATAAAAAATTTTAAGAAAAATTATATGAGTGAGCCTTGTGGCCCTAAGAAAAATTGCCCGTTCGGCGTGATTACGTGAGGTTTCAGGAGGAGGAGCAGGAGGAGGAGGAATATTATACACAGATTGATGAAGCAGAAATGTCCCCGTTTTGGATGGTGAGAGAGAACGATGCTTCCATCCGCGGGTGCAGCCTACGTATTGCTTAGGTATCGCTGCTGTCCGCTGGTGGAGAAGAGAAGTCTGGGGAAATCCAGGCTTTGTTCATCTTGATGAGTGTTAGCCTGTCGGCACTGTCGGTTGACAGGCGGGTACGCTTATCTGTGATGATTCCCCCAGCCGCACTAAACACCCTCTCCGACAAGACGCTAGCCGCAGGACAAGCAAGCACCTCCAGGGCATACAGCGCGAGTTCAGGCCACGTGTCCAGCTTCGACACCCAGTAGTTGTAGGTGGCAGAGGCGTCAGGGAGGACGGTCGTGCGAACGGCTACGTACTCCCTCACCATCCTTTTACAGTGCTCCCGCCGACTCAGCCTTGACTGGGGAGCGGTGACACAGTCTTGCTGGGGAGCCATAAAGCTGTCCAGGGCCTTAAAGACTGTTGTACTGCCTGTGCTGTACATGCTGCTCGATCTCCGCACCTCCCCTGCTACCTGGCCCTCGGAACTGCGCCTTCTGCCACTAGCGCTGTCGGATGGGAATTTTACCATCAGCTTGTCCACCAGGGTCCTGTGGTATAGCAACACTCTCGAACCCCTTTCCTCTTCGGGAATGAGAGTGGAAAGGTTCTCCTTATACCGTGGGTCGAGCAGTGTGTACACCCAGTAATCCGTAGTGGCCAGAATGCGTGTAACGCGAGGGTCACGAGAATGACTTCATGTTAGAATGCCTGCCATGTGTGCCAGGGTACCTGTACGCAACACATGGCTGTCTTCACTAGGAAGATCACTTTCAGGATCCTCCTCCTTCTCCTCCTCCTCAGGCCATACACGCTGAAAGGATGACAGGCAAGCAGCATGGGTACCGTCAGCAGTGGGCCAGGCTGTCTCTTCCCCCTCCTCCTCATCCTCCTCATGCTCCTCCTCCTGAATGCGCTGAGATATAGACAGGAGGGTGCTCTGACTATCCAGCGACATAATGTCTTCCCCCGGCTCTGTTTCCGAGCGCAAAGTGTCTGCCTTTATGCTTTGCAGGGAACTTCTCAAGATGCATAGCAGAGGAATGGTGACGCTAATGATTGCAGCATCGCCGCTCACCACCTAGGTAGACTGCTCAAAGTTTCGAAGGACCTGGCAGATGTCTGCCAACCAGGCCCACTCTTCTGAAAAGAATTGAGGAGGCTGACTCCCACTGCGCCGCCCATGTTGGAGTTGGTATTCCACTATAGCTCTACGCTGCTCATAGAGCCTGGCCAACATGTGGAGCGTAGAGTTCCACCGTGTGGGCACGTCGCACAGCAGGTGCACTGGCAGAATAAGCCGATGTTGCAGGGTCCGCAGGGTGGCAGCGTCCGTGTGGGACTTGCGGAAATGTGCGCAGAGCCGGCGCATCTTTACGAGCAGGTCTGACAAGCGTGGGTAGCTTTTCAGAAAGCGCTGAACCACCAAATTAAAGACGTGGGCCAGGCATGGCACGTGCGTGAGGCTGCCGAGCTGCAGAGCCGCCACCAGGTTACGGCCGTTGTCACACACGACCATGCCCGGATGTAGGCTCAGCGGCGCAAGCCAGCGGTCGGTCTGCTCTGTCAGACCCTGCAGCAGTTCGTGGGCCGTGTGCCTCTTATCTCCTAAGCTGAGTAGTTTCAGCACGGCCTGCTGACGCTTGCCCACCGCTGTGCTGCCACGACGCGCGACACCGACTGCTGGCGACGCGCTGCTGCTGCTGACACATCTTGATTGCGAGACAGAGGTTGCGTTGGAGAAGGAGGAGGGTGCTTTAGTGGATGAAGCATACACCGCCGCAGATACCACCACCGAGCTGGGGCCCGCAATTCTGGGGGTGGGTAGGACGTGAGCGGTCCCAGGCTCTGACTCTGTCCCAGCCTCCACTAAATTCACCCAATGTGCCGTCAAGGAGATGTAGTGGCCCTGCCCGCCTGTGCTTGTCCACGTGTCCGTTGTTAAGTGGACCTTGGCAGTAACCGCGTTGGTGAGGGCGCGTACAATGTTGCGGGAGACGTGGTCATGCAGGGCTGGGACGGCACATCGGGAAAAGTAGTGGCGACTGGGAACTGAGTAGTGCGGGGCCGCCGCCGCCATCATACTTTTGAAGGACTCTGTTTCCACAACCCTATACGGCAGCATCTCAAGGCTGATAAATTTGGCTATGTGGACGGTTAACGCTTGAGCGTGCGGGTGCGTGGCGGCGTACTTGCGCTTGCGCTCAAACACTTGCGCTAGCGACGGCTGGACGGTGCGGTGCGAGACATTGCTGGATTGGGCCGAGGACAGCGGAGGTGAGGGTGTGGGTGCAGGCCAGGAGACGGTAGTGCCTGTGTCCTCAGAGCGGGGTTGGATCTCAGTGGCAGGTTGGGGCACAGGGGGAGAGGCAGCGGTGCAAACCGGAGGCGGTGAACGGCCTTCGTCCCACCCTGTGGGGTGCTTGGCCATCATATGTCTGCGCATGCTGGTGGTGATGAGGCTGTTGGTGGTGGCTCCCCGGCTGATCTTGGCGCGACAAAGGTTGCACACCACTGTTCGTCGGTCGTCAGGCGTCTCTGTGAAAAACTGCCAGACCTTAGAGCACCTTGGCCTCTGCAGGGTGGCATGGCGCGAGGGTGCGCTTTGGGAAACAGTTGGTGGATTATTCGGTCTGGCCCTGCCTCTACCCCTGGCCACCGCACTGCCTCTTGCAACCTGCCCTGCTGCTGCCCTTGCCTCCCCCTCTGAAGACCTGTCCTGAGTAGGCGTTGCAAACCAGGTGGGGTCAGTCACCTCATCGTCCTGCTGCTCTTCCTCCGAATCCTCTGTGCGCTCCTCCCTCGGACTTACTGCCCTTACTGCTACCTCACCGATAGACAACTGTGTCTCATCGTCATCGTCCTCCTCACCCACTGAAAGGTCTTGAGACAGTTGCCGGATGTCCCCAGCCTCATCCCCCGGCCCCCGGGAACTTTCCAATGGTTGGGCATCAGTGACGATAAACTCCTCTGGTGGGAGAGGAACCACTGCTGCCCAATCTGAGCAGGGGCCCGAGAACAGTTCCTGGGAGTGTTCCCGCTCCTGAGCATGTGTCATTGTAGTGGAGTGAGGAGGCTGGGAGGAAGGAGGAGCAGCAGACAGAGGATTTGGATTTGCAGCAGTGGACGGCGCAGAACTGTGGGTGGACGACAGGTTGCTCGAAGCACTTTCTGCCATCCACGACAGGACCTGCTCACACTGCTCATTTTCTAATAAAGGTCTCCCGCGTGGACCGATTAATTGTGCGATGAATGTGGGGACGCCAGAAACGTGCCTCTCTCCTAATCGCGCAGCAGTCGGCTGCGATACACCTTGATCAGGAGTTCGGCCTGTGCCCACACCCTCACTTGGCCCTCCGCATCCTCGGCCGCGTCCACGTCCTCTAGGCCTACCCCTACCCCTCAGCATGCTGTATTACCAGTGATTTGATTTCCCAGGCAGGAAATAAATTGGCGCAAGCCTGCTGTTAAACGTAGCTGGCTGCGTATGATTTATTTACGTTCTGCACCCACCACACACGTACCCAGAATGCTGAGGACTGTCAGAGGCAGGCCAAATAGAATGTTTCCCTTTTTTTTTTAAAGGGAAGGCCCACTGACTATATTCAATCAGATAAGAAATGTGTTCCACAGAACTGCAGTGTTATATGAAGTGCAGCAGAGCGGTGATTTTTCCCAGGCAGGAAATAAATTGGCGCAGGCCTGCTGTTAAACGTAGCTGGCTGCGTATGATTTATTTACGTTTTGCACCCACCACACACGTACCCAGAACGCTGAGGACTGTCAGAGGCAGGCCAAATAGAATGTTTCCCTTTTTTTTTTCAAGGGAAGGCCCACTGACTATATTCAATCAGATAAGAAATGTGTTCCACAGAACTGCAGTGTTATATGAAGTGCAGCAGAGCGGTGATTTTTCCCAGGCAGGAAATAAATTGGCGCAAGCCTGCTGTTAAACGTAGCTGGCTGCGTATGATTTATTGACGTTCTCCACCCACCACACACGTACCCAGAACGCTGAGGACTGTCAGAGGCAGGCCAAATGGAATGTTTCCCTTTTTTTTTTTAAAGGGAAGTCCCACTGACTATATTCAATCAGATAAGAAATGTGTTCCACAGAACTGCAGTGTTATATGAAGTGCAGCAGAGCGGTGATTTTTCCCAGGCAGGAAATAAATTGGCGCAAGCCTGCTGTTAAACGTAGCTGGCTGCGTATGATTTATTTACGTTCTGCACCCACCACACACGTACCCAGAACGCTGAGGACTGTCAGAGGCAGGCCAAATAGAATGTTTCCCTTTTTTTTTTCAAGGGAAGGCCCACTGACTATATTCAATCAGATAAGAAATGTGTTCCACAGAACTGCAGTGTTATATGAAGTGCAGCAGAGCGGTGATTTTTCCCAGGCAGGAAATAAATTGGCGCAAGCCTGCTGTTAAACGTAGCTGGCTGCGTATGATTTATTGACGTTCTCCACCCACCACACACGTACCCAGAACGCTGAGGACTGTCAGAGGCAGGCCAAATAGAATGTTTCCCTTTTTTTTTTTTTAAAGGGAAGGCCCACTGACTATATTCAATCAGATAAGAAATGTGTTCCACAGAACTGCAGTGTTATATGAAGTGCAGCAGAGCGGTGATTTTTCCCAGGCAGGAAATAAATTGGCGCAAGCCTGCTGTTAAACGTAGCTGGCTGCGTATGATTTATTTACGTTCTCCGACCACCACACACGTACCCAGAACGCTGAGGACTGTCAGAGGCAGGCCAAATAGAATGTTTCCCTTTTTTTTTTTAAAGGGAAGGCCCACTGACTATATTCAATCAGATAAGAAATGTGTTCCACAGAACTGCAGTGTTATATGAAGTGCAGCAGAGCGGTGATTTTTCCCAGGCAGGAAATAAATTGGCGCAAGCCTGCTGTTAAACGTAGCTGGCTGCGTATGATTTATTTACGTTCTGCACCCACCACACACGTATCCAGAACGCTGAGGACTGTCAGAGGCAGGCCAAGTAGAATGTTTCCCTTTTTTTTTAAAGGGAAGGCCCACTGACTATATTCAATCAGATAAGAAATGTGTTCCACAGAACTGCAGTGTTATATGAAGTGCAGCAGAGCGGTGATTTTTCCCAGGCAGGAAATAAATTGGCGCAAGCCTGCTGTTAAACGTAGCTGGCTGCGTATGATTTATTTACGTTCTGCACCCACCACACACGTACCCAGAACGCTGAGGACTGTCAGAGGCAGGCCAAATAGAATGTTTCCCTTTTTTTTTTTTAAAGGGAAGGCCCACTGACTATATTCAATCAGATAAGAAATGTGTTCCACAGAACTGCAGTGTTATATGAAGTGCAGCAGAGCGGTGATTTTTCCCAGGCAGGAAATAAATTGGCGCAAGCCTGCTGTTAAACGTAGCTGGCTGCGTATGATTTATTTACGTTCTGCACCCACCACACACGTACCCAGAACGCTGAGGACTGTCAGAGGCAGGCCAAATAGAATGTTTCCCTTTTTTTTTAAAGAAAAGGCCCACTGAATATATTCAATCAATAATATATGTCTTCTGGCCCTGCCTACACAATTCTGTCCCTGTAGTATTACTGCAGGGCGCAATGCTCTGCACAGCCGATTTTGAAAAAAAAAAAAAAATGCAACACTGCTAACAGCAGCCTGCACAGTACTGCACACGGTTTAATGTGGCCCTAAGAAGGACCGTTGGGGTTCTTGAAGCCTACACTAACTCCTAACGCTCTCCCTACAGCAGCTCCGGCACCAGCAGCACTGTCCCTCAGCTATCTCACAAGGCATCTGAGGCGAGCCGCGGGAGGGGCCGACTTTTATACTCGGGTGACATCTGATCTCCCCAGCCACTCACAGCAGGGGGGTGGTATAGGGCTGGAACATCACAGGGGGAAGTTGTAATGCCTTCCCTGTCTTTCAATTGACCAGAAAAGCGCGCTAACGTCTCAGACAGGAAACTGAAAGTAACCCGAACATCGCATGGTACTCGTTACGAGTAACGAGCATCCCGAACACGCTAATATTCGCCCGAACATCAAGCTCGGACGAGTACGTTCGCTCATCTCTAGTGTGCATCAAGTTTTCCTTTATAGACTGTTTGCTCTTATTTTCATTCTCTGGATGCCTTAGCAACCCATCGGACCCCCCATGATCATATCATGGGGAGCTAATGGGTGACAGAGAAAGCCCCTTCCCTCTGTCAGCATCTTAGGTAAATCAATCTAAGGGGTTAAACAGCCAGGATCAGAGTTAACTCTGATCTTGTCCGTTAGAGCTGGAGTCATGACCCTGACAACCAATGCGTCATAAAAGAAAAATACATAGAAATAAGACCCCTTAGTGACTGCCTTCAAAAAGCATATTGGTGGTCACTAAGGGGTTAAACTGGTTGTACGCCTTGCAGCCAATAGTTGCAGAGACTATAGAGAATGACCCCTTGTATGCTGAATCAGGCCTCAGGGCTTTTCCCAGTCTGGCAAATCTGTGTTCAAGTTGACAAGAAACTTTATTACTGGGTATCTATCTCCTTACCGTGACTCATTACATAAATGTCATTAGTTCCTTTCATCAATATGTGTGACCAGGGTCTAAGAGAAGAGAATTGTCCTTTACGTATCATATTTCTTTATTTAACAACTGATGGATATTATTATTTGAAAATGTTAACTGTTACCTGCATTGGCCGAGTGCCGTGGGTTTTTCCTGCATAATTATACTATACCTGTTTTAGCTGTTATAGAACACACATTAAACAAACTGTCATGTTTGCTATGTAAATAATGCTTGCACACCACAGGTAAAGGAAATAATTGGTGTATAACGCAGTCTTGTGTACCATCAGCTCTAGAAACACTATAATCCTAGTTGACTAGGGTAATATTCGTCACATTATTAGGTGCAGCCTTGTAATTCATAGCAGGTGCAATATTTCCACTAGGGCTACATTGATACAGGCAAGCGGGATATCAAGCCAATATCACACCTGCCAATGTGCGATTTTCACAGCAATGCAAAACGTTTTTGATTAAAATTCCCATAGTTTCTGTGAAATGGCGATTCTCACAAATGTATTTCACACGCATGAAAGGATCACTAGCATTTCCCATTCACTTGAATGGGAAACATTGCCTTGCCATGTGCTATCTTTGAAGGTTCCATTGAAAACAATGAGCGAGGTGTTCCAAAGGAATGCCCAAAGTAGAACATGCTGTCATTTTCAAAAGAATGGATTTCATATTTGTGCGATGTGCACAAGACCCGTGCGAAAATATTGTTTGTGTGAATGCGTCCATACCCAGATGCTGGTTATCCAAGTTTCTGACTCCAATAGTTACTTTCAGTCATACCATCGAAGGTGTTTAACAGAATATTTATATATACAAATACACTGACTGTACCAACTTCGCTGGTACTTCTTACCTAATATACAATATCCATACCTGTCATTGTGAGCACATTGCTTAGTAAGTAACCTTTATTATTCACAGAGGAGTGCTCCTAATAAATGGCATCAATGATCACAGCACAAATGGGTGTCTTGGTTAGCTACAGGTTAGGTCTTCACTGTAGAGGAGAGACTCAAGCCGCAGATACATTAGTAAAACATTTGTAAAAAATATTTAATTTGCAAACCTCACTGACTGTGATAAATAAGAAATTTCCTTTATGAGCAATTTTGGGTTGTCCAGAATTAGAATAAAGAGGAACAGTGTTTATCGCTAAATCAAGGTACATGGCGAACTGTGCAGAGTAATAGTTTCATGTTTTATAGTGTTTAAACATATTCTGCGCCTCCAACCTGTTTCCAGAGTATCTCAAGGTAGGGCTTATGTATGAAACTTTTACAAATGGCTACCACCTGACTGTTGCAGCCAATCAGAAGCCACAGTGGTCATGTGCATCATGACTCCCAGCATCTGAGCAGTGATGCCAGGAGAGTAGCATGTGACTCCTGTGGCTTCTGATTGGCTACAGCAGTCAGGTGGTAGCTGTTCCTGCACAAAGCCCGGGAGAACCTTGGAAACTGCAGTGCTGGATTGTCATGGAAGAGAATGGATACTAAAACTGCTTTTATTATGTAAACAGATTTGGATCCATTTTTTAAAACCAGTGTCACATCTGGACAAAACCTTTAATGATATAGCTAATTTTTGTAGGAAGATTGCTATGGAGACCTTGTAGCTGGCCATGCTATAGGGACCTAATGGCTGTTATGGGCACACTGCAGCTGTCATTGTTAAGAGGGTACGTCGGCTGTCTGCCTTATTCGACTTTGTGGCTATTGATGTGCTGTAACTTAAGCATTGTAATTATTACTGTCAACAGTTAAAATGTCATACCTTGAAATACACTTGAAATAGCACTTATAAAAGCACTAACAGAAAACCCATAAACCAATCACAAACCACAAAAAACCACACCTCTTGACAGTCTTATCCATTCATTGGTGCTCTGAACTTCATGGCAGGTGTACCCACTTCTGGATGAGAGTAGCTCATATGCCTCACAGCTATATATTAACATAATGACATGGATGCAGGACTATCGTTGCCATGGACTCATGACAACAAACATAGTGTTCCACTGTGCATGTCTTCTCTGTACCCATACACAATAGATACTGCTATATTCAAATGTCCCATGGCTGCAGGAAAAGCAGAGCTGTGTTTGTCATACCGGCCCTATTTATACATAGAGGGGACAAGTGGAGATCATTACATATCTGTCCATACTGTCAATGTTATTAACCCCCTCCATAAGGTCACGAGCCCTTATTAAGAATATATATGTTATTAAACACAGGTCTATATACACACGTCAAATCAATCATTATCCAAATAAGGACCTATTGATATATATCTAGGACTCTGTTCCCTAATAGCAGTATCAAAAAATACCATTATATTCAAGCACCTCTGATGATTACTTCACCACAGAGTGGACTTATTTGGTGTGCCGCTGACAACACCTATTCCTCTCGTACAACAGTTGGACCCTCTCTGGTACAGGAAAACTCAGCTCTCCAGTAGCACTGGGGCAGCTTACTCCTCACAAGGCTCTCTGTAAAAACTGCTGAGACACGATCCAGGAACTGCCTTTTATACCTAGTCCATCAACCAATCAATAGGCAGCTCAGGTCCTGTTAATCCATAGTAGCAAAGTTAGAGTAGAAAAATCACAGTCATGTGACCACTCTAAAGTTTGTAACAAGAACATAAATAAGGTCCAGCAATAAAATACATAAATATACATTTATACTGCTGTCTGTCTATCTGCCCTCACTGTCGGTGTCTTTCCTGGTGACAGTTTGGTGCTTGCGGTCTGTATTGAAGATGACGTTTCCTTGGACAATTGGCGGACCTCCCTGTGGCACTTGCGTTACAACAGTTGGGTATTGCCACTCCAGGAATCCGAGTTGAACACTCTCTGGTACAGGGAAACTCAGTTCTCCAGTAACACTGGGGCAGCTCAATCCTCACAAGGCTCTCTATAAAAACTACTGAGTAACCATCCAGAACCTGCCTTTTATACCTAGTCCATCAGCCAATCAATAGGCAGCTCAGGTCCTGTTAATCAACAGCAGCAAAGTTAGAGTAGAAAAATAACAGTCGTGTGATCTCTCTAAAGGTTGTAGCAAGAACATAAAGTCCAGCAATAAAATACATACATGTATAGACATTGGTATTTAACCCCTGCACACGAACGGGAAGGATTCCAGACATGGAATACCGCAGTGGAATCTGACCCGGTGCCCGACCAGCATCCACACATACTTGTCATTTCTTGTCTTTTTCTGTACTGCGGATGGTCCAGTTGGCGAGCGATCAAACATACGCAGTGCAGATTTTTAATTAAATGTTTATCTTTCCCGCATAATCGCTAGGTGATGACGCGGGTCCCACGACCTTTCCGCAATATCAATTGTGGAAGGGACGTGGGTCGGACGGCTTCCATTGACTTTAATAGAGGCTGTCCGTGCAAAGCCCGCATGAAAATAGAGCATTCTGAAATTTTTCCTCCACGAGTGTAAAATCACAGTCGCTGTCTCCTCATGAGAAAGGACATGCGGATGCGCCATTGGTTTGAATTGGTGCAGATAGTCAGCGAGGGAGACGCTTGCGGATTCTGCAATTCAAACCCAGTCATGTGCAGGGGGCCTTACTCTCTGACTATATCTTTACAATCTCTGACCAGCAGCCCCCTAAAAGCAGCCATGTAAGGGAGCTAAAAATCTTCCTTAAGGAACCCTGACACTGGTTTTGTTATGGGGCATTGTGACTGTTATTATGGCACTAGACACGAACTATGAGGGAATGGTGAGCACAATGGTAAGAGTGGATGTTTTGTTTTTTAATCATAATTTAAAGTTATTTTTTTGCATAAGACCTGAAGCTGTATTTTCCATATTCATTATGATGATATTTATTGCCGCTATTTAAGAAGAGCTGCTGGAACTTCTTATTCTAAGAGTAAAAGTAATTTGTAAGTTCTGCAGAAGAAATTACATGCTTTATATACAGCATATGTTGTATGTCATTACCTTCATGTGTATAATGAGTATCTTTACTTTCATGTCTGTAGATTGATACAACCTGTGAAACTGCAAAAGCCCAGTATGGCCTGCCAATAAGGCCTCCCATGTGTCATACAAATGGCAAGAGAATTCTGTATGTTAGACTATATTCTGGTTGCCCTTTAATTGTGTCCCCATAGATACTAATTGTCCAGAATGCCCAGAATGATGTGATAGCTTTGCTGTGATAATTGGGAAGGGGGAAAGGGAAGAGATGACAAGTGGCTAATATGCTACAGCAGTTTTCAATGGGTCTAGCCAACCATCTAATATGTAAGATCCTTTGTTCTTCTATATGGGCCTCCACTATACACTTGTGCTTCAGTCTATCTCCCTCTCCCAATTGAACAGGAAGTTGAGCTAAAAAGGCTTGTGGTAAATGAGTGTTTATGACGATAGCCAAGTTACCATTATTTTCACTTGCAGTGGAAGTGATTTGCCTAGTAGCTAGATACATTAAGAAATGATTTAGAATACAATCCCTGATATTTTTCCCAAAGTACCTTCAAACCAGAGATATTCTGTAAATTGTGCATCTATGTTAGAAGCCATTTACATGAAATATTAGAGAATTGTATCATTTGCTATTTTGTACTATTTTGTCACAAAATTGCTTTAGTAGTTTTATCTTGGTAAAAATGTGTAAATGTACTTTAAGCCCGCTAAAACTTAAGACAAATTCTGCTCCTTCTGTGGGAATGGGACATTACAATTTTGGACAAACAGAGCTTGTTCTACTTGAAACGTCTGTAGGTCCAGTCCTATCAGTGCTACCAAAATGCTTTTCTTAACACTTACAGAACAGGCATTACAGCCATTTGAAGTGAGGTCGGGAATACTAAATTCATAGTCCCTTTCTGTCGGTCAGTATGCAGAGCAGAGAGAGAGAGGGCAGCAGAGAATGATCTGTGATAATCTTGTCTCTCCCCCATCCCAGGGAATGGGTGGCATGGATTTTTCTTCATGCTGTCACCCCTCATCAATCAGAGAACACATTTGCTCTCTCACTGACACAAATAGGGGAATGTTTTTCCAGAAAAGGAGTGAAAAGACGAGGATTCATCCAATCCCTTTTCTATACCATTTAACTCTGCAAATTCTATAGTAATTGCTGCCTAAACATTTTCATAGAAAATTTTAAAAGGTTCTTTCCTCTTACATAGGGCTTTAGATATTGAAAAAAATAAAAACTACACATAACTGGTATTGCCACATGCATAACAACCCATACTATAAAATATGACATTTCTCCAGCACAGTAAATTCCGTAAGATAAAAACATAAAAAAGAAAATGCCGAGATAAGCATTTTCTGTTCATTTTACTTCCCTTAGGGTGCCTACTAGAGATGAGCGAAAGTACTCGTTACGAGTACTTACGCACCCGAGTCCCGCCATTTTCGAATACTGCAGTACTCGGGCGTAAAGATTCGGGGGGCGCCGTGGCGGCACGGGGGGTAGCAGTGGGGAGTGGGGGGGAGAGGGAGAGAGAGAGGGCTCCCCCCTGTTCCCCGCTGCTCCCCCCCCGCACCGCCACGCCTCTCCCCGCCCCCCGGCACCCCCCGAATCTTTACGCCCGAGTACTGAAGTACTCGAAAATGGCGGTACTCGGGTGCGTAAGTACTCGTTACCTACCCACTGGCGATTTTTTTTCCTGCGATGCTAAATTGCGTTTTGCGTTTTTTCTGAAGTGCAATTAGCATAGAATGTGTTCTTGTCCATTTGGTTTTTTTTTTTCGTTTCGTTGCAATTTTTCACATAGAAACTGTCAGTTGCATATGTCTCCTTATTTTTCTCTTAATGCACCCATGATTGCCAATGCAAATTAACGAAAAACGCAGCGAAAAAGGCACGAAAAACTCCGCAAAAAGGCGCGGAAAACGTGCAGAAAACACGCGAAAAACGCTCCATTTTTTACGCACGAAAATCGGCAACGCCAGTGGGTAGGTGCCCTTAACCAGGAATAAAAGTTGTACATACATCAAAATAGTAGGACTACAAACGACAAGTTGTCCCACAAAAAAGAAGCCCTCATACATTTCTTTTGATGGAAAAATAAAAATGCTCTGATCTTGGAATGTGGTGACACAAAAAAAGTCTTTTAAAGAAAAGTGTGTTTTTTTTGTACGAAAGTAGTAAAAACAATAAAACTGCTGTGCCACTGTTTTTTGTTGCAGGAGAGTGGAGTAGTGGAGGAATGGTAACACCTTACTTCTGTGAGACCTGTTTGCCATTTAATCTGAATTGTGATGATAAAAAGAGAAGCTGGCATTGCACGTGTGCTCCAGGATGGTGCCCAGACACAGGCATCTGTGAATGTTGGTTTGAATACTTTGCATTGCGAGGATCCAGCTGAAACAATGAGGGCAATATCAACTATCGAATCCAATGCATTATAGCCAATTACAGCAAATTATTTGGTGCTATATAAAAAAATCTATTTGCCACTACTTTGGATTGATCAATTGTAGAAGGAAGAGTACCCAGGTCCCAGATTTCCGGCTCACTTGCGGAAAACTTGATCGCTAAGGCCGCCTGCACACGAGCGTTCCGGATTCCGCTAGCGGATTTTCACGCGCGTATGGTACCTAAATGTGCTTGCGGATAGGTGCGGATGCGTGAAAAATCACGCGCGGATATACGCGGATGTGTTGCGGAAAAAAACGCGCAGAAAAACCAGCAGACACCCCTTATTGTAAACCCAACCCCTAGAGAACTGCCCATTCCTTGGAAAACAGCTTAAAAACCAACACCCAGACCCCGTTTTGTCCCTCTTGCTTGTGCGAGCACCGTTAAATTATTCTGGCAACATGCTTTCACCCGGTGAGCAGATGTCTTTGTGGGCATGGTTGATCCATGTAACTTTTTTCAGGCGCTTCTCCAGCGTGACTTTATTTCAGTCATTGCAAAAAAATTCACAAGAGGAATTCATTACTACAGATTTTGCATTCTTACATCCTGCATTGGCAAGAAATACTACCTATCTCCCTCTACAAATTTGCCTGTGAAGCTCTGTGCTGTGTGTTGGGACACCTCCTACCATGCCTACTTCCTGTAGTCATAGCAACCAGTGACTCCATCTGCAGCCGCACTGCGGATGTACTGCGTGAAAAAACGCACCCATTCACTTGTATTGGAGGCTTCACGCGCAGATCCGACCCAAATTAGAACAGGTCGCAGATTTTTTCACGCGCGTGAAAAAACGCGATACAAATCCATCCGTCTGGGGACAACTGTGGATCTTCATAGGAGTATATTGGCTGCGGTCTGGGGCAGATAATGTGCCTAAAATAACGCGCTGGAAATTCCGTTCGTGTGCAGGCACCCTTAGGCCGCCTGCACACAAGCGGGTCGGATCTGGCAGCGAGAATTCTCGCCGCGGGACCCGACCCGAGAGCCTGCAGGGACGAGCGCATACTCACCCGCGCCTGGCGGCCCCAGCTCTTTCATGTGCCGGCTGCCGCGCAGCCGGCGCATGCGCAGACCGGAGCCGGAGGCCGGGTGAGTGCGTGCCCCGCACAAAAATAGGACATGCCGCGGTTTGTTTGCCGCGCGAGATTTCGCACGGCCAAACCGCGGCCATCTGCATAGGAGTGCATATTGTAATGCACTCCTATGCAAACTTTCAGTGGCGGAAATCCCGCGGGAAATCCCGCGGCGGGATTTCCGCCTGTGTGCAGGCGGCCTTACTGAGAAATATCAGGATGCAGAGAACACATTTACAGAATTTGCTTGTTTAACTCCTCCTGTAACCCCAGTAAGAAGTGCTCATGATACAACTATAGCTGTACTTCTTTTGATCAGACTTCCAATACGTTTCCTAGCTCCTTAACTGAGATGGGTAAGCATAGCCCTGTTTTGTATGCTTCATCTGCCTCTGCAAATGTTATCATGCAGGCTGCTTCAGCACAAGCTTGCGATGTGAATACACAAAACGATATACAAAGTGAACCTATTCTGTGTGATTTTATTTTAGCTGTGACAAAAAGCAAACTGTTTTGGCCTCCCTTTCTGCCCAAGTTGGTAGTAGCTTGAAAGAGGATGTTTAGTTTATAAGAAATGATTGGCAGAGAGTTATTTAAAGACTGTCTAAAGCAGAGATACGTATTAATGAAATGGAAGAAAAAATTGTCCCTATGCAGGATATGATTGGTAAATGTGATCAGTCTATTCGTACCCTGCAATATAAAACAGATGATCTAGGAAATAGGTTTAGGAGAAACAATTTGTGACTGGTGGGAGTTCCAGGAAATCTGCTAAAGCCATAGCTGAGAGAATTTTTTCAAAAATGTCGGCCCATTTTTTTTCCCGTGGAGAGGGCCCACAGAGTCCCTGCTAAACTACCTTCACCTGGTGCAATCCCAAGAACAGTTTTAATAAAACTCCTGCATTATCAGGATCAGGATTTTAAAGAGAGCAAGAGAGATGAAACAAATAACTATGGATGGCCATCGTATTGCTCATTTTCCAGATTATTCAGTAGACATACAAAACCCCCCCCAAATGAATGTAGTTTCAGGATGTTAAGAGAAGGCTCCTGAGGTTTCTGTTGCCTTATGCTGTTTTATATCTGGCACAGCAGAGAGTTGTGATGCAGGGGAGACTTTCTTTTTTTAATAATTATGAGGATGCTGCCTCTTGGATTGATAAAAACGAACGATATTCCTATAAGGCCTTATTTAGACGACCGTACATCGGCTCAGTTTTCACGCCGAGCCAATATACGGTGTCCTTGTCTGCAGGGGGGGGGGGATGGAAGAGCCAGGAGCAGGAACTGATCTCCCGCCCCCCTCTCTGCCCCTTGCCACTATTTGCAATAGGAGGAGGTGAGATGGGGGCGGAGCTAAGTCCCAGCCTTTGACCCCGCCCCCACCCTCCCATTGCAAATAGTGGCGATGGGCGGGGAAGGGGCCAGAGCTCAGTTCCTGCTCCTGGCTCTTCCATCCCCCCCCCCTGCAGACAAGGAGACCTATATCGGCTCGGCGTTAGGACCGAGCCGATATACGGTCGTCTAAATAAGCCCTCATAGTGATAAGTAGCCTTTTTTATTTATGGATTACCAAATTAGATTATTAGGGTGATAGGTAGGAAGTTTTTAGGTGGTGCTCCTCAGTTTGTAGTAGTCTTACTTTGAGATTGTTTTTTTTTCACTATTATCATTATGTCTAGGTGATTAGTGCCCTGAGGAATTGGGGTATATGTGTTCATGGTTGGGTGTGGTGTGGTTTTTTCCAATGTTTCTTTGCTATTTTTTCTTCTCCCCCCTCCTCCAGTATGCAATGCAACCGACATCACAAAATATGTGTATAGGTAAAAAACATGACAATGAATATCATTTACCATGGTTCATGAGGTTAATATAATCTCATGGAATGTGCAGTGGGGTGTGGGGGATAGATCTGAAAGGTATGCTGTTATTTTAACTCTTCAGCTATTTCAACCAGCCATTGTTTGTTTATTAGAGACTCATTTCATAAGAGATTCTGTACACTTGATTCACCATTCTCGTTGGGCACACTCTTTTCATTCTGTGTACTTGAGTTATTCACATGGTGTAAGTGAACGGATTCATAAAACTATTCCTTTTAGATGTGAGTCCTCCCTAATAGATTCCAAGGGTAGATTTTCTTGTCTTAGATGTACTATTTCACATAAGAATAATTTTTTAATGGCAATGTATTAAAAAGGTGATCGAAATTATGGCTATATCTCCTGCTGTTCCTGCGTGACTTTAATAATTGTCTGGATTCCTATTTGGATAGATGTAATAAGGGCTCTATAGTGGCTTCTCCTTCCCTGACTGCTTTTGCACTCTTATTTGTAAAACTATGTCTGTGAGACTTGTGGAGGCTGAGAAATCCAGAAGTCCAACAATATTCTTGCAACTCTAGCTCACATAATACATTTCCCAGAATGGTACTCCATCTATGTGCCCTTATGAACATCTTTTTAGAGTGCTACGATATTACAGGATATAGACATTAGGTGACCAGCGGGGTTGTTGTTCCGGGTCTTGGAGTTAGGTAGGAACTCAAACGTTGATCTAGGGATTATTCTGACTGCCATATGCAGTGTGGAAGGAATTTTTTTTCCTCCAAATGAGCTCAATTGGCTCCTTTTTTTTTTTTGCCTTCCTCTGAACCAACTGGCGGGAGGGGTTGAAAGAGGCTGAACTAAACGGACATTGTTTTCATTCAGCCTAACATAGTATGTTACTATGTTATGTTCGTACAATAGAGTATCTACCGCAAACTGTGTCTGATCACTCCCCACTTTGCATACTCGCTAAGGGCAATTACTCGAATGAGTATTGTCCTTAGCAAGTACCTGCCCTCTCGAAGAAAAGATTCGGGTGCTGGCTGGGGTGAGCGCTGAGTTGCGGGAGGGAGCAGGGGGGAGCAGAGGGGGAAGGGGAGAAAGGGAGAGAGAGATCTCCCCTCCGTTCCCCTGCCTCTCCTCCGCCGGCACCCGTATCTTTTCTTCCGAGTGGGCAGGTACTCGCTAAGGACAATGCTCGCTCGAGTAATTGCCCTTAGCGAGTATGCTAGCTCATCTCTATTGTTATCCCTAAATAGTAGAGAATTTGGCTTTGATGGAATTTGGAAGTTAAATCCCTTCTAGTTAAATCTCCTTGATGGCACCACTAGGACGGAAGAGGTTTTACTGAAATTTTTTAATACTAATATTGCTTCCTCTTCATTGTCTGTGGTGTGGGATGTTATGAAGGCATTTGTGCGTGGTCATTATATTCAGAAGATTAGTTTGTATAAATCTAAATCTCAGGATGCTATTATGACCCTCCAGCAACGAGTCTTAGAAGCAGAGCAAGCCTTCCACTAATCATGCAGAAATTAATTGGAAAGAGGCACAGTCCTGCCTTGCAGAACATGTGAGGTATCACGAAAAACAAGCGTCTTTTTATGAAGCAGAAGATTTAGGACTAGAGATGAGCGAACGTACTCGTCCGAGCTTGATGCTCGGGCGAATATTAGCGTGTTCGGGATGCTCGTTACTCGTAACGAGTACCACGCGATGTTCGGGTTACTTTCAGTTTCCTCTCTGAGACGTTAGCGTTACAACTTCCCCCTGTGATGTTCCAGCCCTATACCACCCCCCTGCTGTGAGTGGCTGGGGAGATCAGATGTCACCCGAGTATAAAAGTCGTCCCCTCCCGCGGCTCGCCTCAGATGCCTTGTGAGATAGCTGAGGGACAGTGCTGCTTGTGCCGGAGCTGCTGTAGGGAGAGCGTAAGGAGTTAGTGTAGGCTTCAAGAACCCCAACGGTCCTTCTTAGGGCCACATCTAACAGTGTGCACTAGTGTGGAGGCTGCTGTTAGCAGTGTTGCGCATTTTTTTTTTCCAAATCGGCCGTGCAGAGCATTGCGCCCTGCAGTAATACTACAGGGACAGAAGTGGTGGTTAGGCAGGGAGAGTGTTAGGAGTTAGTGTAGGCTTCAAGAACCCCAACGGTCCTTCTTAGGGCCACATCTAACAGTGTGCAGTAGTGTGGAGGCTGCAGTTAGCAGTGTTGCACTTTTTTTTTTTTCCAAATCGGTCGTGCAGAGCATTGTGCCCTGCAGTAATACTACAGGGACAGAATTGTGTAGGCAGGGCCAGAAGACATATTTTATTGATTGAATATACGCAGTGGGCCTTTCCTTGAAAAAAAAGGGAAAAAATTCTATTTGGCCTGCAGGCTTGCGCCAATTTATTTCCTGCCTGGGAAATCACCGCTCTGCTGTAGTTAATAACTCTGCAACACTGCAGTTCTGTGACACATTTGCAGGGCCACAACACATTTATTATTGATTGAATATACGCAGTGGGCCTTTCCTTGAAAAAAAAGGGAAAAAATTCTATTTGGCCTGCCTCTGACAGTCCTCAGCGTTCTGGGTACGTGTGTGCTGGGTGGAGAACGTAAACAAAAATCATACGCAGCCAGCTAAGTTTAACAGCAGGCTTGCGCCAATTTATTTCCTGCCTGGGAAATCACCGCTCTGCTGTAGTTAATAACTCTGCAACACTGCAGTTCTCTGACACATTTGCAGGGCCACAACACATTTATTATTGATTGAATATACGCAGTGGGCCTTTCCTTGAAAAAAAAGGGAAAAAATTCTATTTGGCCTGCAGGCTTGCGCCAATTTATTTCCTGCCTGGGAAATCACCGCTCTTCTGTAGTTAATAACTCTGCAACACTGCAGTTCTGTGACACATTTGCAGGGCCACAACACATTTATTATTGATTGAATATACGCAGTGGGCCTTTCCTTGAAAAAAAAAGGGAAAAAATTCTATTTGGCCTGCCTCTGACAGTCCTCAGCGTTCTGGATACGTGTGTGCTGGGTGGAGAACGTAAACAAAAATCATACGCAGCCAGCTAAGTTTAACAGCAGGCTTGCGCCAATTTATTTCCTGCCTGGGAAATCACAGCTCTGCTGTAGTTAATAACTCTGCAACACTGCAGTTCTGTGACACATTTGCAGGGCCACAACACATTTATTATTGATTGAATATACGCAGTGGGCCTTTCCTTGAAAAAAAAGGGAAAAAATTCTATTTGGCCTGCAGGCTTGCGCCAATTTATTTCCTGCCTGGGAAATCACCGCTCTGCTGTAGTTAATAACTCTGCAACACTGCAGTTCTGTGACACATTTGCAGGGCCACAACACATTTATTATTGATTGAATATACGCAGTGGGCCTTTCCTTGAAAAAAAAGGGAAAAAATTCTATTTGGCCTGCAGGCTTGCGCCAATTTATTTCCTGCCTGGGAAATCACCGCTCTGCTGTAGTTAATAACTCTGCAACACTGCAGTTCTGTGACACATTTGCAGGGCCACAACACATTTATTATTGATTGAATATACGCAGTGGGCCTTTCCTTGAAAAAAAAGGGAAAAAATTCTATTTGGCCTGCCTCTGACAGTCCTCAGCGTTCTGGGTACGTGTGTGCTGGGTGGAGAACGTAAACAAAAATCATACGCAGCCAGCTAAGTTTAACAGCAGGCTTGCGCCAATTTATTTCCTGCCTGGGAAATCACCGCTCTGCTGTAGTTAATAACTCTGCAACACTGCAGTTCTCTGACACATTTGCAGGGCCACAACACATTTATTATTGATTGAATATACGCAGTGGGCCTTTCCTTGAAAAAAAAGGGAAAAAATTCTATTTGGCCTGCAGGCTTGCGCCAATTTATTTCCTGCCTGGGAAATCACCGCTCTTCTGTAGTTAATAACTCTGCAACACTGCAGTTCTGTGACACATTTGCAGGGCCACAACACATTTATTATTGATTGAATATACGCAGTGGGCCTTTCCTTGAAAAAAAAAGGGAAAAAATTCTATTTGGCCTGCCTCTGACAGTCCTCAGCGTTCTGGATACGTGTGTGCTGGGTGGAGAACGTAAACAAAAATCATACGCAGCCAGCTAAGTTTAACAGCAGGCTTGCGCCAATTTATTTCCTGCCTGGGAAATCACAGCTCTGCTGTAGTTAATAACTCTGCAACACTGCAGTTCTGTGACACATTTGCAGGGCCACAACACATTTATTATTGATTGAATATACGCAGTGGGCCTTTCCTTGAAAAAAAAGGGAAAAAATTCTATTTGGCCTGCAGGCTTGCGCCAATTTATTTCCTGCCTGGGAAATCACCGCTCTGCTGTAGTTAATAACTCTGCAACACTGCAGTTCTGTGACACATTTGCAGGGCCACAACACATTTATTATTGATTGAATATACGCAGTGGGCCTTTCCTTGAAAAAAAAGGGAAAAAATTCTATTTGGCCTGCCTCTGACAGTCCTCAGCGTTCTGGATACGTGTGTGCTGGGTGGAGAACGTAAACAAAAATCATTCGCAGCCAGCTAAGTTTAACAGCAGGCTTGCGCCAATTTATTTCCTGCCTGGGAAATCAAATCACTGGTAATACAGCATGCTGAGGGGTAGGGGTAGGCCTAGAGGACGTGGGAGCGGCCGAGGACGCGGAGAGCCAAGCGAGGGTGTGGGCACAGGCCGAACTCCTGATCCAGGTGTATCGCAGCCGACTGCTGCGCGATTAGGAGAGAGGCACATTTCTGGCGTCCCCACATTCATCGCACAATTAATTGGTCAACGCGGGAGACCTTTATTAGAAAATGAGCAGTGTGAGCAGGTCCTGTCGTGGATGGCAGAAAGTGCTTCGAGCAACCTATCGTCCACCCACAGTTCTGCGCCGTCCACTGCTGCAAATCTGAATCCTCTGTCTGCTGCTCCTCCTTCCTCCCAGCCTCCTCACTCCACTACAATGACACATGCTCAGGAGCGGGAAGACTCCCAGGAACTGTTCTCGGGCCCCTGCTCAGATTGGGCAGCAGTGGTTCCTCTCCCACCAGAGGAGTTTATCGTCACTGATGCCCAACCATTGGAAAGTTCCCGGGGTCCGGGGGATGAGGCTGGGGACTTCCGGCAACTGTCTCAAAACCTTTCAGTGGGTGAGGAGGACGATGACGATAAGACACATTTGTCTATCGGTGAGGTAGTAGTAAGGGCAGTAAGTCCGAGGGAGGAGCGCACAGAGGATTCTGAGGAAGAGCAGCAGGACGATGAGGTGACTGACCCCACCTGGTTTGCAACGCCTACTCAGGACAGATCTTCAGAGGGGGAGGCAAGGGCAGCAGCAGGGCAGGTTGCAAGAGGCAGAGCGGTGGCCAGCGGTAGAGGCAGGGCCAGACCGAATGATCCACCAACTGTTTCCCAAAGCGCACCCTCGCGCCATGCCACCCTGCAGAGGCCAAGGTGCTCTAAGGTCTGGCAGTTTTTCACAGAGACGCCTGATGACCGACGAACAGTGGTGTGCAACCTTTGTCGCGCCAAGATCAGCCGGGGAGCCACCACCAACAGCCTCACCACCACCAGCATGCGCAGACATATGATGGCCAAGCACCCCACAAGGTGGGACGAAGGCTGTTCACCGCCTCCGGTTTGCACCGTTGCCTCTCCCCCTGTGCCCCAACCTGCCACTGAGATCCAACCCCGCTCTGAGGACACAGGCACTACCGTCTCCTGGCCTGCACCCACACCCTCACCTCCGCTGTCCTCGGCCCAATCCACCAATGTCTCGCACCGCACCGTCCAGCCGTCGCTAGCGCAAGTGTTTGAGCGCAAGCGCAAGTACGCCGCCACGCACCCGCACGCTCAAGCGTTAACCGTCCACATAGCCAAATTTATCAGCCTTGAGATGCTGCCGTATAGGGTTGTGGAAACGGAGTCCTTCAAAAGTATGATGGCGGCGGCGGCCACTACTTTTCCCGATGTGCCGTCCCAGCCCTGCATGACCACGTCTCCCGCAACATTGTACGCGCCCTCACCAACGCGGTTACTGCCAAGGTCCACTTAACAACGGACACGTGGACAAGCACAGGCGGGCAGAGCCACTACATCTCCCTGACGGCATATTGGGTGAATTTAGTGGAGGCTGGGACAGAGTCAGAGCCTGGGACCGCTCACGTCCTACCCACCCCCAGAATTGCGGGCCCCAGCTCAGTGGTGGTATCTGCGGCGGTGTATGCTTCCTCCACTAAAGCACCTTCCTCCTCCTCCTCCTCCAACGCAACCTCTGTCTCGCAATCAAGATGTGTCAGCAGCACGTCGCCAGCAGTCGGTGTAACGCGGCGTGGCAGCACAGCGGTGGGCAAGCGTCAGCAGGCCGTGCTGAAACTACTCAGCTTAGGAGATAAGAGGCACACGGCCCACGAACTGCTGCAGGGTCTGACAGAGCAGACCGACCGCTGGCTTGCGCCGCTGAGCCTACAACCGGGCATGGTCGTGTGTGACAACGGCCGTAACCTGGTGGCGGCTCTGCAGCTCGGCAGCCTCACGCACGTGCCATGCCTGGCCCACGTCTTTAATTTGGTGGTTCAGCGCTTTCTGAAAAGCTACCCACGCTTGTCAGACCTGCTCGTAAAGGTGCGCCGGCTCTGCGCACATTTCCGCAAGTTCCACACGGACGCTGCCACCCTGCGGACACTGCAACATCGGTTTAATCTGCCAGTGCACCGACTGCTGTGCGACGTGCCCACACGGTGGAACTCTACGCTCCACATGTTGGCCAGGCTCTATGAGCAGCGTAGAGCTATAGTGGAATACCAACTCCAACATGGGCGGCGCAGTGGGAGTCAGCCTCCTCAATTATTTTCAGAAGAGGGGGCCTGGTTGGCAGACATCTGCGAGGTCCTTCGAAACTTTGAGCAGTCTACCCAGGTGGTGAGCGGCGATGCTACAATCATTAGCGTCACCATTCCTCTGCTATGCATCTTGAGAAGTTCCCTGCAAAGCATAAAGGCAGACACTTTGCGCTCGGAAACAGAGCCGGGGGAAGACAGTATGTCGCTGGATAGTCAGAGCACCCTCCTGTCTATATCTCAGCGCATTCAGGAGGAGGAGGAGGAGCATGAGGAGGATGAGGAGGAGGGGGAAGAGACAGCTTGGCCCACTGCTGACGGTACCCATGCTGCTTGCCTGTCATCCTTTCAGCGTGTATGGCCTGAGGAGGAGGAGGAGGAGGAGGAGGATCCTGAAAGTGATCTTCCTAGTGAAGACAGCCATGTGTTGCGTACAGGTACCCTGGCACACATGGCAGGCATTCTAACATGAAGTCATTCTCGTGACCCTCGCGTTACACGCATTCTGGCCACTACGGATTACTGGGTGTACACACTGCTCGACCCACGGTATAAGGAGAACCTTTCCACTCTCATTCCCGAAGAGGAACGGGGTTCGAGAGTGTTGCTTTACCACAGGACCCTGGCGGACAAGCTGATGGTAAAATTCCCATCCGACAGCGCTAGTGGCAGAAGGCGCAGTTCCGAGGGCCAGGTAGCAGGGGAGGTGCGGAGATCGAGCAGCATGTACAGCACAGGCAGTGCAACAGTCTTTAAGGCCCTGGGCAGCTTTATGGCTCCCCAGCAAGACTGTGTCACCGCTCCCCAGTCAAGGCTGAGTCGGCGGGAGCACTGTAAACGGATGGTGAGGGAGTACGTAGCCGATCGCACGAACGTCCTCCGTGACGCCTCTGCCCCCTACAACTACTGGGTGTCGAAGCTGGACACGTGGCCTGAACTCGCGCTGTATGCCCTGGAGGTGCTTGCTTGTCCTGCGGCTAGCGTCTTGTCAGAGAGGGTGTTTAGTGCGGCTGGGGGAATGATCACAGATAAGCGTATCCGCCTGTCAACCGACAGTGCCGACAGGCTTACATTCATCAAGATGAGCAAAGCCTGGATTTCCCCAGACTTCTCTTCTCCACCAGCGGACAGCAGCGATACCTAAGCAATACGTAGGCTGCACCCGCGGATGGAAGCATCGTTCTCTCTCACCATCCAAAACGGGGACATTTCTGCTTCATCAATCTGTGTAAAATATTCCTCCTCCTCCTCCTGCTCCTCCTCCAGAAACCTCACGTAATCACGCCGAACAGGCAATTTTTCTTAGGGCCACAAGGCTCACTCATATAATTTTTCTAAACAATTTTTATACGTTTCAATGCTCTTAAAAGCGTTAAAACTTTAACTTGAACCAATTTTTCGTTAAACTGGGCTGCCTTCAGGCCTAGTTACCACTTAAGCCACATTAACCAAAGCGATTAATGGGTTTCACCTGCCATCTTGGTTGGGCATGGCCAATTTTTTCTGAGGTACATTAGTACTGTTGGTACACCAATTTTTTGGGCCCTCACCTACAGTGTAATCATAGTAATTTCTATGTTCTTCGCCTGCACTCATGGTACAGAAAGCTGTGTGGGGTTGGCCTACAATTTAGCTACATAAATGTAACTGGGGCCTTGTCTATACTGCAGCTAGTGAAATGTGAAAGAGACTGTTATCTCCCTAAACTGCTGCAATGGGAATGTTACTGGGGCCTGTCTTGAGTGCTACTATTACTGAAATGGAACTAAGACTGCGCTCCCCCTATACTGCTGCTAGTGATATGTTAGTGGGGCCTGTCCCTAATGCTACCGCTGAAATGTTAATAATTCTGGGCTCTGCCTATACCGCTGCTAATGGTATGTCACTGGGGTGTGGAAACAGAGGCTTCACAAAGACATGATGGCGGCGAGGCCATTTCCCACCAACACTGTTACTGTTAAGGTGCATATAACCACGGACACGTGTAGAGGACACATAGTGCCTCCAAAACATCCCCCTCCTCCTCCAACAATGAAAACATTCTTGGCAAATACCTTTGCATTGGTCCGTCTGGTGGCAGTCCAAGAATTTCACCTTTAACGACACAACAAGAGAGCACCACCACCATCTCCCCGCCACAGCCCACTTATTCCTGGCCACATTCCGAAAACCAACTACATGAAACCGTGCTACCAGGTCCGCAGTCACCACCACATTACCACCAACGAGGTTACTGTTAAGGTACATATTACCAGTCAGACTGGGGCATGCAGTGTGGGCCGAAGCCCACCTGCATTAACCACGACATTACCTCAGCTGTGTTGGGCAATGCAATGGGATATTTTTATGCACCGCCGGTGGCTTCCTGGCACCCACCCATGCTGTGGGTCCACAGGGAATTATAAATGCATCTGTTTCCACTTCTAAAGAACCCCAGTCTGACTGGGGCATGCAGTGTGGGCCGAAGCCCACCTGCATTAAGCACGACATTACTACCTCAGCTGTGTTGGGCAATGCAATGGGATATTTTTATGTACCGCCGGTGGGTTCCAGGGAGCCACCCATGCTGTAATTGCACACGGAGTTTAACCTACATCTGTCCACTTGTAAAGAACCCCAGTCAGACTGGGGCATACAGTGTGGGCCGAAGCCCACCTGCATTAAGCACGACATTACTACCTCAGCTGTGTTGGGCAATGCAATGGGATATTTTTATGTACCGCCGGTGGCTTCCTGGCACCCACCCATGCTGTGGGTCCACAGGGAATTATAAATGCATCTGTTTCCACTTCTAAAGAACCCCAGTCAGACTGGGGCATGCAGTGTGGGCCGAAGCCCACCTGCATTAAGCACAACATTACTACCTCAGCTGTGTTGGGCAATGCAATGGGATATTTTTATGTACCGCCGGTGGCTTCCTGGCACCCACCCATGCTGTGGGTCCACAGGGAATTATAAATGCATCTGTTTCCACTTCTAAAGAACCCCAGTCTGACTGGGGCATGCAGTGTGGGCCGAAGCCCACCTGCATTAAGCACGACATTACTACCTCAGCTGTGTTGGGCAATGCAATGTGATATTTTTATGTACCGCCGGTGGGTTCCAGGGAGCCACCCATGCTGTGGGTCCACAGGGAATTATAAATGCATCTGTTTCCACTTCTAAAGAACCCCAGTCAGACTGGGGCATGCAGTGTGGGCCGAAGCCCACCTGCATTAAGCACGACATTACTACCTCAGCTGTGTTGGGCAATGCAATGGGATATATTTATGTATCGCCGGTGGCTTCCTGGCACCCAACCATGCTGTAGGTCCACAGGGAATTATAAATGCATCTGTTTCCACTTCTAAAGAACCCCAGTCTGACTGGGGCATGCAGTGTGGGCCGAAGCCCACTCGTATTAAGCACGACATTACTACCTCAGCTGTGTTGGGCAATGCAATGGGATATTTTTATGTACCGCCGGTGGGTTCCAGGGAGCCACCCATGCTGTGGGTCCACAGGGAATTATAAATGCATCTGTTTCCACTTGTAAAGAACCCCAGTCAGACTGGGGCATGCAGTGTGGGCCGAAGCCCACCTGCATTAAGCACGACATTACTACCTCAGCTGTGTTGGGCAATGCAATGGGATATATTTATGTACCGCCGGTGGCTTCCTGGCACCCACCCATGCTGTGGGTCCACAGGGTATTATAAATGCATCTGTTTCCACTTCTAAAGAACCCCAGTCTGACTGGGGCATGCAGTGTGGGCCGAAGCCCACCTGCATTAAACATGACATTACTACCTCAGCTGTGATGGGCACTGCAATGGGTTATTTTTATGTACCGCCGGTGGGTTCCAGGGAGCCACCCATGCTGTCGGTCCACAGGGACTTCACAATAGGTAGTTGTACCTGCCTGTGTATATGAATTAAAAAGCCCGGTCTGACTGGGGCATGCAGACACCTTGACAGAATGAATAGTGTGTGGCACATAGGTTCCCCATTGCTATGCCCACGTGTGCAGCTCCAGATGGCGGTGGCACAGGATTATATTTCTCATTGCTTCTGTACAGCATTGTGGGCTATCGCCCCGCCCCTTTTAAAGAGGGTCGCTGCCCAGCCGTGCCAACCCTCTGCAATGTGTGCCTGCGGTTGCTCCTTATGGCAGACGCACTTATAAATAGACATGAGGGTGGTGTGGCATGAGGGCAGCTGAAGGCTGCGCAGGGACACTTTGGTGTGCGCTGTGGGGGGGGGGGGGTTGGGCAGCATGTAACCCAGGAGAAGTGGCAGCCGAGTGTCATGCAGGCAGTGATTGTGCTTTGTTGGAGGTAGTGTGGTGCTTAGCTAAGGTATGCATTGCTAATGAGGGCTTTTCAGAAGTAAAAGTTTTTGGGAGGGGGGGGGCACTCTTGCCGCTATTGTGGCTTAATAGTGGGACCTGGGAACTTGAGATGCAGCCCAACATGTAGCCCCTCGCCTGCCCTATCCGTTGCTGTGTCGTTCCCATCACTTTCTTGAATTGCCCAGATTTTCACACATGAAAACCTTAGCGAGCATCGGCGAAATACAAAAATGCTCGGGTCGCCCATTGACTTCAATGGGGTTCATTACTCGAAACGAACCCCCGAGCATCGCGATAATTTCGTTCCGAGTAACGAGCACCCGAGCTTTTTGGTGCTCGCTCATCTCTATTTAGGACTAAGGGGACGTCTGTGGTCATTTTTTTTGCTTCTATAACTAAGGCACTGGGATCATCATTGAGAAGGCCTGATAATTGTTGGGGGCCATTTTTTCTTTATTTTAAGGATTTTGTCTGATAATGAAAGAGCAATATTAGTTGCTCCCTTGACAGTAAATAAACTAAAGGATGCAGCAGCAAAACTTTGTAATGAAAAGACACATGGGTTGGATGGTCTTTCAAATGAATTTTTAAAATATTATCAAGATATACTTCTGCCGCATTTATTAATGGTTTTTAATTAATCATGGCATACATGTATACCTCCATCATCCATGAGAGATGTTAGAATTGACTTAATTTTTAAACCAGGAAAGAATTTGTATCTTCCAAATTTATCTCATTCAATATTTTTTTTTGACTACAGTTATAAGAATGTTAGTGAAGGCACTTCTGAAAAGATTACTTAAAAGATTCTTGATAGGATGCCCTTTGGTAAGAAGTAGAGATGAGCGAACGTACTCGTCCGAGCTTGATACTCGTTCGAGTATTAGCGTGTTCGAGATGCTCGTTACTCGTAACGAGTACCACACGATGTTCGAGTTACTTTCACTTTCATCTCTGAGACGTTAGCGCGCTTTTCTGGCCAATTGAAAGACAGGGAAGGCATTACAACTTCCCCCTGCGACGTTCAAGCCCTATACCACCCCCCTGCAGTGAGTGGCTGGGGAGATCAGGTGTCACCCGAGTATTAAAATCGGCCCCTCCCGCGGCTCGCCTCAGATGCGTTGTGAGATAGCTGAGGGACAGTGGTATCGTGTTGGAGCTGCTGTAGGGAGAGTGTTAGGAGTTAGTGTAGGCTTCAAGAACCCCAACGGTCCTTCTTAGGGCCACATCTAACTGTGTGCAGTAGTGTAGAGGCTGCTTTTAGCAGTGTTGCACATTTTTTTTTTTTGGTATATCGGCCGTGCAGAGCATTGCGCCCTGCAATAATACTCCAGGGATAGAATTGTGTAGGCAGGGCCAGAAGACATATATTATAGATTGAATATACGCAGTGGTCCTTTAGAAAAAAATATTTGAAAAAAAACTATTTGGCCTGCCTGTCACTCTGCTCAGTGTTCTGGGTCTGTGTCTGCTGGGGGTAGTAGTTCTCCAAATAAATACGCAGCCAGCTAAGTGTTACAGCAGGCTTGCGCCAAATTATTTCCTGGCTCTGAAATCACCGGTCTGTTGCACTTAATAACAGTGCAACACTGCAGTTCCGTCACACAGTCCAGGGACAGAATTGTGTAGGCAGGGCCAGAAGACATATATAGATTAAATATACGCAGTGGTCCTTTTGAAAAAAATATTTGAAAAAAAACTATTTGGCCTGCCTGTCACTCTGCTCAGTGTTCTGGGTCTGTGTCTGCTGGGGGTAGTAGTTCTGCAATAAATACGCAGCCAGCTAAGTGTTACAGCAGGCTTGCGCCAAATTATTTCCTGGCTCTGAAATCACCGGTCTGTTGCACTTAATAACAGTGCAACACTGCAGTTCCGTCACACAGTCCAGGGACAGAATTGTGTAGGCAGGGCCAAAAGACATATATAGATTGAATATACGCAGTGGTCCTTTTGAAAAAAATATTTGAAAAAAAACTATTTGGCCTGCCTGTCACTCTGCTCAGTGTTCTGGGTCTGTGTCTGCTGGGGGTAGTAGTTCTCCAAATAAATACGCAGCCAGCTAAGTGTTACAGCAGGCTTGCACCAAATTATTTCCTGGCGTTCCGTAAGCGAACTCAGCCTACAACCACAGGCCAATAAGCGGCACATTAAATTACAGCGTTGTGTTTCTGCATTCCTGGTAATACAGCATGCTGAGGGGTAGGGGTAGGCCTAGAGGACGTGGGCGCGGCCGAGGACGCGGAGGCCCTAGTCCGGGTGTGGGCACAGGCCGAGCTCCTGATCCAGGTGTATCGCAGCCGACTGCTGCGGGATTAGGAGAGAGGCACGTTTCTGGCGTCCCCACATTCATAGCACATTTAATGGGTCCACGCGGTAGACCCTTATTAGAAAATGAGCAGTGTGAGCAGGTCCTGTCGTGGATGGCAGAAAGTGCTTCCAGCAACCTATCGTCCACCCAGAGTTCTGCGCCGTCAACTGCTGCAACTCAGAATCCTCTGGCTGCTGCTCCTCCTTCCTCCCAGCCTCCTCACTCCATGAAAATGAGACATTCTGAGGAGCGGGCATACTCCCAGGAACTGTCCTCGGGCCCCTGCTCAGATTGGGCAGCAGTGGTTCCTCTCCCACCAGAGGAGTTTATCGTGACTGATGCCCAACCATTGCAAAGTTCCCGGGGTCCGGGGGATGAGGCTGGGTACTAGAGATGAGCGAACACCAAAATGTTCGGGTGTTCGTTATTCGGAACGAACTTCCCGCGATGTTCGAGGGTTCGTTTCGAACAACGAACCCCATTGAAGTCAATGGGCGACCAGAGCATTTTTGTATTTCGCCGATGCTCGCTAAGGTTTTCATGTGTGAAAATCTGGGCAATTCAAGAAAGTGATGGGAATGACACAGAAACGGATAGGGAAGGCGAGGGGCTACATGTTGGGCTGCATCTCAAGTTCACAGGTCCCACTATTAAGCCACAATACCGGCAAGAGTGGGCCCCCCCCCCCTCCCAACAACTTTTACTTCTGAAAAGCCCTCATTAGCATGGCATACCTTTGCTAAGCACCACACTAGCTACAACAAAGCACAATCACTGCCTGGATGACACTCCGCTGCCACTTCTCCAGGGTTACATGCTGACCAACCGCCCCCCCTCCCCCCACAGCGCACACCAAAGTGTCCCTGCGCAGCCTTCAGCTGCCCTCATGCCACGCCACACTCATGTCTATTTAGAAGTGCATCTGCCATGAGGAGGAACCGCAGGCACACACTGCAGAGGGTTGGCATGGCTAGGCAGCGGCCCTCTTTAAAAGGGGCGGGGCGATAGCCCATAATGCTGTACAGAAGCAATGAGAAATAGAATCCTGTGCCACCGCCATCAGGAGCTGCACACGTAGGCATAGCAATGGGGAACCTATGTGCCACACACTATTCATTCTGTCAAGGTGTCTGCATGCCCCAGTTAGACCGGGCTTTTTAATTCATAGACACAGGCAGGTACAACTCCCTATTGTGAAGTCCCTGTCGACCCACAGCATGGGTGGGTGCCAGGAAGCCACCAGTGGTACATAGAAATATCCCATTGCATTGCCCAACACAGCTGAGGTAGTAATGTCGTGCGTAATACAGGTGGGCTTCGGCCCACACTGCATGCCCCAGTCTGACCGGGGTTCTTTACAAGTGGACACATGTAGGTTACACTCCGTGTGCACCTACAGCATGGGTGGCTCCCTGGAACCCACCGGCGGTACATAAAAATATCACATTGCATTGCCCAACACAGCTGAGGTAACGTCAGCTGTAATGCAGGTGGGCTAAAAATTAATTTGATTACACTGTAGGTGAGGGCCCACAAAAATTGCTGTATCAACAGTACTAATGTACATCCCAAAAATTGGCCATGGCCAGCCAAGAGGGCAGGTGAAACCCATTAATCGCTTTGGTTAATGTGGCTTAAGTGGTAACTAGGCCTGGAGGCAGCCCAGTGTAACGAAAAATTGGTTGAAGTTAAAGTTCCAACGCTTTTAAGCGCATTGAAACTTATAAAAATTGTTCAGAAAAATTATTTGAGTGAGCCTTGTGGCCCTAAGAAAAATTGCCCGTTCAGCGTGATTACGTGAGGTTTCAGGAGGAGGAGCAGGAGGAGGAGGATTAAAGGGGTTGTCCCGAGGCAGCAAGTGGGTCTATACACTTCTGTATGGCCATAATAATGCACTTTGTAATGTACATTGTGCATTAATTATGAGCCATACAGAAGTTATAAAAAGTTTTTTACTTACCTGCTCCGTTGCTAGCGTCCTCGTCTCCATGGTGCCGACTAATTTTTGGCCTCCGATGGCCAAATTAGCCGCGCTTGCGCAGTCCGGGTCTTCAGCAGTCTTCTATGGAGCCGCTCGTGCCAGAGAGCGGCTCCGTGTAGCTCCGCCCCGTCACGTGCCGATTCCAGCCAATCAGGAGGCTGGAATCGGCAGTGGACCGCACAGAAGAGCTGCGGTCCACGAAGACAGAGGATCCCGGCGGCCATCTTCAGCAGGTGAGTATGAAGACGCCGGACCGCCGGGATTCAGGTAAGCGCTGTGCGGGTGGTTTTTTTAACCCCTGCATCGGGGTTGTCTCGCGCCGAACGGGGGGGGGGGGGGGTTTAAAAAAAAAAAAACCCGTTTCGGCGCGGGACATCTCCTTTAATATTAGACACAGATTGATGAAGCAGAAATGTCCCCGTTTTGGATGGTGAGAGAGAACGTAGCTTCCATCCGCGGGTGCAGCCTACGTATTGCTTACGTATCGCTGCTGTCCGCTGGTGGAGAACAGAAGTCTGGCGAAATCCAGCCTTTGTTCATCTTGATGAGTGTTAGCCTGTCGGCACTGTCGGTTGACAAGCGGCTACGCTTATCTGTGATGATTCCCCCAGCCGCACTAAACACCCTCTCCGACAAGACGCTAGCCGCAGGACAAGCAAGCACCTCCAGGGCATACAGCGCTAGTTCAGGCCACGTGTCCAGCTTCGACACCCAGTAGTTGTAGGGGGCAGAGGCGTCACCAAGGATGGTCGTGCGATCCGCTACGTACTCCCTCACCATCCTTTTACAGTGCTCCCGCCGACTCAGCCGTGACTGGGGAGCGGTGACACAGTCTTGGTGGGGAGCCATAAAGCTGGCCAGGCCCTTAAAGACTGTTGCACTGCCTGGGATGTACATGCTGCTCGATCTACGCACATCCCCTGCTACCTTGCCCTCGGTACTGCGCCTTCTGCCACTAGCGCTGTCGGCTGGGAATTTTACCATCAGCTTGTCCGCAAGGGTCCTGTGGTATAGCAACACTCTCGAACCCCTTTCCTCTTCGGGAATCAGAGTGGGCAGGTTGTCCTTATACCGTGGGTCGAGCAGTGTGTACACCCAGTAATCCGTCGTGGCCAGAATGCGTGCAACGCGAGGGTCACGAGAAAGGCATCCTAACATGAAGTCAGCCATGTGTGCCAGGGTACCTGTACGCAACACATGGCTGTCTTCACTAGGAAGATCACTTTCAGGATCCTCCTCCTCCTCCTCCTCAGGCCATACACGCTGAAAGGATGACAGGCAATCAGCCGGTGTACCGTCAGCAGCGGCCCAAGCTGTCTCTTCCCCCTCCTCCTCATCCTCCTCATGCTCCTCCTCCTCCTCCTGTACGCGCTGAGAAATAGACAGGAGGGTGCCCTGACTATCCAGCGGCATACTGTCTTCCCCCGCCCCCGTTTCCGAGCGCAAAGCAGCTGCCTTTATGGTTTGCAGGGAATTTCTCAAGATGCATAGCAGAGGAATGGTGACGCTAATGATTGTAGCATCGCCGCTCACCACCTGGGTAGACTCCTCAAAATTACCAAGGACATGGCAGATGTCTGCCAACCAGGCCCACTCTTCTGAAAGGAATTGAGGAGGCTGACTCCCACTGCGCCGCCCATGTTGGAGTTGGTATTCGACTATAGCTCTACGTTGTTCATAGAGCCTGGCCAACATGTGGAGCGTAGAGTTCCACCGTGTGGGCACGTCGCACAGCAGTCGGTGCACTGGCAGCTTAAAGTGATGTTGCAGGGTGCGCAGGGTGGCAGCGTCCATGTGGGACTTGCGGAAATGTGCGCAGAGCCGGCGCGCCTTTACGAGCAGGTCTGACAAGCGTGGGTAGCTTTTCAGAAAGCGCTGAACCACCAAATTAAAGACGTGGGCCAGGCATGGCACGTGCGTGAGGCTGCCGAGCTGCAGAGCCGCCACCAGGTTACGGCCGTTGTCACACACGACCATGCCCGGTTGGAGGCTCAGCGGCGCAAGCCAGCGGTCGGTCTGCTGTGTCAGACCCTGCAGCAGTTCGTGGGCCGTGTGCCTCTTATCGCCTAAGCTGAGTAGTTTCAGCACGGCCTGCTGACGCTTGCCCACCGCTGTGCTGCCACGCCGCGTTACACCGACTGCTGGCGACGTGCTGCTGACACATCTTGATTGCGAGACAGAGGTTGCGTTGGAGGAGGAGGAGGAGGAAGGTGCTTTAGTGGAGGAAGCATACACCGCCGCAGATACCACCACTGAGCTGGGGCCCGCAATTCTGGGGGTGGGTAGGACGTGAGCGGTCCCAGGCTCTGACTCTGTCCCAGCCTCCACTAAATTCACCCAATGTGCCGTCAGGGAGATGTAGTGGCTCTGCCCGCCTGTGCTTGTCCACGTGTCCGTTGTTAAGTGGACCTTGGCAGTAACCGCGTTGGTGAGGGCGCCTACAATGTTGCGGGAGACGTGGTCATGCAGGGCTGGGACGGCACATCGGGAAAAGTAGTGGCGACTGGGAACTGAGTAGCGCGGGGCCGCCGCCTCCATGATACTTTTGAAGGACTCCGTTTCCACAACCCTATACGGCAGCATCTCAAGGCTGATGAATTTTGCTATGCGGACGGTTAACGTTTGAGCGTGCGGGTGTGTGGCGGCGTACTTGCGCTTGCGCTCCAACAGTTGCGCAAGCGACGGCTGGACGGTGCGCTGAACTACACTGCTGGAGGGTGTGGGTGCAGGCCAGGAGACGGTAGTGCCTGTGTCCTAAGAGGGGGGTTGCATCTCAGTGGCAGGTTGGGGCACAGGGGGAGAGGCAGGGGTGCAAACCGGAGGCGCTGAACGGCCTTCGTCCCACCTTGCGGGGTGCTTGGCCATCATATGTCTGCGCATGGTGGTGGTGGTGAGGCTGTTGGTGTTGGCTCCCCGGCTGAGCTTTGCGCGACAAAGGTTGCACACCACTGTTCGTCGGTCGTCAGGCGTCTCTGTGAAAAACTGCCAGACCTTAGAGCACCTCTGCCTCTGCAGGGTGGCATGGCGCGAGGGGGCGCTTTGGGAAACACTTGGTGGATTATTCGGTCTGGCCCTGCCTCTACCCCTGGCCACCGCACTGCCTCTTGCAACCTGCCCTGCTGATGCCCTTGACTCCCCCTCTGAAGACCTGTCCTCCTGAGTAAGCGTTGCACACCAGGTGGGGTCAGTCACCTCATCGTCCTGCTGCTCTTCCTCCGAATCCTCTGTGCGCTGCTCCCTCGGACTTACTGCCCTTACTACTACCTCACTGCAAGACAACTGTGTCTGATCGTCATCGTCCTCCTCACCCACAGAAAGTTGTTGAGACAGTTGGCGGAAGTCCCCAGCCTCTTCCCCCGGACCCCGGGAACTTTCGAATGGTTGGGCATCAGTGACGATAAACTCCTCTGGTGGGAGAGGAACCGCTGCTGCCCAATCTAAGCAGGGGCCCGAGAACAGTTCCTGGGAGTGTTCCCGCTCCTGAGCAGGTGTCATTGTAGTGGAGTGAGGAGGCTGGGAGGAAGGAGGAGCAGCAGCCAGAGGATTCTGAGTTGCAGCAGTGGACGGCGCAGAACTGCGGGTAGACGATAGGTTGCTCGAAGCACTTTCTGCCATCCAGGACAGGACCTGCTCACACTGCTCATTTTCTAATAACCGTCTCCCGCGTGGACCCATTAATTGGGCGATGAATGTGGGGACACCAGAAACGTGCCTCTCTCCTAATCGCGCAGCAGTCGGCTGCGACACACCTGGATCAGGAGCTCGGCCTGTGCCCACACCCTGACTTGGCCCTCCGCGTCCTCGGCCGCGTCCACGTCCTCTAGGCCTACCCCTACCCCTCAGCATGCTGTATTACCAGTGATTTGATTTCACAGGCAGCTAATAAATTGGCGCAAGACTGCAGGCCAAATATAATTTTTTCCCTTTTTTGAAAACGAAAGGCCCCACTGCCTCTAGTGAATGTATAATCTAAGTTTAATAACTGTGCTGTTTTCCTGCTAATGTGTCACAGAACGTGAGGGTAGCAGAGTTATTAACTGTGGCAGAGCAGGTATTTTTTTTCCCAATTAAGGAAAGCAAATGGCGAAGCCAGGAGTAAAACGTAGCTGGGTGCGTATGATTTTTACAGGTTGCACACGCAGCCGACACGTGTCCACCGCCCTTAGGACGGACAGAGGCAGGACAAATAGAATTATTTTCCGTTTTTTTGCACCAAAAGGCAGCACTGCGTATATTCTATGAACATGAGAAGTTTAATAACTGTGCTGTTTTCCTGCTAATGTGTCACAGAACGTGAGGGTAGCAGAGTTATTAACTGTGGCAGAGCAGGTATTTTTTTTCCCAATTAAGGAAAGCAAATGGCGAAGCCAGGAGTAAAACGTAGCTGGGTGCGTCTGATTTTTACAGGTTGCACACGCAGCCGACACGTGTCCACCGCCCTTAGGACGGACAGAGGCAGGACAAATAGAATTATTTTCCGTTTTTTTGCACCAAAAGGCAGCACTGCGTATATTCTATGAACATGAGGAGTTTAATAACTGTGCTGTTTTCCTGCTAATGTGTCACAGAACGTGAGGGTAGCAGAGTTATTAACTGTGGCAGAGCAGGTATTTTTTTCCCAATTAAGGAAAGCAAATGGCGAAGCCAGGAGTAAAACGTAGCTGGGTGCGTCTGATTTTTACAGGTTGCACACGCAGCCGACACGTGTCCACCGCCCTTAGGACGGACAGAGGCAGGACAAATAGAATTATTTTCCGTTTTTTTGCACCAAAAGGCAGCACTGCGTATATTCTATGAACATGAGAAGTTTAATAACTGTGCTGTTTTCCTGCTAATGTGTCACAGAACGTGAGGGTAGCAGAGTTATTAACTGTGGCAGAGCAGGTATTTTTTTTCCCAATTAAGGAAAGCAAATGGCGAAGCCAGGAGTAAAACGTAGCTGGGTGCGTCTGATTTTTACAGGTTGCACACGCAGCCGACACGTGTCCACCGCCCTTAGGACGGACAGAGGCAGGACAAATAGAATTATTTTCCGTTTTTTTGCACCAAAAGGCAGCACTGCGTATATTCTATGAACATGAGAAGTTTAATAACTGTGCTGTTTTCCTGCTAATGTGTCACAGAACGTGAGGGTAGCAGAGTTATTAACTGTGGCAGAGCAGGTATTTTTTTTCCCAATTAAGGAAAGCAAATGGCGAAGCCAGGAGTAAAACGTAGCTGGGTGCGTCTGATTTTTACAGGTTGCACACGCAGCCGACACGTGTCCACCGCCCTTAGGACGGACAGAGGCAGGACAAATAGAATTATTTTCACTTGTTTTACAAGCAAAGGGCAGCACTGCGTATATTCAATGAATAATAACTGTGTTGTGGCCCTGCCTATACAATTCTTTCCCTGCAGTATCAATGGAGGGTGCAATGCTCTGCAGAGGCGATTTTGAGAAGCAAAAAAAAATGCAGCACAGCTAACAGCAGCCTGGACAGTACTGCACACGGTTAGATATGGCCCTAGAAAGGACCGTTGAGGTTCTTGAAGGCTACACTCACTCCTAACACTCTCCCTGCCTATGCAGCACTTCTGTCCCTAATGCCAGGTGCAACGCTCTGCAGAGCCGATTTTGAGGGAAAAAAAATTGCCACTGCTAACAGCAGCCAACACACAGCTATCAGTGGCCCTAATAAGGACCTTTGGGGGGTCTTGAAGCCTACACTAGCTACCAATTCTTTCCCTACAGCAGCTCCGGTACAAACAGCACTGTCCCTCATCTAACTCACACGGCATCTGAGGCGAACCGCGGGAGGGGCCGACTTTTATGTTCGGGTGACACCTGATCTTCCCAGCCACTCACAGCAGGGGGGTGGTATAGGGCTTGAATGTCACAGGGGGAAGTTGTAATGCCTTCCCTGTCTTTCAATTGGCCAGAAAAGCGCGCTAACGTCTCAGGGAAGGAAGTGAAAGTAACCAGAACACCGCATGGTGTTCGTTACGAATAACGAACATCCCGAACACCCTAATATTCGCACGAATATCAAGCTCGGAAGAACACGTTCGCTCATCTCTACTGGGGACTTCCGGCAACTGTCTCAAGACCTTTCAGTGGGTGAGGAGGCCGATGACGATGAGACACAGTTGTCTATCAGTGTGGTAGTAGTAAGGGCATTAAGTCCGAGGGAGGAGCGCACCGAGGATTCTGAGGAAGAGCAGCAGGACAATGAGGTGACTGACCCCACCTGGTTTGCTACGCCTACTGAGGACAGGTCTTCAGAGGGGGAGGCAAGGGCAGCAGCAGGGCAGGTTGCAAGATTCAGTGCGGTGGCCAGGGGTAGAGGCAGGGCCAGACAGAATAATCCACCAAGTGTTTCCCAAAGCGCCCCCTCGCGCCATGCCACCCTGCAGAGGCCGAGGTGCTCAAAGGTCTGTCAGCTTTTCACTGAGAGTGCAGACGACCGACGAACAGTGGTGTGCAACCTTTGTCGCGCCAAGATCAGCCGGGGAGCCATCACCAACAGCCTCACCACCACCAGCATACGCAGACATATGATGGCCAAGCACCCCACAAGGTGGGACGAAGGTCGTTCACCGCCTCCGGTTTGCACCGCTGCCTCTCCCCCTGTACCCCAACCTGCCACTGAGATCCAACCCCGCTCTGAGGACACAGGCACTACCGTCTCCTGGCCTGCACCCACACCCTCACCTCCGCTGTCCTCGGTCCCATCCACCAATGTCTCTCAGCGCACCGTCCAGCCGTCGCTAGCGCAAGTGTTTGAGCGCAAGCGCAAGTACGCCGTCACGCACCCGCACGCTCAAGCGTTAAATGTGCACATAGCAAAATTTATCAGCTTGGAGATGCTGCCGTATAGGGTTGTGGAAACGGAGTCCTTCAAAAGTGGTGGTATCTGAGGCGGTGTATGCTTCCTCCACTAAACCACCCTCCTCCTCCACAACCTCTGTCTCGCAATCAAGATGTGTCAGCAGCAGCAGCACGTCGCCAGCAATCGGTGACGCGCGTCGTGGCAGCACAGCGGTGGGCAAGCGTCAGCAGGCCGTGCTGAAACTACTCAGCTTAGGAGATAAGAGGCACACGGCCCACGAACTGCTGCAGGGTCTGACAGAGCAGACCGACCGCTGGCTTGCGCCGCTGAGCCTACAACCAGGCATGGTCGTGTGTGACAACGGCCGTAACCTGGTGGCAGCTCTGCAGCTCGGCAGCCTCACGCACGTGCCATGCCTGGCCCACGTCTTTAATTTGGTGGTTCAGCGCTTTCTGAAAAGCTACCCACGCTTGTCAGACCTGCTCGTAAAGGTGCGCCGGCTCTGCGCACATTTCCGCAAGTCCCACACGGACGCTGCCACCCTGCAACATTGGTTTAATCTGCCAGTGCACCGACTGCTGTGTGACGTGCCCACACGGTGGAACTCTACGCTCCACATGTTGGCCAGGCTCTATGAGCAGCGTAGAGCTATAGTGGAATACCAACTCCAACATGGGCGGTGCAGTGGGAGTCAGCCTCCTCAATTATTTTCAGAAGAGTGGGCCTGGTTGGCAGACATCTGCCAGGTCCTTGGAAACTTTGAGGAGTCTACCCAGGTGGTGAGTGGCGATGCTGCAATCATTAGCGTCACCATTCCTCTGCTATGCCTCTTGAGAAGTTCCCTGCAAAGCATAAAGGCAGACGCTTTGCACTCGGAAACAGAGCCGGGGGAAGACAGTATGTCACTGGATAGTCAGAGCACCCTCCTGTCTATATCTCAGCGCGGTGAGGAGGAGGAGGAGGAGGAGGGGGAAGACACAGCTTGGCCCACTGGTGAGGGTAGACATGCTGCTGGCCTGTCATCCTTTCAGCGTGTATGGCCTGAGGAGAAGGAGGAGGAGGAGGAGGATCCTGAAAGTGATCTTCCTAGTGAGGACAGCCATGTGTTGCGTACAGGTACCCTAGCACACATGGCTGACTTCATGTTAGGATGCCTTTCTCGTGACCCTCGCGTTACACGCATTCTGGCCACGACGGATTACTGGGTGTACACACTGCTCGACCCACGGTATAAGGAGAACCTTTCCACTCTCATACCCGAAGAGGAACGGGGTTCGAGAGTGTTGCTATACCACAGGACCCTGGCGGACAAACTGATGGTAAAATTCCCATACGACAGCGCTAGTGGCCGAAGGCGCAGTTCCGAGGGCCAGGTAGCAGGGGAGGCGCGGAGATCAGGCTGGATGTACAGCACAGGCAGGCCAACACTCTTTAAGGCCCTTGACAGCTTTATGGCTCCCCAGCAAGACTGTGTCACCGCTCCCCAGTCACGGCTGAGTCGGCGGGAGCACTGTAAAAGGATGGTGAGGGAGTACGAAGCCGATTGCACGACCGTCCTCCGTGACGCCTCTGCCCCCTACAACTACTGGGTGTCGAAGCTGGACACGTGGCCTGAACTCGCGCTGTATGCCCTGGAGGTGCTTGCTTGTCCTGCGGCTAGCGTCTTGTCAGAGAGGGTGTTTAGTGCGGCTGGGGGAATCATCACAGATAAGCGTACCCGCCTGTCAACCGACAGTGCCGACAGGCTAACACTCATCAAGATGAACAAAGCCTGGATTTCCCCAGACTTCTCTTCTCCACCAGCGGACAGCAGCGATACCTAAGCAATACGTAGGCTGCACCCGCGGATGAAAGCATCGTTCTGTATCCCCATCAAAAACGGGGACCTTTTAGCTTCATCAATCTGTGTATAATATTCCTCCTCCTCCTCCTGCTCCTCCTCCTGAAACCTCACATAATCACGCCGAAAGGGCAATTTTTCTTAGGCCCACAAGGCTCAGTCATATAATTTTTGTAAACAATTTTTATACGTTTCAATGCTCATTAAAGCGTTGAAACTTTCACCTCCACCAATTTTTATTTTAACTGGGCTGCCTTCAGGCCTAGTTACCAATTAAGCCACATCAACCAAAGCGATTAATGGGTTTCACCTGCCCTCTTGGTTGGCCATGGCCAATTTTTGGGATGTACATTAGTACTGTTGATACAGCAATTTTTGTGGGCCCTCGCCTACAGTGTAATCAAATGAATTTTTAGCCCACCTGTATTATAGCTGACGTTACATCCGCTGTGTTGGGCAATGCAATGGGATATTTTTATGTACCGCCGGTGGGTTCCAGGGAGCCACCCATGCTGTGGGTCCACAGGGAGTTGTAAATGCATCTGTTTCCACTTCTAAAGAACCCCAGTCTGACTGAGGCATGCAGTGTGGGCCGAAGCCCACCTGCATTAAACATGACATTACTACCTCAGCTGTGTTGGGCAATGCAATGGGATATTTTTATGTACCGCCGGTGGCTTCCTGGCACTCACCCATGCTGTGGGTCCACAGGGAGTTGTAAATGCATCTGCTTCCACTTCTAAAGAACCCCAGTCTGACTGGGGCATGCAGTGTGGGCCAAAGCCCACCTGCATTAAACATGACATTACTACCTCAGCTGTGATGAGCACTGCAATGGGATATTTTTATGTACCGCCGGTGGGTTCCAGGGAGACACCCATGCTGTGGGTCCACAGGGAGTTGTAAATGCATCTGTTTCCACTTCTAAAGAACCCCAGTCTGACTGGGGCATGCAGTGTGGGCCGAAGCCCACCTGCATTAAACATGACATTACTACCTCAGCTGTGTTGGGCAATGCAATGGGATATATTTATGTACCGCCGGTGGCTTCCTGGCACCCACCCATGCTGTGGGTCCACAGGGAGTTGTAAATGCATCTGTTTCCACTTCTAAAGAACCCCAGTCAGACTGGGGCATGCAGTGTGGGCCGAAGCCTACCCGCATTAAACATGACATTACTACCTCAGCTGTGTTGGGCAATGCAATGGGATATATTTATGTACTGCAAGGATGAATGGAAGAGATGTGCTAATGAGATGTTGGAGCACATTGATAAATGGTGACAAGCTACTGAAGGTTATCTACTCCCTTCATGTTATGGGAGCCTAATTGCTAAACAGACCACTGACTTGTGAATATAGGCAGGGAATTATGTAGCAGGTGACAGATAGCATAAGGACTTTATTTCCTCCATAACTGGAGGGGGCCATTACAGATCTGCTTACTGCCCTACCAGACATAAAATTTGGACGCTAATTCTTTTGCACTTAAAATTGAATAATCGAGTTGGGACCCATTAACTTTTCCTATATATGACATAATCAATGCTCGTGCCAAATTTCAAGTTTCTATGACATCAGGAAGTTGGAGAATTAGTGGCGAGTCATTCAGTGAGTCAGTAAGGGCTTTCCTCTTTATATATATAGATGAGAGCTGAGATGAGATTGGTTACTAGGAGCAACAAGGACAGATTCAATAAATTAGGCCACAAAAGTTAATGGCCGCCGTACCCCCAAATATTCTCTATCCAGAAGGACAGTCAGATAGCCAGGACGGGCATTGTTACCACGGTCAGTTGCCATGGTAGCAGCAGCCATTTTGGTGGGCATGGAGACCCAATGATGCACCCCTTCAGTGTTCCTAAAAAGTTAATACTGCCCCAAAAATAACAGAGCATCTCAAGGGCCCCAATAGAGCGCCTCCTAAATGGCTCCAATAGCAATAGTGCACCTCCTTTATGCTCCCAATAGCAACAGTGCACCTCCTCAATGTCCCCAGTAGCAATAGTGTGCCTCTTAAATAGCCCCAGTGGGAATAGTGTGTCTCCTTAATGTTTCCAGTAGCAATAGTGCAACTCGTAATTGGTCCCAATAGCAATAGTGTACCTCCTTAATGGCCGCAATAGCAATAGTGACCTCCTAAATGGCCCCAGTAGCAATAGTACACCTCCTAAATGGCCCCAGTAGCAATAGTACACCTCCTAAATGGCCCCAGTAGCAATAGTACACCTACTAAATGACCGCAGAAGCAATAGTGCGCCTCCTAAATGGCCAAAGTAGCAATAGTGCGCCTCCTAAATGGCCGCAGTAGCAATAATGCATCTCCCTAATGTCCCCAGTTGCAATATTGCGCCTCCTTAATGGCTCCAAAAGCAACATTGCTGCTCCTAAATGGCCCCAGTAGCAAAAGTGCGCATTCTAAATGGCCCCAGTAGCAATAGTGCGCCTCGTAAATGGCCCCAGTTGCAATAGTGTGTCTCCTTAATGTCCCTAGTAGCAATAGTGCAACTCGTAAATGGTCCAATTGCAATATTGTGCCTCCTAAATGGCCCAAGCAACAATAGTGTGCCTCCTTAATGCCTCCAGTAGCAATAGTGTGCCCTCTTAATATCCCCAGTCGTAAAAGTGCACATCCTTAATGGCCCAAGTAGCAATAGTGCATCTCCTTAATGGCCCCAATAGCAATAGTGCACCTCCTTAATGGCCCCAGTAGCAATTGTGCACCTCCTTAATGGCCCTAATATCATTAGTGCACCTCCTTAATGGCCCCAGTAGCAATAGTGCACCTCCTTAATGGCCCCAATGGCAACAGTGCACCTCCTTAATGACCCCAATGGCAACAGTGCACCTCCTTTTTGGCCCCAATAGCAATAATGCACCTCTTTAATGGCCCCAATAGCAATAGTGCACCTCTTTAATGGTCCCAATAGCAATGGTACACCTCCTTAATGGTTCCAATAGCAATAGTGCACATCCATAATGGCTACAATAGCAATAGTGCACATCCTTAATGGCCCCTATAGCAATAGTACACCTTCTTAAAGGAGTTTTCTGGTCAAAAATACTATTGATGACCTATCATTGGGATAGGTCATCAATAGTTGATCGGCTGGGGTCTGCTGCTTGGGACCTCAACAAACCAGGTGTGCAGGTGCAAGCTGTCGAACACAGGCACAAGCTGTCAAAATAACACAGGTCAGAGCCGAAGCCAACGCTGGTAACCGCAGGCACGGCTGTCATTGAAATCAATGAAAGCCGTGTCTGCAATTACAAGCTCCGACCACTACAAGGGAGGTCGACGTAGAAAGGCTTCCACTCTGACCTCTGATATACTGGCGCTGACAGCTTGCGCCTGCACACCTGATTGGTGGCGGTCCTGAGCGGCAGACCCCAGCCGATCAACTACCGATGTCCTATCCTGATGATAAGTCATCAATAGTATTTTTGACCAGAAAACCCTTTTAATGTCCCCAGTAACAAAAGGAGCAAGTACTTTAAAGGGTTCTGACATGAAAAAAAAAAATGTACTCGGTCCTGGCCAGGCAAGTTCCCTCCATCCGACATCTTCTTCTGTGGCTTCTAGAAGCAGAGCAGGAGCGGTCAAAATGACCGCTTCCTGCTCTGCTCCGTTCGTCAGACACTTCCATGGTGAACGGACAGGCGCCACGTCACAAGCAGTGCTTGCTGCGGGCGGCCCGTCCATCCTGGCTAAACTTCGAGATACTGTGGAAAAGTGGCCCGTCCTGACTCCTGGCAGAGGGCAGCTCTCCACTGTGCATGCACGCAATCCCAGAGGGGGGCAGCCCATCCTTGGCTCATCAGAGGAAGGAGATTGCCTGCTGGGAGATGACCCCCTGATGACAACAACAACAGAACACAAGGTAAGTATTATGCTTTTATGCTTTAATAGCCAAAAACCGTGGGTTTCCTGTGTCCATTAGGCAGACGAGGGAACAATGGCTGTTAAAGCATAAAAACATTATTTGTGTCAGAACCCCTTTAATGGCCCCAGTAGCAATAGGTCACCTCCTAAATGGCCCCAGTAGCAATAGTGCACCTCCTGAATGGCCCCAATAGCAAAAGTTCACCTCCTAAATGGCCCCAGTAGCAATAGTGCACCTCCTAAATGGCCACAGTAGCAGTAGTGCACCTCCTAAATGGCCCCAGTAGCAAAAGTTCACCTCCTAAGTGGCCCCAGTAGCAATAGTGCACCTCCTAAATGGCCCCAGTAGCAAAAGTTCACCTCCTAAATGGCCACAGTAGCAATAGTGCACCTCCTGAATGGCCCCAGTAGCAATAGTGCACCTCCTAAATGGCCCCAGTAGCAATAGTGCACCTTCTAAATGGCCCCAGTAGCAATAGTGTGCCTCCTTAATGGCCCTAATGGCTACAATGCACCTCCTAAATGGCCGCAGTAGCAATAGTGCGCAGACAAAATGATGAAATATCTGGTTCCATATATCTTTGCAACATTAGAGTGTACGTTGTTTTAGGGCTTCTTCACACGGGATATGTTTGCATCTGTGTACTGTCCATACCTGTAGCTCACAGCACAAAGCTGGCACAATGACCCATTACAGTTAGTGGGACTATACAGAAATGTATTTTCTTACACTGTAATCTCAGCATTTCCTTTTCTGGTCTGACGTCTCAGATGAAAGTGACCCCATCAAGTCAATGGATGTGCAGTAAATACGGAGCGCGCACTGAGCATGTCTGTGTGTTCCATTTTTCACTGATCATTGTTAGGTCTCATGCCCACGGCCGGGTCGGATTCCGACTGTGAAATCTCGTAGCGGAATCAGACGCGGTGCCCCGGCAGTGACTCACAGAGACCCTTCCTTACTCACCTGTCCGGATCCGCCGCAAGTGTCTCGGCCGGAGTGAATGTGCAGTGCAGGACATGATGCGCCGGCGCTGGGCTATGATGTGGATTCCCAGAATACTTCTGCAGTGCTTACTACAAAAATGTCTCGGCCGGAGTGAATGTGCAGAGCAGGACATGATGCGCCGGCGCTGGGCTATGATGTGGATTCCCACGATACTTCTGCACTGCTTACTACAAAGGTGTCGCGGGACGGACGGCTTCCATTGACTGTAATGGAAGCCGTCCGTGCAATTTTCCACACCAAATAGGGCATGCTGCGATTCTTCCCTGCGAGCGGAAACTCGCACTTGATTTCCACTGGTGGGCATGGAAGAATATTTTAACATAGCATGTCTGTGGACGGACATTACTGTGAAAGTCGTTTGGCCGTGAATTACACAGTGATAATCCATCCGTGGGCATTGGGCCTTAACCCGTGGTAGGAAAAGAACGGGGTCAGCCTTAAGCATACACAAAAGTCAAAAAAATGGACAGATGCAACACAGACATATGCAAGGATTAAAGTCAGTCTGTTCTCATGGACCAAAATCGGACATGCTCGTCTGAATGAGCCCTAACGTTTATTTGTGAAGCGCAGAACTTATCACTAGCAGTATTAAGAAATAAGTTTAGTCAAGCAACAGAATGTAAGACTGGATGACACCTTATTCACAGCTACCTGGTGAACTTAAAGAAGTATTCCCATCTCAGACATTCCCATCACACTTCAGGGACTTACATCTACCGTATAACTGATGGTAGCTCCACCGGCTCCTAGCATGGCTGTACAAGATGGTTCAGATTGTGGAAACAGCCTAGAGGGCTTTGCTACACTGTTCCTATAACTCCCATAGAAGTCAATGGGAGTTACACAAACAACAAGCACTGAGAGCTTTACATTTACAGATAAAGTATAGCTTCCCGTGCCTTGCTGTTTGCATAACTCCCACTGGTGTACCGCTATGGGCAGCAAGGGTAGCAATTGCGATCCGGTCCATACTGCATTATAACAGCAGCTCCCAGATCGGCTGGGGGTCGCATTCAAGGAGAGGAGGGCCGTTACCGGGGAGCTGGCAGCCAATTTCAGGCTGCAGATTTCCCCGGCGTGCTCCTTCCTTCCACTAAGAGACTATAGTTTTGATTGGTCACAACTGCAGTCAATCAGTGCACTGCTGGACGCGTGATTGGTCTGGTTGGGGGGGGGGGCACTGACCAATCGCATCTGGCAGTGTCGGGGAGTGTCAGGAGACCAGAGGAGGTGGTAAGTACTGTACATACTCCAATATGTACATATATAGTTATATCTCCAGGCTACATCAGCATGCTCCATATCACTATATACTGGGATACAGGGGGTGTACATCTGCTATATATAGTGATATGGAGCATGCTGCTATAACCTGGGTATCTCCTGTATATAATTATATATGTCCAGCTGTTAAAACTTATACATCTACTATATACAGTGATATAGACCATGTTTGTATACCCTGGCCCAGTTTATATCAGCATGGTTGATATCATTATACATCATTTATACCAGCTGTACATATATAATTATATACAGGATTAGTACAACTGTGCCAATATTGTCTGTAACCCAGGCAAAGATTGCATTCCCTGCCCCATTTCAGGTTTAAATACCCCGGCCCTAATCTATGGGTGCCCCTCCTGACATCCATTACTGCAGGCTTACTGCAGCCCCCTGCTACACCCATTCCAAAGGGTACTCTTTGTTGCCCCTAGCAACCAATCACAGCACAGCTTTCATTTTACCTCAGCAGTATAAGAAATGAGAGCTGAGCTGTGATTGGTTACTAGGAGCAACAAGGACAGATTTAGTAAATTAGGCCACAAAAGTTAATGGCAGCCATACCTCCTTATATTCCCTATCCATAGGGACAGTCAGACAGCCAGTATGGGCATTGTTACCACGGTTGCCATGGTAGCAGCAGCCATTTTAGTACAGTCAGTTAGAGGGAGAGGTCATTGAACTGCCCTGCTAGACCTGAATGTAGACAGAGAGCAGATAAGTCAGAAGGTGGAAAAAGACAGAACATAAAGAAAAACATGATAACTGGAGGGTGAGGAGAGATTTATTATATGAGGTAAATACACAATGAATAAGCCCCGCCCCTGTGTGTTATGTTAGCTGTCATATCCCATGATGCATCATTTCCAACTGCCAACCATGGAAAACAACAGATCACCGGCCATTTATCTGCCATGGTAAAATATGAAGAAGCCGCATGGACCAGCGGATACAAAGCCCTGACGGCATGAAGGTATTGTACGCTCGTACTTGGGCAGAATCGGAATTAGGCTTTGTGTCACCCAGGGCAAAGATTTCATTTCCTGCCCCACCTCTTCGTCCACATCAGGCCTGAGGTCTGTTGGTGCCCCTCCTGGTACCCAATATTAGGGACACATACTATGCAAGCCCACCTGCTACACCCATTCCCTGGGGGACACAAAGCTACCGCCAGCCATACCCCCAAATATGTTCTATCCATAGCGACAGTCAGAGAGCCAGAGTGGGCATTGTCACCGCTGTTGCCATGGTAGCAGCAGCCATTTTGGTAAACGGGCACACGGCTACTGGGCCTACATACTACACAGCGCTGTACAAGAGGCCGAACCGCGGGACAATACAGTAGTAACACGAGAACCCTGCCCAGAAGAGCTTACAATCTATGGCCTGCTCTGCTGTAAAGGGTCACCCCCATATAGGCGGCTCATACATTGTACTTCATAGATTACCCAGCATCCTGCATTCTCTACCACCATATTTTATAGGGGTATTTTCTCCTAATAATTTCTATATTTCTTCTTAGGGGTCTTCCATTTACTACAGAAACACACAACATCTGGAAGCAGCAACGTATCAGAAGCCAAATGGAGGTCGTTGTGAAGATGAAGAGGTAAGCCTGCCACTACTTCCTGCCGCTCATTACCATGTCTGCCTGTTAGTATCTAGATTATAGCCAATGTGTCACTCCAATAGCACCTGCACCCCCAGCTGTGGCCCTAATAGTAACTGCACACCCAATACCAATAGTTCCCTTCAGTATTGGCCCTAGCAGTAATCAGTGGCCCCAATAATGATATTATGCCGACAATAGCAATGATGCGCCCCCTCAGTGACCCTAAAGGTAATACTGCCCCAAAAATAACAGTGCATCTTAACAGCCCCAATAGCAATGATTAGAGATGAGCGAACGCGTTCGTCCGAGCTTGCTATTCGTGCGAATATTAGGGTGTTCGGGATGTTCGTTATTCGTAACGAACACCATGCGGTGTTCTGGTAAATTAAACTTTCTTCCCTGAGACGTTAGCGCTTTTTTTTGGCCAATATAAAGACAGGGAAGGCATTACAACTTCCCCCTGCAACGTTTAAGCCCTATACCACCCCCCTGCTGTGAGTGGCTGGGGAGATAAGGTGTCACCCGAGTATTGAAATCTGCCCCTCCCGCTGCTCGCTATGGATGCATTCTATATGCGCTCAATGGGGCCAGCGGCAGCAGCGCTGACCCCATTGAGAACATATAGAAGACAAATCCTTCTTCTCTGGCACAGCTGTAACAGCTGTAGCAGAGAAGAACGATGTTTGCCCATTGAATTCAATGGAACCGGCAATACAGCCGACTCCACTGAATGCAATGGGCTGCCGGCGATCGCAGGATGAATGGTCGGAAAGGGGTTAAATATATAACCCCTTTCCTGCAATTCATCCAGAAATGTGTTACACTAAAAATATATACCGGCGTATAAGGCGACAGGGCGTATAAGACGACCCCCCAACTGTCACCTTATACGCCGGTAATACAGTGGAGCAAAGAATAAAAAGCATTACTTACGTTTTTAGATGATCTGCGGCGCTCCTGCAGGCTGTCACTCCCTCCTGGTCCACGGCAGACAAGCTTTCTCCACGAAAGACTTTAAATCCCTGCCTCCAGAAGCACATGTGCCTTCAGCCAATCACAGCCAATGACAATGATGTCATTGAATGGCTGTGATTGGCTGTGTTTCTGGAGGCGGGGATTTCAAGGCTTGAAATCCCCGCCTCCAGAAACACAGCCAATCACAGCCATTCAATGACATCATTGTCATTGGCTGTGATTGGCTGAAGGCACATGTGCTTCTGGAGGCAGGGATTTAAAGTCTTTCGTGGAGAAAGCTTGTCTGCCGTGGACCAGGAGGGAGTGACAGCCTGCAGGAGCGCCGCAGATCATCTAAAAACGTAAGTAATGCTTTTTATTCTTTGCTCCACTGTATTACCGGCGTATAAGGTGACAGTTGGGGGGTCGTCTTATACGCCCGGTCGCCTTATACGCCGGTATATATTTTTAGTGTAACACATTTCTGGATGAATTGCAGGAAAGGGGTTATATATTTAACCCCTTTCCGACCATTCATCCTGCGATCGCCGGCAGCCCATTGCATTCAGTGGAACATGCTGTATTGCCGCTCCATTGAATTCAATGGGCAAACATCGTTCTTCTCTGCTACAGCTGTTACAGCTGTGCCAGAGGAGGACGATCTTTATGCTGACAGTGGGGGGGGGGGGCACTCTTGCCGCTATTGTGGCTTAATAGTGGGACCTGTGAACTTGAGATGCAGCCCACCATGTAGCCCCTCGCCTGCCCTATCCGTCACTGTGTCATTCCCATCACTTTCCTGAATTGCCCAGATTTTCACACATGAAAACCTTAGCGAGCATCGGCGAAATACAAAAATGTTCCGGTCGCCCATTGACTTCAATGGGGTTCGTTGTTCGAAACGAACCCTCGAGCATCACGGGAAGTTCGTTACGAATAACGAACACCCGAACATTTTGGTGTTCGCTCATCTCTAGCAATGATGCACCTCGTAAACGGCACAATAGCAATAGTTCATCTCCTTAATGGCCGCGAAAGCAAAAGGTGCACCTCCTTAATGGCCCTAGTAGCAATAGTGCACCTCCTTAATGGCCCCAGTAGCAATAGTGCACCTCCTCAATGGCCCCAATAGCAAAAGGTGCACCCCTTTAATGGCCCTAGTAGCAATAGTGCACCTCCTTTATGGCCCCAATAGCAATAGCGCATCTCCTAAATGGCCCCAATAGCAACAATGCACCTCCTAAATGGCCCCATTAGCAAAAGTGCACCTACTTAATGTCCCCAATATCAATAATGCGCCTCCTACATGGCCCTAATAGCAATAGTGCACCTGCTACATCGCCCCAGTAGCAATAGTGTGTCTCCTTAATGGCCCCAGTAGCAATATTGTGCCTCTTAAATGCCCCTATCAACAATAGTGTGCCTCCTTAATGCCCCCTGTAGCAACAGTGTGCCTTCTTAATATCTCCAGTAGTAATAATGCACATCCTTAATGACCCCAGTAGAAATAGTGCACCTCCTTTTTGGCCCCAATACCAATAGTGTAGCTCCTTAAAAGGGTTTTCTGGTCAAAAATACTATGAATGACCTATCATCAGGATAGATCATCAATAGTTGATCGGCTGGGGTCTGCCACTCGGGCCCCCGACCGATCCGGCGTGCAGGCGCAAACTGTCAGCGCCGGAATAACAGAGGTCGGAGCGGAAGCCTTCCATGTCGACCTCCCATGTAGTGGCCGGCGCTTGTAACTGCAGGCACGGCTCTCATTGCAGTTACAAGCATCGGCCACAACATGCGAGGCATACAGATACAACACAGACTTTCACAAGGATTAAAATCAGTCTGTTTACCATGGACCAAAATCGGACATGCTCGTCTGAATCAGCCCTAACATTTATTTGCAAAGCGCAGAACGTATCACTAGCAGTGTTTCAAAATAATAAACACATGCAAGCAACAGTATGAAACTGGATGACAAATTAGTCACAACTGTTTGAATGAAGTATTCCCATCCCAGACATTCCCATCACACATCAGGGACTTGCACTTATCTCTGGTTGTGGCCCCACAGCTCCCACCATGGCTCTACAAGGTGGTTGGGATTGTGGAAACAGCTTAGCGCGCTTGGCTACGCTGTTTCTTTAACTCCCATAGAAGTCAATGGGAGTTTCACATACAACAAACACTGAGAGCTTTCCATTTACAGATGAAGTATAGCTTAGGGCTCCTGCACACTTGCCTTTTCCTTGCGTTTTTTTTCACGCGACATCGCTGCTCTTTTTCACGGGATTGTCAGGGTGCCTTTCCACTAGCGTTTTTTTAACGCTGCAATATCGCTGCGCTTTTTTAACGCGATTGTCAATGGGACTTTCTAATATTAAAAACACATCGCACAAAAATTGCAAAGCACAAACTTGTGATGCGTTTTTAACATTAGAAAATCCCATTGACAATCGTGTTAAAAAAACGCAGCGATGTTGCAGGTTTAAAAAGACACTTGTGGAAAGGCACCCGCTATGGGACTTTCTAATGTTAAAAACCCATCACAAGTTGGCGCTTTGCAATTTTTGTGCGATACGTTTATAACATTAGAAAGTCCCATTGACAATCGCGTGAAAAAAAATGTGCAAGAAAAACGCAAGTGTGCAGGAGCCCTTACTGTGCACTTCTATGGGTTGCAGGGGTAGCAATTGTGACCCAGTCCCTCAGCAAATGGGGGCCTGCAGGCCCCCTGCTAGATACAGTATCACTTATGCAGGCAGCAGGCCGGCTGTGGGTTGCATTCAAGGAGAGGAGGGCCGTTACCGGGGAGCCGGCAGCTAATTACAGGCTGCAGACTTCCCCGGCGTGCTCCTCCCTTCCACTGAGAGACTGCAGTTGTGATTGGTCACAACTGCAGTCTATCAGTGCACTGCCCTGCCGTCCGCGTGATTGGTCACAACTGCAGTCTATCAGTGCCCTGCCGTCCGCATGATTGGTCCAGGAAGGAGTGCACTGGCCAATCACGTGGCCGGCAGTGTTGGGGTGCGGAGGAGGAGACCAGAGGAGGTGGTAAGTACTGTACATACTGAAATATGTACAGCTGTTATAAGTTATACCAGCTGTACATATATAATTATATCTCCCTGCTACATCAGCATGCTCCATATCACTATATACAGGGATACACGGGGTGTACATCTGCTATTCATAGTGATATGGAGCATGCTGGTATAACCTGGATATCTCCTGTATATAATTATATGTGTTCAGCTGTTAAAACTTATACATCTCCTGTATATAGTGATATAGACCATGTTTGTATACACTGGCCCAGTTTATATCAGCATGGTTGATATCATTATATATCATTTATACCAGCTGTACATATATAATTATATACAGGAGATACCCAGGTTAAGGTGGTTTCACACCAACACTGGGGAATTCTCCTTTTCTGCTCCGTCTGGGGAGCAGGAAAGGGGAATCCCTACGGCCGAAAAAACAGCTCTGTCTCTGGAAGTATTCGAACAGCGCCAGACGAACTCCATTGAGTATAATGGGGTCCGCCCGCACTCCATCGAGCTGCTCACCTTTGAATGGAAGAGAAAGCGCTACATTCATGCAGCGCTTTTTTTCCCGATATTTTGAGCCGGATCTGGGATAGAACCTGCGGCCGGAGGATCCAACACAGATGTATACCAGTGTGGTCGATATCACTGTATACAGGAGATGTATATATGGATGGAACATGCTGGTATAACCTGGGTATCTCCTGTATATGATTATGTATGTACAGCTGGTATAAGATTTACATTTCCCTGTATGTAGTGATATGGAGCTTGCTGGTATAACCTGGGTATCTCCTGTATATGATTATGTATGTACATCTGGTATAAGTTATACATTTCCCTGTATGTAGTGATATGGAGCTTGCTGGTATAACCTGGGTTTCTCCTGTATATTTTTGCACACTTTATACACAATTAAAAAACACCATCACAAACCTGCATGCAGTTTAAAAAAACAAAATCGGCTGCATTGTTTGAATCCACAGGCTGTTTTTAATAAAGCATGCAGTTTTTTTAATGTGATTTTAATTGTGGCTCAAAAATGCAACAAAAAACATGAACACGGCCTCAAGGCTTATTCCGACGTGTGCATATCGGTCGGGTTTTCATGCCCGGCCGATATACGCTGTCTCTCTCTCTGCAGGTGGAGGAGGCGGGCCGGCCGGGAGCAGTGCACTGAGCTCCCGCCCCCTCTCCGCCCCTCGCCACTATTTGCAATGGGAGGGGTGGGACGGGGCAGAGCTAAGTTCCGCCCCTCCTATTGTAAATAGTGGCAAGGGGCGGAGAGGAGGCGGGAGCTCAGTGCACTGCTACCGTCTGGACCACCTCCTCCCCCTGCAGAGAGAGACAGCCTATATCGGCCGGGCGTGAAAACCCGACCGATATAGGCCCGTCGGAATAAGCCCTAAGGGTAATTTCACACATGCGAGTACGTTATTGGGCTGTGAAGCTCAGCTCGATATCACGCTCACCAATGTGCGATGTCCCTGTGGATGCGAAGCGTTTTTGTGTGAAAACCAGCTTGCATCACATCAGGGAAATAGCGTTGTTTTTTACCCGCAGTGGAGGATCACAGAGTGTTTTCCATTGTTTTCAATGGGGAAAACCTTGCATGGCATCACACTAGTGTGCACCTGGTTCGCCGTGCAATGCTATGCCAGCCCCTGGAAAACAATGGGCAATGCGAGGTGTTCCAAGGGAACGCCCAAATAGAGGACATGTCACAATATTTTCCTGTGCCATGATGCGGGGAAAAAAATTGTGTGTATGACCCCATTCAAAAGAATGGGGTTCATATTCGCCTGAAGTTTGTGCGTTTCGCAACGCACAAATCATGCGTGATTTTCTTAGCCGTGTGGAAGTGGCTTAAGGGGTTACAAACAAATTTTCACGTAGTCCAGGAAATTAGTCATGTTTAGAAAGCTTACGCCAAGGGGCAAATCATGTATGTAAATTCGTTTTTCAGCGGTATGCAGCGCGGTTTAGACATGGGTGCGGGAGGAGGGGGCCCAGAGCTGAACTTCTGCGCCCGGGCCTCTGAGCCTTTAGTTCTGCCCCTGGTCTGATACTAATAATATATCATATAAGGTCTATCAGACTATTGACTATTAGTATCCGGTAACTTCTAGGATGTGTTTCAGTGAGAAAGTAGTTATGATTTAAATAGGACAATGTGCGCCAAACTTTTGGCTCACCATAAGCCAATCAATAGGGGGTTAGATAGCGGTGTCTGAGGCCGCACCAAACATATCATCCAGTATTGGACATGGTGATTAACGTGGCACATCTGTAGACTGGCTGGTCTGAATTTACACTATTAGACCGGATTAGTACATCTGTGACGATAATATTGATTATGGGGGAAGATTTATGAAAACCGTCTGAAAGAACAAGCAGCTTTCATTTTTCAATAGCAGAATATGCAATGAAAGCTGCATTGTGATTGGTTGCTCTTGGAAACCTCCCATTGTCATGATGGGTAAGCCCCGCCCCCTGCGTGTTATATTAGCCGTTAACATTCCATGACGCATCATTTTCATCTGCCACCCGAGGAGAGCAGATCGTCCGCCGGCCATCTGTTGTCGTAAAATATGAAGATGGAGACTGAACTCCTGACAAGGTGAAGGTCATACTTACACGTATTGTCTGTCACCCGGGCAAAAGATTGCATTCCCTGCCCCATTTCAGGTTTAAATACCCCGGCCATAATCTGTGGGTGCCCCTCCTGACATCCATTACTGCAGGCTTACTGCAGCCCCCTGCTACACCCATTCCAAAGGGTACTCTTTGTTGCCCCTAGCAACCAATCACAGCACAGCTTTCATTTTACCTCAGCAGTATAAGAAATGAGAGCTGAGCTGTGATTGGTTACTAGGAGCAACAAGGACAGATTTAATAAATTAGGCCACAAAAGTTAATGGCAGCCATACCTCCTGATATTCCTTATCCATAGGGACAGTCAGACAGCCAGTATGGGCATTGTTACCACGGTTGCCATGGTAGCAGCAGCCATTTTAGTACAGTCAGTTAGAGGGAGAGGTCATTGAACTGCCCTGCTAGACCTGAATGTAGACAGAGAGCAGATAAGTCAGAAGGTGGAAAAAGACAGAACATAAAGAAAAACATGATAACTGGAGGACGAGGAGAGATTTATTATATGAAGTAAATACACAATGGATAAGCCCCGCCCCTGTGTGTTATGTTAGCTGTTATATCCCATGATGCATCATTTCCAACTGCCAACCATGGAAAACAACAGATCACCCTCCATTTATCTGCCGTGGTAAAATATGAAGAAGCCGCATGGACCAGCGGATACAAAGCCCTGACGGCATGAAGGTATTGTACGCTCGTACTTGGGCAGAATCGGAATTAGGCTTTGTGTCACCCAGGGCAAAGATTTCATTTCCTGCCCACCTCTTCGTCCACATCAGGCCTGAGGTCTGTTGGTGCCCCTCCTGGTACCCAATATTAGGGACACATACTATGCAAGCCCACCTGCTACACCCATTCCCTGGGGGACACAAAGCTACCGCCAGCCATAACCCCAAATGTGTTCTATCCATAGCGACAGTCAGAGAGCCAGAATGGACATTGTCACCACCGTTGCCATGGTAGCAGTAGTCATTTTAGTAAACGGGCACGCGGCTACTGGGCCTAAATGTAAAGCGGATAACAAGATAGCATGGGAAATGATAGAATACAACGAGGAACAACGGCCTGCGAGGACGGAGAGATACGTTTTATAAATCGTCACACAATTAGTACAAATCCCATAAATCAGCGGGAACAGGAGAGAAATATGAGGGGGCTGATACATTTACTATTATTCTGTAATCGTAAAGCGCCAACATACTACACAGCGCTGTACAAGAGGCCGAACCGCGGGACAATACAGTAGTAACACGAGAACCCTGCCCAGAAAAGCTTACAATCTATGGCCTGCGCCGCTGTAAAGGGTCACCCCCATATAGGCGGCTCATACATTGTACTTCATAGATCACCCAGCATCCTGCATTCCCTACCACCATATTTTATAGGGGTATTTTCTCCTAATATTTCTATATTTCTTCTTAGGGATCTTCCATTTACTACAGAAACACACAACATCTGGAAGCAAGAACGTATCAGAAGACAAAAAGGAGGTCGTTGTGAAGATGAAGAGGTAAGCCTGCCACTACTTCCTGCCGCTCATTACCATGTCTGCCTGTTAGTATCTAGATTATAGCCAATGTGTCACTCCAATAGTAACTGCTCCCCCAGCTGTGGCCCTAATAGTAACTGCACGCCCAATAACAATAGTTCCCTTCAGTATTGGCCCTAGTAGTAATCAGTGGCAGGGGCGTAACTATAGAGGGTGCAGGGGATGCGGTTGCACCAGGGCCCAGGAGCCTTAGGGGGCCCATAAGGCCTCTCTTCTCCATATAAGGAGCCCAGTACTATGAGTAAAGTATTATAGTTGGGGGATCCGTTACAGGTTTTGCATTGGGGCCCAGGAGCTTCAAGTTGCGCCTCTGATCAGTGGCCCCACTAATATTATGCCAATAGCAATGATGCGCCCCCCCCCCCAGTGACCCTAAAGGTAATAATGCCCCAAAAATAACAGTTCATCTCATCTGCCCCAAAAGCAATAGAGCGCCTTCTATGCGGCCCTAATATCAATAGTGCGCCTCCTTTATGGTCCCAATAGCGATAGTGCACCTCCCTTATGGCCCCAGTACCAATAGTGCACCTCCTAAATGGCCCTAGTACCAGTAGTGCACCTCCTAAATGGCCCCAGTACCAATAGTGCACCTCCTTAATGACTGCAATAGCAATAGTGCACCTCCTAAATGGCCCCAATAGCAATAGTGCACCTCCTAAATAGCCCCAATAGCAATAGTGCACCTTCCAAATGGCCGCAGTAGCAATAGTGACCTCCTAAATGGCCCCAGTAGCAATAGTGCGCTTTCTAAATGGCCGCAGTAGCAATAGTGCACCTCCTTAATGTCTCCAGTAGCAATAGTGCACCTCCTTAATGACCCCAATAGCAACAATGCGCCTGCTAAGTGGCCCCAATAGCAATAGCGTGCCTCCTAAATGGTCCCAATAGCAATAGTTTGCCTCCTAAATGGCCCCAATAGCAATAGCATGCCTCCTAAATGGCCCCAATAGCAATAGTGCGCTTCCTAAATGGCCCCAGTAGCAATAGTGTGTCTCTTTATTGTCCCCAGTAGCACTAGTACAACTTGTAAATGGCCCCAGTAGCAATGTTGTGCCTCCTAAATAGCCGCAGTAGCAATAGTGACCTCCTTAATGTCCCCAGTAGCAATAGTGCGCCTCCTTAATGACCCCAATAGCAAGAATGCACCTCCTAAATGGCCCCAATAGCAATAGCGCGCCTCCTACATGCCCCTAGTAGCAATAGTGCGCTTCCTAAATGGCCCCAGTAGCCTAAGTGCGCCTCCTAAATGGCCCCAGTAACAATATTGTGCCTCCTAAATGGCTCTAGCAACAATAGTGCACCTATTTAATGGCCCCAATAGCAGCAGTGCACCTCCTTAATGGACCCAATAGCAATAGTGCACCTCTTTAATGGCTCCAATAGCAATAGTGCACCTTCTTAAGGGGGTTGGTCATCAATAGTTGATTGGCTGGGGTCTGCTGCTTGGGACCCCAACTGATCTGGTGTGCAGACGCAAGCTGTCAGTGCTGAAATAACAGAGGACGGAGTGGAAGCTTCCCATGCCGACCTCCCATGTAGTGCTGGTAACTACAGGTACAGCTGTCATTGAAATCAAGGAGAGCCATGTCTGTAATTACAAGCACCGGCCACTACATGGGAGGTCGACATGAAAGGCTCCCGCTCTAACCTCTGTTATTCTCGCGGTGACAGCTTGCGCCTGCACACCTGGTCAGTTGGGGTTCCGAGCAGCAGACCCCAGCCGATCAACTATTGATGACCTATCCTGATGATCAATAGTATTTTTGACCAGAAAAACCCTTTAATGTCCCCAGTAACAAAAGATGCAAGTACTTAATGGCCCCAGTAGCAATAGTGCACCTCCTTAATGTCCCTAGTAGCAATAGTGCACCTCCTTAATGGCCCCAGTAGCCATAGTGCACCTCCTAAATGGCCCCAGTAGCAATATTGTGCCTCCTAAATAGTCCTAGCAACAATAGGGTGCCTCCTTACTGCTCCCAGTAGTAATAAGGCACATCCTTAATGGCCTCAGTAACAATAGTGCACCTCCTTAACCCCTTAAGGACCAAGCTGTTTTGTAGGGATTTTACCCTTGCAGTAGTTTTACTGCCCTATTTTATTTACTTTAGCTACCAAAATTATTTTTACTGCGTTTTTTCTCCCGTGACACATAGGGCGATTTTTAAAATATCTTTTTGAATGACTTTTTTTCCGTTTTTAAGTTTTATTGGGGGTAAAAAGCTAAAAAAATGGGGTTTTTTTAACACTCAGGTATTTTTTTTAACTTAAGTTTATGTATACTAAAATAAAGTATAGGAACAGGTTCCTCTATTTGTTTCAGACATTTTGCTATATATTATGTATGGTTTTGGTTTACAGGGTGCATATAGTGATGGCTTTGGGTTATTTTCTTTCTTATGTATATATTGTTGTTGTATTCTGTAATTTTTATTTCCTTATGTATGTAATTATGTTTCTTACTAGCTATGTTTCCCATGATATAAGACCTCTGGGGGACATTCATTTTTTTTTTAATTTGGCATTTTTCCACTGTAGCGGGGGCATCCATCGAAGCCCCAGTTACAGATAGAAAAAACAACCCCTGTAGTGATATTATTAACTGAAAGAGCTGGCCAGAGTCTAGCATGACCCTCCAGTTCTGCTGTAGCAGGAAACCCCCGACTCCCGTAGTGGAAGAAACCCTTCCACTTTCACTTTCTAGCACATAGCGCTCATTGAGCATTGTGTAATCGGGGAAGTAAAAGACAGGAAGGGTTTAAAATAGAGATGAGCGAGCACCCTCGGATAAGGCAGTTACGCGAGCGAGCATCGCTCTTCTCGAGTAACTGTATTCTCGTCCGAGCAGGCTCGGGGGTGCGGCAGTGGGTGAAGGGTGGTAGAGAGAGAGAGATACCCAGTACTGACTCTAGGACTTGTTGTTTTGTTTTTGCCTGTTTACTCCACTAGTCAGCGACTACTCTGGAGAAGCAACCTAGGGATTCGTAGCAGCAAAGTCCAGTTCCCTGTACAGGGGTTAAAGGGTGAAAACCTGCGGTCCCTAGATATTGCTACCCAGAGTAGCCAACGCCAAGTCTGACTGCGGTAGTGTAATTGCTAGACAGGCGATTCTCAACAAAACAATGTTACAGGAATTCAGCATTATAAGAAATGTGGTAGTAAATAATTAGAAGCTAAGTTCAATGTGGAAAGGAGGTGGGATAGGGAGGGAGGAGGTGGGGGTTTGTGGGATACGGTGGGAGGAGGTTGGGTTTTGTGGGATAGGGAGGGAAGAGGGGGGGTTTATTGGATAGGGGGTGGGGTTTTATGGTATATGTATGTTTTCAATTTGGTAATGTATAAAATAGGGTACTTTAGTTCCAAAAGGTTAGCCACTATCCATGGGATAGGGGATAAGTATCTGATCGTGGGGGTCTTACTGCTGGGACCCCCACTGATTAAAAAGAATAGGGGCCCTGTTAGTCCCCGAATGAAGGAAGTGTAGATTTGGCAAGCGTAATGCACTCTATTCATTTCATTGCGAGCGACAAAGATGTTGATTTTGATTTGGCCTGATGCTTATCCCTACGGATTACCCAGTACTGAATCCAGAGCTTGTTGTTTTGTTTGTTGCCTGTTTACACCGCTAGTCAGCGACTACTCTTGAGTTGCAACCTAGGGATTCGTAGCAGCAAAGTTTAGATCTCTGTACAGGGGTTAAAGGGTGAAAACCTGCGGTCCCTAGATCCTGCTACCCAGAATAGCCAACGCCAAGCCTGACTGTGGTTGCGCAGTTGCTAGACAGGCAATTCTCAACCCAACAATGTTACAGAAATTCTTCATTATAGGAAATGTAGTAGTAAATAATTAGAATTGAAGTACGATGGGGGAAGGAGGTGGGATAGGGAGGGAGGAGGTGGGGGTGTGTGGGATAGGGAGGGAGGAGGTGGGGGTGTGTGGGATACGGCGGAAGAAGGTGGGGGTTTTATGGTATATTGATGTTTTTAATCTTGTAATGTTCAAAATGGGGTACTCCGATTCCACAAGTTTTCAGTGTCTGCTGAGTAGTCCAGCTACTCTGACTTGTTGGTAATCTGGCCCTGGTACTTTGTGCCATTCCCTTAGTCTTCTAGCCAGTCTGCCTCGTTTGGTATCCTGCTTCTGTCAGCTTGTCTGCTTGACCTGGCTGTTATCAGCCAGGGTTTTCCAGTCCTCCTCTGTTTGTATCTTGTTTCTGTCAGTTTATCTGCTAGACCTCGCTGTTATCAGCCAGGCCTTACCATCTGACTCTGTTCTGTTTGTATTGTTTCGTGTTCGCTCTTGTCATTTGCCTTTCCTGTCGGTGCTAGTTGGTAGTTGTCTCTTGCATAGAAACTGCGTTCCCTGCCTGTCCCCCCTAGTAAGCATAGGGTCAGAGTTGGCGGCCTGGACGTGTCCACCATCTGGGCTATCTCCAGGAAGGGACAGTGGCGTGGGTGTAGATCAGGGATCCCCGTGCCGTGCGCACCTAAGCACCACACTAGTACCATAACAAGAGGATAACTAGCTGATTGTGGGGGTCTTACTGCTGGGACCCCCACTGATTAAAAAGGATAGGGGCCCTGTTAGTCCCCGAATGAAGGAAGTGCAGATTTGACAAGCACAATGCACTCCATTCATTTCATTGCGAGCGAAAAAGATGTTGATTTTGATTTAGCCTGATGCTTATCCCTACTGATTATCTAGTACTGACTGCAGAGCTTGTTGTTTTGTTTGTTGCCTGTTTACTCCACTAGTCAGCGACTACTCTGCAGTTGCAACCTAGGGATTTGTAGCAGTGAAGTTCAGGTCCCTGTACAGGGCTTAAAGGGTGAAAACCTGCGGTCCCTAGATCCTGCTACCCAGAGTAGCCGACACCAAGCCTAACTGTGGTAGCGCAGTTGCTAGACAGGCAATTCTCGACACAACACTTTTACAGGAATTCAGCATTATAGGAAATGTGGTAGTAAAAAATAAGAAGTAGAGTTCGATGAAGGGAGAACGTGGGATAGGGAGGGAGGAGGTGGGAATTTGTGGCATATGGGGTGAGGAGGTACGGGTTTGTCGGAGAGGGCGGAAGGAGGCTGGGTTTTGTGGTATAGGGAGGGAGGAGGTGGGGCTTTATCGGATAGGGTGGTGGTGGGGTATTGTGGGATAGGGAGGGAGGTGGGGGTAAATGTATATTTTTAATTTAGTAATGTTTAAAATTGCATACTTCCATTCCAAAAGGTTAGCCACTATCCATGGGATATGCGATAACTAGCTGATCGTGGGGGTCTTACAGCTGGTACACCCTCTAATTAAAAAGAATAGGGGCCTTGTTAGCCCCCGAATGAAGGAAGTGTAGATTTGGCAAGCGCAATGCACTCTATTCATTTCATTGAGAGCTACAAAGATGTTGATTTTGATTTGGCCTGATGCTTATCCCTACGGATTACCCAGTACTGATTCCAGAGCTTGTTGTTTTGTTTGTTGACCGTTTACTCCGCTAGTCAGCGACTATGGAGATGCAACCTAGGGATTTGTAGCAGCAAAGTCCAAATCCTTGTACAGGGGTTAAAGGGTGAAAACCTGTGGTCCCTAGATCCTGCTACCCAGAGTAGCCAATGCCAAGCCTGACTGTGGTAGTGCATTTGCTAGACAGGCAATTCTCAAGCCAACAATGTTACAGAAATTCTTCATTATAGGAAATGTAGTAATAAGTAATTAGAAGTGAAGTTCGATGGGGGAAGGAGGTGGGATAGGGAGGGAGGAGGTGGGGGGTGGGATAGGGAGGGAGGAGGTGGGGCTTTTATGGTATATTGATGTTTTTAATTTGGTAATGTTTAAAATGGGGTACTCCGATTCCACAAGGTTAGCCACTATCCACGGGATAGAGGTGTTACGCCTGCGTTATGTGTCTGAGATGTGTGCTGGGGATTGACAGGTCTATCCACCTACCGGCTCCTCCAGCCTCCCTATATAATCCAGCTCATGCTGCTTGGGGGTGACCAATTATTGTTCTGACTTGCTTGTCCGTTGGACCTTGCTATTGTCTGCTTTACTTTCTGTTATCTGCCAGGCCTGTCCGCTAAACAGTGTTTTTATTTTCAGTTTTCTGTGTCTGCTGAGTAGTCCAGCTACTCTTACTTGCTGGTAATCTGGCCCTGGTACTTTGTGCCATTCCCTTAGTCTTCTAGCCAGTCTGCCTCGTTTGGTATCCTGCTTCTGTCAGCTTGTCTGCTTGACCTGGCTGTTATCAGCCAGGGTTTTCCAGTCCTCCTCTGTTTGTATCTTGTTTCTGTCTGCTAGACCTCGCTGTTATCAGCCAGGCCTTACCATCTGCCTCTGTTCTGTTTGTATTGTTTCGTGTTGGTTCTTGTCATTTGCCTTTCCTGTCGGTGCTAGTGGGTAGTTGTCTCTTGCATAGAAACTGCGGTCCCTGCCTGTCCCCTCTAGTAAGCGTAGGGTCAGAGTTGGCGGCCTGGACGTGTCCACCATCTGGGCTATCTCCAGGAAGGGACAGTGGCGTGGGTGTAGATCAGGGATCCCCGTGCCGTGCGCACCTAAGCACCACACTAGTACCATAACAAGAGGATAACTAGCTGATCGTGGGGGTCTTACTGCTGGGACCCCCACTGATTAAAAAGGATAGGGGCCCTGTTAGTCCCTGAATGAAGGAAGTGCAGATTTGACAAGCACAATGCACTCCATTCATTTCATTGCGAGCGACAAAGATGTTGATTTTGATTTAGCCTGATGCTTATCCCTACTGATTATCTAGTACTGACTGCAGAGCTTGTTGTTTTATTTGTTGCCTGTTTACTCCACTAGTCAGCGACTACTCTGGAGTTGCAACCTAGGGATTCGTAGCAGTGAAGTCCAGATCCCTGTACAGGGCTTAAAGGGTGAAAACCTGCGGTCCCTAGATCCTGCTACCCAGAATAGCCAACACCAAGCCTAACTGTGGTAGCGCAGTTTCTAGACAGGGAATTCTCACCACAACGATTTTACAGAAATTCAGCATTATGGGAAATGTGGTAGTAAAAAATAAGAAGTGGAGTTTGATGAAGGGAGGACGTGGGATAGGGAGGGAGGAGGTGGGGATTTGTGGCATATGGGGTGAGGAGGTGAGGGTTTGTCGGATAAGGCGGAAGGAGGCTGGGTTTTGTGGTATAGGAAGGGAGGACGTGAGGCTTTATTGGATAGGGTGGTGGTGGGGTATAGTGGGGTATTGTGGGATAGGGAGAGAGGTGGGGTTTTATGGTAAACGTATATTTTTAATTTAGTAATGTTTAAAATGACATACTTCCGTTCCAATAGGTTAGCTGCTATCCATGGCATATGCGATAACTAGCTGATTGTGGGGGTCTTACAGCTGGTAGCCCCACTGATCAAAAAGAATAGATGCCCTGTTAGTCCCCGAATGAAGGAAATGCAGATTTGACAAGCACAATGCACTCCATTCATTTCATTGTGAGAGACAAAGATGTTGATTTTGATTTGGCCTGATGCTTTTCCCTACGGATTACCCAGTACTGATTCCAGAGCTTGTTGTTTTGTTTGTTGCCTGATTGCTACACTTTACTCCGCTAGTCAGCGACTACTCTGGAGATGCAACCTAGGGATTTGTAGCAGCAAAGTCCAAATTCTTGTACAGGGGTTAAAGGGTGAAAACCTGTGGTCACTAGATCCTGCTACCCAGAGTAGCCAACGTTAAGCCTGACTGTGGTAGTGCAGTTGCTAGACAGGCAATTCTCAACCCGACAATGTTACAGAAATTCTTCATTATAAGAAATGTAGTAATAAATAATTAGAAGTGAAGTTCGATGGAGGGAGGGGAGGAGGTGGGGGTCTCTGGGATAGGTGGGGGTTTCTAGGATATTGGGGAGGTGGTGGGGGATTGTGGGATAGGGAGGGAGGTGGTGGGGGTTTGTGCGATATTCATATTTTTAATTTGGTAATGCTTAAAATGGGGTACTCCGGTTCCAAAAGGTTAGCCACTATCAATGGGATAGGGGATAACTAACTGATCATGGGGGTCTTACCGCTGGAACCCCCACTGATTAAAAAGGATAGGGGCCCTGTTAGTCCCCGAATAAAGGAAGTGTAGATTTGGCAAGCGCAATGCACTCCATTCATTTCTATGAGAGCGACAAAGATCCCCGAGTCAAGCACTCTCATTGAAATGAAGGAGCGCATTGCGCTTGCCCAACCTGCGTACATTTTAATTATATCCCCCATATTCCCAAGTCTCCACTAGTATTTGGGCCCCTAATGGTATTATTGTCTCCAAAAATAATAGTGCACCAAGAAAATTTTTGGATTTGGATTGACTACTCTGTCTCCCAATCTCTGACATATAGCAGCCTTGGTGTGACCTGTCACTGATTCCGATTATGTTTATTGATTTTGATTTGGCCTGATGCTTATCCCTTCTGATTACCCAGTACTGACTCCAGAGCTTGTTGTTTTGTTTGTTGCCTGATTGCTACACTAGTCAGCGACTACTCTGGACACACAACCTAGGGATTCGTAGCAGCAAAATCCATATCCCTGTACAGGGGTTAAAGGGTGAAAACCTATGGTCCCTAGATCCTGCTGCCCAGAGTAGCCAATGCCAAGCCGAACTATGGTGTTGCAGTTGCTGGACAGGCAGTTCCAGACACAACAATGTTACGGTAATTCAGGAGGAATTGGGGGTTTCTGGGAGAGGGAAGATGGAGGTCGGGGTTTCTGGGATATTGGGCAGGTGGTGGGGGATTGTGGAATATGTATATTTTTAATTTGATAATGTTTAAAATGGGGTACTCTGGTTCCAGTAGGTTAGCCCCTATCCATGGGATAGGGAATAACTAGCTGATCGGGGGGGGGGGGGGCGTCTTACTGCTGGACCCCCCACTGATTAAAAAGGACAGGGGCAGGGTTAGTCCCCGAATAAAGGAAGTGCAGATTTGGCAAGCACAATGCACTCCATTCATTTCTATGAGAGCGACAAAGATCTCCAAATCAAACACTCTCATCGAAATGAATGGAGCGCTTTGCAATTGCCCAACCCCTTACGTTTTAATTATATCCCCCATATTCCCCTGTCTCCACAAGCAATAGTGCCCTCAATGGTAATATTGTCTCCAAAAATAATAGTGCACCAACAAATTTTTTTAATTTAGATTGACTAGCGCAACACACCCCATTCATTTCTATGAGAGTGAGAAAGATCCCAGAGTCAAGCGCTCTCATTGAAATGAATGGAGCGCATTATGCTTGCCTAACCTACGCTTCCTTCATTCGGAGACCGACCAGAACTCCGTACTCTCTAATCAGTGGTGGTCCCAGAGGTCAGACCCCCACAATCAGCTAGTTATCCAATGGATAGTGGCTAACCTGCTGGAACCTGAATAGCCCATTTTAAACATTCCCCCTCTCCCAAATAGCCCAATCCTGTGCGCTAAATCAGGCTGCAGAGGATTCGGTATTTTCTGCTAGGCAGTGACCGCTATGTCACTAGTGACTGGGTACACTGACCGGCAGGAAATGGAATACCGAGAATGTACGCTACCCCACACAAAATAGAAGAATCGGACGGCTGGAGGTGAGGTGACCTGGGGATTGGAGGAGCCAGATGAAGATCGGTGAGGAGAAGTTGCAGTAAGAAGACTGATGGGAGAGGAATAGGTAAGTATAATTTTTTTCTAATGACAGAACCCTTTTAATGCTTTTAGCTCATAAGCTAAGTGTTATTTCTGCTGGAATGCCTTATGAAAATAATTAAACATCTGTTATCTACTTGAATAAAAATCCTTGTTTTTTAAAGCCAGGCGTGTCTATAGCCTTTTTTTATAAAGCCATTCAGTGTTATCACCATTAATGAGCCGTTGTAGTATGGTTGGGACATGTGTGTGTGTGTGGTTTTATTATACTTTTTCTCCAATTCATGGAATATGGGCTGTTGTCACCCAAGTAGAACAAGAAGGATTTTCAAGTCAAGATGGGATTGCCAAGTATGAGAAGCAACTGCTTTTCCTCTTTTAGGCCAGATGCACTCTATGGATTCCCTATGAATTTCTACAACAGAATAGTCTAATTTCCTGCAGACTTCTTCCATATTCATTCTGCATGTGTCTCTCCAGATAGTGAAATATCAGTCAAGTTAAGAAAACCCCTGGAAGCCCCCGCTGACCAACTAAATGTGGTTAAAATATTCTGGTGGAATGCAAAGCCAACCTGCACAGATGTGAAGATGAAGAAAGGTGTAGATAGCAGCCAATTTTGCATGGTTGGTTACTGATGTGGAAATGTCTTCACTAGTAACCTGTAAATTGAGAGGTGAGCACAACATGCAGTATGTGCAGCTGTACAGGGGTCCAGTAGGTAAGGGGTTCCACTGCCACCTTAAAGTGGATTTCTCCTTTAGGCCGCCTGTCCACGGCCGAGGCGGGATATCACTAGCTATATTCTGCATGGGCGATGAGGGGTTAGCACTAACAGGTCCACGCGATGAGCCCATCTAATAGATAGTATGCTCACCATGGAGAATGGCGTTAAATCGCAGCATGCCGCAATTACAATCTCGCAAGCGGAGAATCGCTATAGTTTTCCGCTTGTGGACATCAGGCTGTGCTTTCCATAGTTTGCCTGTGGAAAGCATTCACTGCGTTACCTGCGACCAGATTATCGCCGCGGATAACACAGTGAAATATCGCCCGTGGACAGGAGGCTACCCACTAGTGTTTTTTTTTTTTACGCTGAGATATATCACTGCGTTTTTTAATACAAATGTCGATGGGACTTTCTAATGGTAAAATCGCAAAGCACAAACTTGGGATTTTTGTTCAATGCGATTTTAACATTAGCAAATACCATTGACATTTACATTAAAAAAACACAAGTGGGTAGAAGCCCTTGGACAATCCTTGTTATGGCTTAATCAGATGAATGTATATCGGCCGGGTATTCACGCCGGCCGATATATGGCGTCCCTCTCTGCAGGGGGAGGGGGCTAGAAGAGCCGGTAGCAGTGCACTGAGCTCCCGCCCCCTCTCTGCCCCTCGGCACTATTTGCAATGAGAGGAGGCGGGGTGGGGTGGAGCTAAGTCACAAGAGTTGGCTCCACCCCCTCCCAGCAGAGAGGGATGCCGTATATCGGCCAGCGTGAATACGTGGCCAATATACGGTCGTCTGAGAAGCCCTTAAAGGATCCCTTGCTAATAAGCCAAGTATTATTTCTTCTGGAATCCCCAGCTGTCATATGTGGGGAAAACTAACTACTGTATATGCAGTGGTTCATGAAAGTTTGTGAAGCCTTCAGAACTTTCCATATTTCTGTTTATATTTGACCTAATACTACATCAGATTTTCATACAAGTGCTAAAAGTAGATAAAGAGAACCAAACCAAACAAATGAGTCAAATATATTAGACTTTGTCATTTATTTACTGAGGAAAATGATCCAATATAACATCTGTGAGCGACAAAAGTTTGTGAACCTTTAGGATTATCAGATAATTTGAAGGTGTGTCACGTTGTGCTGCTGGGACCTGTGGTTCTATTGGTTTCCAGGAGCACATTGCTGAACGTACGGTTGATTTGATATGGAGTTCTCCAGCCAGCCAATCACCATTGGTCTTGAGTGGTGTGAGTTCTTGTTCATCAGCGCCTTGCACCTGTGCAATGCTCCTCCATATAGCAGTTTGGCTCTCTGCATGTTGAGGGATGTTGTGCTTTTACCCGCCCTCTTGTATTAGTACATTGATAAGTATATGGCCGCTTTCTGTGATTTATTTATTTATTCTGTATATTCCCTTTTTCAGTGATTTTTAAATTGGGATTTTACAGGTAGTAACTCGATACCCAGTTGTCTTTATCTGTGCCAGTTGTGGCCTTGCATGCCAGCCTTAAGGAACCCTGGTAATTAGAAGTATCCCTGGAGTACTGGGTCAGTGAGAGAGACTGTATTGTGCGCTTAGTAAAGACTAGGGAATGCCAATGTTGTGACCATAAACTATGGAAGTGCTAACCCAAGGCTCTCTGCCAAGTTCACTTAAAGTAAGTGGCCCTATGAGCTAACAGAGACTGTAAAGGCCTCATGTCCACGGGCAAAAGAAGAATTAAAAATCGCAGCGGATTTTAACTCTTCTCCCGCCCGCGGATCTGCATCCCATAGGGATGCATTGACCACCCGCGGGTAGACAAATACCCGCGGATGGTCAATAAAAGTGATTTAAAAAAAATGGAGCATGAAAAAATCTGGACCATGCTCCATTTTCGTGCGGGGCTCCCGCGGGGACGGCTCCCGCAGGCTTCTATTGAAGCCTATGGCAGCCGTCCGGATCCGCGGGAGACAAAAATCGGAATTTAATCACCCGCTCCGGATCTTCCCTTCGCCGCGGCTCCATCTTCTCTCCGTCACGGCTGTATCTTTTTTCTTCGGGCCGGCGCATGCGCAGGGCACGTCACCGATGTCACTGCGCATCCGCCGGGCCGAAGAAAGAAGATCCGGCCGCAACGCAGAGAAGATGACGCCCCGGCGAAGGGAAGATCCGGAGCGTGCGAGAGGTGAGTTAATTCTTATTTTTATGCCTCATGTCCGCGGGGCAGAAGGGACCCGCTGCGGATTCTCTATGGAGAATCCGTAGCGGGCCTGATTTTCCCGTGGACATGAGGCCTTAGGCCTTAGGCCTTCTCGCAGCCGGATCTTCTTTCTTCGGCCCGGCGGATGCGCAGGGCATGTCAGTGACGTCGGTGACGTGCCCCGCGCATGCGCCGGCCCGAAGAAAAAAGATCCGGCCGCGACGGAGAGAAGATGGCGCCGCAGCGAAGGGAAGAACCGGAGCGGGTGAGTAAATTCCGATTTTTCAATAGAAGCCCGCGGGAGACCCGCACGAAAATGGAGCATGGTCCAGATTTTTTCATGCTCCATTTTTTTTTTAAATCACTTTTATTGACCATCCGCGGGTATTTATCTACCCGCGGGTGGTCAATGCACCCCTATGGGATGCGGATCCGCGGGCAGGAGAAGAGTTAAAATCCGCTGCGGATTTTAATTCTTCTTTTGCCCGTGGACATGAGGCCTTACTGTCAAATTGCACATGCCCTCTAAGGGCTCATGTCCACGGGCAAAATAAGAATTAAAATCCGCAGCGGATTTTAGCTCTTCTCCTGTCCGCGGATCCGCACCCCATAGGGATGCATTGACCACCCGCGGGGTAGATAAATACCCGCGGATCGTCAATAAAAGTGATTTAAAAAAAAATGGAGCATGAAAAAATCTGGACCATGCTCCATTTTCATGCGGGTCTCCCGCGGGGACGGCTCCCGCGGGCTTCTATTGAAGCCTATGGAAGCCGTCCGGATCCGCGGGACACAAAAATCTGATTTTACTCGCACGCTCCGGTTCTTCTCTTCGCTGCGGCGCCATCTTCTCTCAGTCGCGGCCGGATCATTTTGCTTCGGCCCGGCGCATGCGCGGGGCACGTCACCGACGTCATCATGCACATCCGCCGAGCCGAAGAAAGAAGATCCGGCCGCGACGAGAGAAGATGTCGCGAAAGCGAAGGAAGTATCCGGAGCGTGTGAGAGGTAAGTTAATTCTTATTTATTCCTATTTTCAGCGCTCATGTCTGCGGGGCAGGAGGGACCCGCTGCAGATTCTCCATGGAGAATCTGCAGCGGATCTGATTTTCCCCGTGGACATGAGGCCTAAGGCCTCATGTCCACGGAATTTACTCACCCACTCATGTCCACGGAGAAAATCAAATCTGCTCCGGATTTGTAACGCGGATTTGGGCCACGGATGCAGTGCGGATGGGCTTAAAATAGTATTTTATTGCATGCGGATGACATGCGGATGCGTTTTTTTCACGCGTGTATGCACGCGGATGGCATTTTTGCATCTGCGCGTGAAAAAAAACGCAAGGCCACTGAAAAAAAAGCCAAACCCCTGGCCAAGCCCCAAACAGTAGTCCAGCCCAGTGGGTCACACCTCAGAGCCATTTTACTTTGCTTTAAGCATTGTACCAAGCAGGATGGCAGTTTCTGATGCCGCAAGAAAGGCCCTTACTTCATGGCTGCTGTACTCCACATTTGTGGAGGATGACTTATCTACAGAAAAGGAGGAGGAAGTGGTGGCAGCGCCGGTCACAAAAAAACGCCGGTTTTGGGTGCACCCACTAATCTCGCAGCACCCTAAAAAGGGGCATTTTGTCACGCTGTATGAGGACCTGCGGATGCATGAGGACAAATTTTCAGCATTCAGCAGAATGTCAGTTGACACATTTGATGGTCTTTTGGAGTTGCTACGCCCCCATCTTAGGCGTCAGGACACGAACATGAGAAAGTCCATCAGTGCAGAGGAGCGTCTGCTAGTCACTCTCCAGTAAGTTTATTAAAAAAAAATAATTTATTTCTGTAATTTTTTTTCTTTAACATTATGTGTTACCCTATTTCCCCTCCCCTGAAATATTTGCGTTGCCGCAGCTAGACGCGTTTACCTGCATGAACACACCTAGCTGCGGTAATGCTTAGCTGCGGTAATGCAGCTAGTCATGCCCAGCTGCAATACTGCAACTAGCCATACGTACCTGCTTTACCGCAGCTATACATGACTAGGCATAAATGCACCTAGGCATGCCTCTCTAACTGTTCCCTTTTTTGCTTTTTCATTCAGCATTTTTGGCATTTCTAAAATATTATCTTTCTTTCTTTCTTCTTGTTACAGATTCCTGGCCACGGGCAACTCTTTTGCAGCCTTGCATTTTGAATTTTTGCTTGGCCAATGCACGATTGCCCGCATCGTGACGAGGATGTTCAATTTAATTTGGGAGCATTTAAAGACAACTCAATTCCCGGCTCCCTGTGAGCAGCAATGGCTCGCCATTGCTGATGGTTTTCAGCAGGCTGCGCAGTTTTCTAACTGCAATGGGGCCCTGGATGGGAAACACATCCGTGTTAAGAAGCCGCCGCGCTCAGGGTCCCGATATTTTAATTACAAACATTTTTGTTCAGTAGTCCTGTTGGCGGTCGCCGACAGCGACTACCATTTTGTAATGGTGGATATTGGGGCCTTTGGAAGCTCTGCTGATGCTCGAATCTTCAAGGCTTCCAGAATGGGCAAGTGGCTTCTTGCCAACCAGCTGGCCCTGCCAGAGCCGCGGTTACTGCCTGGTTCTTCAGGTCCAACAGCCCCATTCGTAATTATCGCGTATGAGGGCTTTGGTCTGTCAATCCATATTCTGCGACCATTTCCCCGCAGAGGGTTGGACACCAGAAGAAGAGTCTTTAACTATCGACTCACGCGTGCTCGGCGTTTCGTCGAATGTGCTTTTGGAATCCTCTCCAGTAAATGGCGAGTTTTCCTGGGCACCATTCAGATGCAACCTGAAAATGCGTGCTCAGTGGTTAAAGCAGCTGTGGTTCTGCATAATTTTTGCCGGAGCAAAGACGCGGGTTGGGCGTTTGAGGATGGTCAAATACCAACAACTTCAACAGTTGACGGTGTGGACCAGAATCAAGCGATAAGGCCTGCATCTACTGGCCTTCGGATTAGAGATCACTTCGCAGACTACTTTCTGACTTCTCAGGAAGCAGTTCCGTGGCAGCTGGCCTCTATCCATTAAGTCTGAAGGTCAGGACTTTCCAAACCGTGAATTTGTTTTTTTTTACCGGCCCAAATTTTTTTTAGGTAGTTTTTTTTTTTAGTTAGGGACTCGCAAGACAATGAGGACCCTTGACGTGGGTTGCGAGCTCAAGTAATATGGTCAAAATTTACTCTAGTGACTATTGTCTTTTAGCTGACTTTGACCATATTATGAACCAATACCTCATTTTTTCCTTGGGTTGGAATTTGAAAAAAAAAAATTAGTCCTAATAAAAACTGGTTTTTGAAAATCTGCTTCTTGTCATTTATGTTATATCTGTACGCAGCGTCTTTTGAGCGACAATCATAGTGTGTAACTGCACTGACTTTGTCCAGTTTTCTTTAAGCCGTCACGCATCATTGTCGTTCAGCATGCTGAAAGACAGAGATGAGCATTTTCAGCGATTTACAGTGGGATACAGCTGATACTATTGTTTCAGCTGTATCCCGCAGCCTGATGAAAGGCGGGGTATGGAGAACAGAGTGGCCCAGCTGTCTTCTGCATTCCCTGCTGGGATCTCTCCACTGTAAACCAACTGGGTCCCCTTTGACCAGACAACACCTGCATGTAGAATACAAGCGGCTCCCGCTTGTCCTCTGCATCCTCCACTGGGAGCACTCGGCTGTATGACAGCCAGATGCTTCCAGTGGTAAAATGCCGGATACTGAAGACAAGCGGAAAGGCTTGACCTCTATATCCCCTGCTACGAGTGCAAAGGAGAAACACTAACATGGAAAGCAGACTACATTAAATCAAACATTATAAATGATTACATTTAAAAATGGCTAGTAAAAAAAGGAATAGCAAAATGTATATTAACAAATTTTTTATTGTAATTTTTTGTAATGAAATATATAACTTTAATCTTTTTCCTTTGTAACAAAGAAAAAACAAAAAACATAAATAACTTTGTAGTATTAGCATTTCAAAAACAAAATGGCCAAAAAACATTAACAGACTATAAGTTGTGGTAATGAGGGACATTCGTTTGCGATGTTGAGGGCAATTCCTGGGCCCATTCTTGCCCGGAGCTGCCGCTGCGTTCAAAATGAGGGTTGGGGGGCTGCCAGACCGTTGAAGGGCCAAGATCCCTTGATTGATGCCCATAATATTGATAAGGACTTTGTGGGGGAGGAGTCGGTGGTGCTGGACGCTCTGCAGCAATTTGCCCTTGCAAGAATCTTAATTTGCACTGGTCCACGGATGCAATCACCTCATACGGGTTGTTTGGTGATGTTGCCATTTCTATTATGTAGGTGAAGCATCCCTGTACCCTAGATCGGATGTCATGCGGCATAGCACGCAGAGAGGCAGTTAAATATTGTCCATATGTCTCTATGGTGTCTGCAGGTTCCTTTGACCGCCGTACAACCTTTAGGACCTCTTGTCGGATTTCTTGTTTAGTAGCTGCTGCTTGAGCTTGTTAGGGATAAATCCATGTTACGTTAATGTGCTGTGGGGCTCCAAATCAGAGGTGGTTATGGCGGCCACCGTGAGAAAGCAATAGACACAGGCATCACGATCGTGTCTTAGAGCAATCTGCGTTTATTGTGTACATTGCCTTATTCTTATACAAAAATAAGTAGGCGTATCCAAGTGTCGTCCGAATCAAAGGCTAGTGTTACAGAGGTCGACCTGTTTTACTGGTAAATAATTGTGTCTTCTCTATAAACAATGCTTTATTTGTTTGTATGTAGACATCGTGTCTGGTACCCTGATTATCATCACAATCTACATTTAATCACATGCCCTACCTAGACAGCAGTCAAGAACAAAGCATTCCATACAACCTTTTGATCAGTGTAACGAGATAAACAAGCTCTTGCAGACATGATGGACATTTAAGATTACACTTCTACTTAATGTAATTAAGTACTAACCTAAATGTACAAGCATTTAATGTATACAATTCAGGCCTAAAAGCCTCCGGAAACGTATATCACAGATGGATGAAATGTATACATATATAAGTTTTCATGTTCATAACCCTCACAGTCCCCCATTTTGAAACAGTCCATCTTGAAAAGAGCCTTTGTAGTGGTACTATCAAGGGTGCTAAGCCACCCTTGCCGGTCTTTCTATCCTCTTCGCCGGATCCCCACTGTTGTTGCTCTTTTACGTATGACTGTTTTAACGATATCGTAGAGGGAGCGATTCCAGATAATTTGCTTGTCTCCGTATCCCACAGAATGTCCATAAATTGCAAACACTCAAAAGAATGAACAAAAGAAACAGTATTAGTAATGGGTGAAACATAAAATCCATCATCTTTCCTGCTGTAGGTGACCATCCAGTAAAAATATCATACCAGTTATACTCTGTGTCTACCTGGATCTTAGTACCTATGCTGACCAACTTATCTCTTACCCATACATGTTTTTCTAATTCCATAAGGGAGAGGTTAGTAACATCCAAATTCTTTTGAAGGTGTTCAGTGTCTTTCATTAGTCTTACAATTCTACCCAAGGATACAGTCAGAGTTGTCATAGGGATAGCATCTGGGTGCCAGTAGTACCTTAATGTTGCTTCAGCATCTGGCAAAAAGGTGTAAGTTTCTGTAAATCAATGTATCACCGACATGTTCTGTATACATCCAGACAATGGAGTGGTGAGATTATACATACTGGTGGTTTTAGTTTGGTTGGTAACAAAGCATATATATTGGGGGCCAACTTGTATCAGCATATAGATGAAGCAGGTAACACCGTCCAATCACATATGCTGACTGAAGGCTGCTGGAAACATGGCTCATATGCGGCTGTACTCCGTCCGCATGCTAGGCCATCCAGTGTTTCTTCACAGTTCTCTATGCCATGGGTTTTATTTTCACTATCAATAATAGTACCTGTGAACTTGGGCAACCAATATTGTAAAGCATATAGAGGCGGTCCGAACACCACAGGTAGTACTACAGACTTACACATCAGGCTTGTGTCCTTTACATCATAAAATCATTTCCCCAGTGCTATACTCATCAGAGCATTCTACACTATCAGCCCCGGGCCGTATCCAAGATGCTACTGGAATTACATTATTGAGAATATTTCTCCACAATTTTTCATTATTTGTCATCACATCTGACCGCTTTGTCCCTCTCGTGAATCATATATACATATTGCAGGCTACATTGTGTATAGTTCATGAATTTACTCATATTTACAAACAAATCCTTTTAAACCGCAAAACCAGATTAAAAAGCGTTAATACATCCTTATCATATCCTAATGCAAGACATCGGGGGAGGAACAAGGAAGGCATGCATTGTGCCTGAACATTTATCAATCTAGAAACATCCTGTCCTACCCCAGCCATTTTATTCTTCATCACCTCTAAATCTATAGCGTTCAGAACCCCTACACCTGTACCAATTCCCCCTAATAGGGAATCATACCATTTTCGTCTTCCTCTGGTGCAGGGTTTCATTGCCTGAAGAGAAATATTATAATGCACAATGGTTTTCTGGCTCTTTGTGGATGATAAGGGGTGTCAAATGCCTGGGAGTTACCCAGGGCAGACATGAAGTGTTGCATTATTTCACCTGTGAAATGTGTACCTCTATCTGACTCGATTACCTCTGGTACCCCGTATCTGCAGATTACCTTATTCATGAGCTTCTTTTCGGTTACCTGCTCATTTACTTTTGTAACAGGGTACGCCTCCAACCTCAAAAACATCAACAACAACAAGCACATATTCATACTTCCCAACACGTGGGAGCTGAATGTCGTCAATTTGCAATCCCTGAAATGGGTAGAGTGGTCCTGGCAAGTGCCTTTGTGGTCAATTTACTTCTGCAGATTGACATGTTTTCAGATCCTCAGCACAAAGCGGAAGGTCATTAACATATTGCAACAGCACAGTCCCCTCAGGCGGAGTCCAAGCCTGCAGGACAGACTGGAATGCCTGGTTGTACATGTTTGGAGAATTCTGCGCACCCTTGGGCCAGAACTTGTCCAAGCATTTTTTTTTTTTTTTTTAGCTTTACATAAATGCCCTTTTGTCTGAAAAAAAAGGGCCGGAGATTCAGACTGTCTCCACTCTGGCTTATTATCTATGACCTTAGGGATTTCAATAGACCTTCTACAAAGGCCATACTAAGTACATGTTTACCCATCTCTTCTATGCCCCTATATCCCAGATCTGACAAACGTTGTTGAAGGGGGGCATAGAATTGTTTTACACTTTCTTCGTTCTCTTTGTGTGATATTAGAAAGAGACAAGGAGGATTCTCTCAATTTTTTTTTCTTTTTCCCCAATGTTTCAGACAAATTAAAAATATTTTACCACTTCTCAATTCTCTATGTTTAATTTTATCCCAATCTGTGCCACAATAGTCTTTCACATAATTTTAGATTATAGTTCCCGCTGCCTTCCCTGTTTTACATATACTCCTGCATCTCCTCCTTGTCCTCCTTCTCATGCTTTCACTCACTAGCCTAGGATCTAGTGAGCATAGGCATAACCGGTTTGCACCGAGGAGCTCCGCAAGCAGGGCAGCTCTCTCTCCAATCCGGGTTCTGTTGTCCACAATGCCAGCAGGTCCATCCCTCCAGTCCAATGTTTGACCTTGGAGTGGATGACTTGGCATAGGGTGAGGAGGAGACGGTTGGAATTGAGATGAAGGAGGGGGTGAAGATGGAAGAGGGAACTGACCCCACAATGAGAGAACATTATATACCTGTGCTTTGAATTCTTTTCTCATTTCATTTTTAGCTATTGAACAGTATATATATATTTAATATAATACAACATAGGGGCTTTTTCCTGTGCAGCCAAATATAACCAATTCTCAATTCACATTTCTTTGCAAAGACAAGTAGGCCCTCTAGTCTACAGAGAAACTTCTCCAGACAGATAGCAAAAGCTGTATAACAGGTTCCACTGCCTGTAAACATCTTCTAAACTGCAAATTCACACTCACTAAGGGGGTTTTATTCATTCCTATACGGACTGATAATATGTGAAGTAGAAATTGGGATTGTATTTACTGTACACCAGACTTCCAATAATGAGCGAATTATGTATAGATAAGAAAAACTCTTAGTACCGCGGTTTTTACACAATTCGCTCAGAATAGGCTACCCAATGACAAACACAATACAACTTATGCCCATTTCTACCCACATACTGATATTCACCACACTGCGACCACTCAGCGGCCAATATATTATAGGGGGCTTTATTCCACCCTGGCATAATTAACAATTCATCGGACACTTCTTTGTTCTTAGCTACCGACATTTTCGTACTATTGCGGATTTTCTTAAAAGGCGACATTTTCACATTATGCCAGATTATCACAAGAAATTCTTCAACTATCAGTTTATCAAAATTTTCCTTTAAAACAAACTAGTGTATTACTCTCTGCGTAATCCTGTTCACAGCGCTATTAATGTATTGTTGCAAGGAGCAAGACTTAGTTCAAATTACGCTTTAAAGAGAGTTGGACACTATAAAAGGTTCATACTGTAGTTGATTGGGACCCTAATAAGTGGGATGGGGACCAATATTCATTTGCCAATTTCTTTAGCTATCTTTCACACCTTATCCTCTTTACCAGCAGTATTGCCCATGGCTGGCGGTTTATGTACACCAAGAGGCTTATTGTTTTTATTCTTTCACACACATAAAACAATTGTTTGTTTCACTATTTTCTGTGCAGTCTTTTACACCTTATCCTCTTTACCAGCAGTATGGCCAATGGCTGGCGGCTTATGTACACCAAGAGGCTTATTATTTTTATTATTATTTTCTTTGTACACTCTTCAAATAAAATACTGTTGTTAATTGAAAATGAATTACACTTTAAATAGAACTTTTGTTATTAATTTGACTAAAGTACTTATCAGGTGTTTCAAGTACACAATTATCTCATATTAATATCTTAATTCAATAATATTCAAATTAACACAACTCAATATTTTTGAATTCCACATATTCCACGAATCTGTATATACATATATACACTGTGGTAATCCTGGGCTATTATCTCACACAACTAGTCTCAGGAATAAAATTAGATGCCCCTCCTTTGGCCACTCCATTTGTTCAAGTGAGAGACTTAACATGGAGTCTAAGAGTGACCTTCACTCTATACATTACCACAATATACATATATATACACCAACATCCACTTAAAATGGAGACACACTTTTCACCTAGGCTGGACTGTGTGGAGGGTGGAGCAAGACCTGTTCCTATTGTTCTTCCCTCCCATCTCCTTACATCACCTAGCTCCACCCCCTGTGGTCTGGCTCAGCATTTGGTCATTTTTGCTTCATTTCGTTTCTGGTTACCGGACAGTATACACCATATAACACAGTCTAACTCTCATACAGGTCCTTCCATTTATACACACACATAAAAACAAAAACATTTGCATGTCAGTTACTACTTTTTAAGTGTCAGTACTTCCTCACTTGTCTGTAAGTGTCGGTACCTCCCAACCCTGTTTATTTCCCCCCGTCTCAACTTCTTCTCTTATACCTATAAGAGGCTCCCATCAGGGATTTTATCCCCTGAAAATTTTAGGCTTCCCTGGTACAATTTATACCATGCCTTCCAGAGATCGGCAAGAGGGTTTCATATTCTGTACACTGACCATGCAAAGTAACAAATAAAGACAATAACAGTTAAACACCCGCACAGCATATTCAGCCCACCATATGGATTCTTAAAAGCTTGAAGATTTATAAGAGGCATGCACTTCTTACCCCTCGGACAGGAAAGGAGCAGCCAGGAAGCACGGATAGATTGTGGCAAGATAAAACCTTACCTTACTGCGCAGTTTTTGTCAATCCGTGGTTCCGAGTGGCTCCTTATCCCATCTGGGTCCGGGGGGGTTCGAGGTGTAGGTGGTCCTCTTGTTCCATCAAGCCCCGCGTTCGGGCGCCAATTAATGTTAGGGATAAATCCATGTTACGTTAATGTGCTGTGGGGCTCCAAATCAGAGGTGGTTATGGCGGCCACCGTGAGAAAGCAATAGACACAGGCATCACGATCGTGTCTTAGAGCAATCTGCGTTTATTGTGTACATTGCCTTATTCTTATACAAAAATAAGTAGGCGTATCCAAGTGTCGTCCGAATCAAAGGCTAGTGTTACAGAGGTCGACCTGTTTTACTGGTAAATAATTGTGTCTTCTCTATAAACAATGCTTTATTTGTTTGTATGTAGACATCGTGTCTGGTACCCTGATTATCATCACAATCTACATTTAATCACATGCCCTACCTAGACAGCAGTCAAGAACAAAGCATTCCATACAACCTTTTGATCAGTGTAACGAGATAAACAAGCTCTTGGAGACATGATGGACATTTAAGATTACACTTCTACTTAATGTAATTAAGTACTAACCTAAATGTACAAGCATTTAATGTATACAATTCAGGCCTAAAAGCCTCCGGAAACGTATATCACAGATGGATGAAATGTATACATATATAAGTTTTCATGTTCATAACCCTCACAAGCTTTTGCAGCTGCGGCTTCAGCGGCTAAAGCGGCGACAGAGCGGTACAGCAGCAGAAGTAGAAGATTCGCCACAGCTCTCTGACTGCTCTTGAGCTGCGACCACTGACGCTGGTGAAGTTGGCAAGGCCACACTGCCTTCCATGGATCCAATCGTAGGGCTATGCTCCGGTTCAGGTAAACTATCTGTTGTCCTGTAAAGAAGTAATGAAAAATTAGTAGTTGACCTCTCAGAGCAGCTGTTTGTAATCCCTTCTCTTCACTTGACGTCAGGGTAGGTCTTGGCAGCGGGGTACTTTCTGCTACTGAACATACCCTTATGTGATAGAGATAGCACGAGATCATAATAGATCTAACGCCATATGGCAGAGGGAGCTGGTAGTCACTGAAAGATCAAAATTATGTACAAAAATTTAAAATAGTAAGAAAAAAGTAAAAAAAAAAACCTTTTAGAATTTTTTTTTTTACAAATTACAAAAAGGTATGGTTTTTTGAAAAATGAAGAATGACATCTGCCCAAAAGCCCCAAATAGAAGGGGTGAACATGTGTCAGTGTGAATGTATACTTACGGCCTCATCCCTACTGCACGGCGTAGGTATCCCATTGTTTGGAAATATACATATTGGCGCTTCTGCTTTCCTCCTGCGCCACTCCTAGGTACAGCGAGGTAGTCCTTATGCCATTGGTCTTTTGCGCTTCTCCAACGCTCTCGCATTTTATCCACTGCAACAGAGAATGAAGGGGAAAAAAGGAAAAAATAATTAGTTCAAAGCGTAACAAAATGCAATAATGAAAATATGCAGCTTCCTTGCAAACACGCATGCGACATGCACATGACATGCATACAAACATTCTACAACACACGCATGCACACTGACATACAGACTAACATGCACAATTGCATGCGCCCACACGCATGCACACTGACATGCACACACGCACGAACACTGACATGCACACGCGCACGTGCATGCACATAATCACGCGCATGTACAATGCATGCACGCTGACATGCGTACACATGCATGCGCACAAGCATGCACGTGTGCATGCACACGGACATGCGCACATGCATGCATACTGACATGAACACATGCATGCACGTACGCACACTGACATGCACACACGCTTGGACGCACGCACACTTAGCACACACACATAGACTCACGCACACTAACATGCACACGAGCAAGCACACTGTCATGCACACACACTTGGACACTAATATGTAAACACAAGCATGCACAAGCATGCACATATGCAAAAATGGCTGACGCTGGAGGTGTATTGCCCACTGTGCCACACCTCCAGGTACATTGCCCACCTCTCAGCCTTGTAATCTGCATGCACGGGGAAAATCAGGCCCGCTACGGATTCTACATGGAGAATCCGTAGCGGGTCCCTCCTGCCCCGTGGACATGAGCGCTTAAAATAGGAATTTAAAAGAATTAACTCACCCACAGCGGGCCAGGAGGGTCTTCTCTCCCTCACGGCCGGATATTCTTTTTCGGCACGTCGCCGGCGTGCCGCGCGCATGCGCCGGGCACAGCCGCCGAGCCGAAGCAAGAAAGATCCGGCCGTGAGGAAGAGAAGACCCTCCCGGCCCGCTGCGGGTGAGTTAATTCTTATTTTAGGTCTCTGGATGGCTTCCATAGGCTTCAATAGAAGCCTGCGGGAGCCGTCCCCGCGGGAGACCCGTACGAAAATGGAGCGTGGTCCAGATTTTTTCATGCTCCATTTTTTTTTAAAAATCACTTTTATTGACCATCCGCGGGTATTTATCTACCCGCGGGTGGTCAATGCATCCCTATGGGTTGCGGATCCGCGGGCGGGAGAAGAGTTAAAATCCGCTGCGGATTTTAATTCTTTTGCCCGTGGACATGAGGCCTAAGATCTACTTAGATCGCGGCAGGTAAGGGGTTAACAGCGGGGGCGCATCTCCGATTCCCTACACCCCCCCCCCCCCCCCCGCTGTTACAGCGGGACGCCAGCTGTGACTGACAGCCGGTTCCCGCTGCGGCATAGTGCAAGGTCAGTCATGATCTCGCACTATCCTGATGACGTAAGGGTATGTCATGTTGCGCAAAGTACCAGCCTGCCATGACGTACCCTTACGTCATAGGGCGGGAAGGGGTTAAAGTGGCTAAAAAGATCTTCGCTACACTCCTTGGCCACGACAGGGCATCTTCTGTCCCTACGGAGCAGATCCACAGGGCTCTTAGGCCCAAACCTTCAACCTCTGAGCCATCAAGAGATGCAACTTGTAAGCTCCTTTCTTTCTTGGACACTGAACATCTTGCGGGCTGCATGAAACCGCAGAGAGCTAAAATATGCAGATGCTCCGACACAAATATTTCAGGACTTGGCACCTACTACCCTGGCTAAGCGCTGTATGCTGCGCCCACTGCTGGAGGCCTTAAGAGCCAAAGATATAAAATACACCTGGCTATTTCGTTTTGGATTGGATTTTACCCATCGGGGATGCCGGTTTGACATTCGTTCCCCTGAAGATCTCCAGTCCTGCTGGCAACACCTCGACCTGTTGCCATGCGGTGTGTAGTACTTTTGTGTCGCACTGGCTTTTCATCTGGGCTATGTATTTCAGTTGTGGTGCGCACTGCTCTTCAGTGCATTAGTCTATTTACTATAGTAGTCGTGAACATCACCCTGCGTCTGTGCTAAGCATGGTGCTTGTGAGAGGCACAGACGTGACAACATTATTCAATAACACTATTCGCATACTATTTGCCTATGGTATATTAAGCTGTTTAGGCTGTCATATTTGATCATGAGAGTTTTTCATTTTCTTATTGATGAGCATGGTTTCATATGTAGAGATGAGCGAACACCAAAATGTTCGGGTGTTCGTTATTCGGAACGAACTTCCCGTGATGCTCGAGGGTTCGTTTCGAACAACGAACCCCATTGAAGTCAATGGGCGACCGGAGCATTTTTGTATTTCGCCGATGCTCGCTAAGGTTTTCATGTGTGAAAATCTGGGCAATTCAGGAAAGTGATGGGAATGACACAGTGACGGATAGGGCAGGCGAGGGGCTACATGGTGGGCTGCATCTCAAGTTCACAGGTCCCACTATTAAGCCACAATAGCGGCAAGAGTGCCCCCCCCCCCCCACTGTCAGCATAAAGATCGTCCTCCTCTGGCACAGCTGTAACAGCTGTAGCAGAGAAGAACGATGTTTGCCCATTGAATTCAATGGAGCGGCAATACAGCATGTTCCACTGAATGCAATGGGCTGCCGGCGATCGCAGGATGAATGGTTGGAAAGGGGTTAAATATATAACCCCTTTCCTGCAATTCATCCAGAAATGTGTTACACTAAAAATATATACCGGCATATAAGGCGACGGGGCGTATAAGACGACCCCCCAACTGTCACCTTATATGCCGGTAATACAGTGGAGCAAAGAATAAAAAGCATTACTTACGTTTTTAGATGATCTGCGGTGCTCCTGCAGGCTGTCACTCCCTCCTAATCCACGGCAGACAAGCTTTCTCCACGAAAGACTTTAAATCCCTGCCTCCAGAAGCACATGTGCCTTCAGCCAATCACAGCCAATGACAATGATGTCATTGAATGGCTGTGATAGGCTGTGTTTCTGGAGGCGGGGATTTCAAGCCTTGAAATCCCCGCCTCCAGAAACACAGCCAATCACAGCCATTCAATGACATCATTGTCATTGGCTGTGATTGGCTGAAGGCACATGTGCTTCTGGAGGCAGGGATTTAAAGTCTTTCGTGGAGAAAGCTTGTCTGCCGTGGACCAGGAGGGAGTGACAGCCTGCAGGAGCGCCGCAGATCATCTAAAAACGTAAGTAATGCTTTTTATTCTTTGCTCCACTGTATTACCGGCGTATAAGGTGACAGTTGGGGGGTCGTCTTATACGCCCGGTCGCCTTATACGCCGGTATATATTTTTAGTGTAACACATTTCTGGATGAATTGCAGGAAAGGGGTTATATATTTAACCCCTTTCCGACCATTCATCCTGCGATCGCCGGCAGCCCATTGCATTCAGTGGAACATGCTGTATTGCCGCTCCATTGAATTCAATGGGCAAACATCGTTCTTCTCTGCTACAGCTGTTACAGCTGTGCCAGAGAAGAAGGATTTGTCTTCTATATGTTCTCAATGGGGTCAGCGCTGCTGCCGCTGGCCCCATTGAGCGCATATAGAATGCATCCATAGCGAGCAGCGGGAGGGGCAGATTTCAATACTCGGGTGACACCTTATCTCCCCAGCCACTCACAGCAGGGGGGTGGTATAGGGCTTAAACGTTGCAGGGGGAAGTTGTAATGCCTTCCCTGTCTTTATATTGGCCAAAAAAAAGCGCTAACGTCTCAGGGAAGAAAGTTTAATTTACCAGAACACCGCATGGTGTTCGTTACGAATAACGAACATCCCGAACACCCTAATATTCGCACGAATATCAAGCTCGGACGAACGCGTTCGCTCATCTGTATTCATATGTATTTTAGCAACTTTTCAGCTGCATATTTACACAGGGTACTGTGTTCGTCTTCCTTATTTTGTGTGGGGGTTGGGAATGTGTTTTTGCAATTTTTGAATGTTTATAAATTGTGTGTTTTTGTATATCATCAATAAAGGCTGCTACATGTATTTTTTGGGTGTGCATCAAGTTTCCCTTATAGACTGCTCTTATTTTCATTCTCTGGATGCCTTAGCAAACCATCGGACCCCCATGATCATATCAAAAATCAATTTAAGGGGTTAAACTGCCAGGATCAGAGTTAACTCTGATCTTGTCCGTTACAGCTGGAGTCATGACCCTGACACCCAATAGTCATAAAAGGAAAATACATAGAAATAAGACCCCTTAGTGACTGCCTTAAAAAAAAGCATATTGGTGGTCACTAAGGGGTTAAACTGGCTGTACCCCTTACAGCCAATAGTTGCAGAGACTATAGAGAGTGACCCCTTGTATGCTGAATCAGGCCTCAGGGCTTTTCCCAGTGTGGCCAATTTGTGTTATTCAAGTAAAGTTGACAAGAAACTTTATTACTGCTTCCCTCTGTATCTATCTCCTTACCGTGACTCATTACATAAATGTCATTAGTTCCTTTCATCAATATGTGTGACCAGGGTCTAAGAGAAGAGAATTGTCCTTTACGTATCATATTTCTTTATTTAACAATTGATGGATATTATTATTTGAAAATGTTAACTGTTACCTGCATTGGCCGAGTGCCGTGGGTTTTCCTGCATAATTATACTATACCTGTTTTAGCTGTTATAAAACACACATTAAACAAACTGTCATGTTTGCTATGTAAATAATGCTTGCACACCACAGGTAAAGGAAATAATTGGTGTATAACGCAGTCTTGTGTGCCATCAGCTCTAGAAACACTATAATCCTAGTTTACTAGGGTAACATTTTAGGTGCAGCCTTGTAATTCATAGCAAGTGCAATATTTCCACTAAGGCTACATTCATACAGGCGAGTGCGATATTGAGCAGATATCACACTTGCCAATGTGCGATTTTCACACCGACGCAAAGCCTTTTTTTACATTACAAAACCCATCGTTTCTGTGAAATGGCGATTCTCACGCACGTGTTTCACATACTGGAAAGGATCACTAGTGTTTCCTATTCACTTCAATGGGAAACATTGCATTGCCATGTGCTATCTTTGAAGGTTCCATTGAAACAATGGGTGAGGTGTTCCAAAGGAATGCCCAAAGTAAAACATGCTGTGATTTTCAAAAGAATGGATTTCATTCAAGAATGAAAAATATTTAATTTGCAAACCTCACTGACTGATAAATAAGGCATTTCCTTTATGAGTAATTTTGGGTTGTCCAGAATTAGAATAAAGAGGAACAGTGTTTATCGCTAAATCAAGGTACATGGCGAACTGTGCAGAATAATAGTTTCATGTTTTATAGTGTTTAAACATATTCTGCGCCTCCAACCTGTTTCCAGAGTATCTCAAGGTAGGGCTTATGTATGAAACTTTTACAAATGGCTACCACCTGACTGTTGCAGCCAATCAGGGGCCACAGTGGTCATGTGCATCATGGCTCCCCGCATCTAAGCAGTGGTGCCAGGAGAGTAGCACGTGACTCCTGTGGCTTCTGATTGGCTACAGTAGTCAGGTGGTAGCTGTTCCTGCACAAAGCTCCAGAGCAGAGAACCTTGGAAACTGCAGTGCTGGATTGTCATGGAAGACAATGGGTAATAAAACTGCTTTTATTATGTAACAGATTTGGATCCATTTTTTAAAACCAGTGTCACATCTGGACAAACCCTTTAATGATATAGCTAATTTTTGTAGGAAGATTGCTATGGAGACCCTGTAGCTGGCCATGCTATAGGGACCTAATGGCTGTTATGGGCACACTACAACTGTAATTGTTAAAGGGGTTGTCCCGCCCCCCAAACTAATTTTCTCCCCCCCCCATAAATGCCCTGTAGAGTAGAAGCATCACACACAACAGCCTTTCCCATAAAAAACGATATTTTCCTCACCTTTTTATTCCTTTTCATCCTCTTATAAAGCTTGCCTGAAGAACTTTTTAAAGATGGCGCCACTGGGTAGTTCCCATCATGCACTGCTGCCTTTCTCTCCTCAGTGTGCGCGCTCCCGATGATGCCGGTCACATGACTGGAGGACCGGCGTCATGGAGACGCACGCTTTACTGCTTTGAATGGAGCCGGCAGCCAGCCGGCTCCATTCAAAGCAATGAGAGGGCAGTGCGATCTCCTGCTACTGCTGTGACAGCTGTAGCAGGAGATTCTTTCATCTCCCCGGCATGTCCCCTCATCACTGGACACTGTGACAGCAGTGTCCAGTGACGAGGGGACATGCTGGGGAGATGAAGGAACTCCTGCTACAGCTGTCACCGCAGTAGCAAGAGATCCTGATCTGTAGCAACACTTTCAATAAGCAGAGGATCGCGATCCTCTGCTTATTGAAAGTGAAAGTAGTACCAAGCATGACACACACACACATGCCCCCCCCTCACAGTCCCCACACACAGCGCCCCCTCCAGTGCCCACACACATGACCCCCCTCCACTCTGCCCCCCCACAGTCCCCCCCCAGTGCGCCCCCCCCCCACAGCCCCCCCTTCCGTGCCCACACACAGTGCACCCCCCCATAATGACCCCACAGTGCCCTCCACAGTACACCCTCTCAGTGCCCCCACCACACACATGCCCCTCCACAGTGCACCCCGCACAATGCTCCTACCACAGTTCCCCCCTCCAGTGTCACCCCCCACAATGCCCTCCCACAGTCCCTCCCCAAAGTGCACTCTTGCATCCACCTCCGCCAGAAGTCTATGTGACAGCACATCCACCTCCGCCAGAAGTCTATGTGAAAGCACATCCACCTGCGCCAGAAGTTTATGTGACCGCACACCCACCTCCACCAGAAGTCTATGTGACCGCGCATGCACCCCGCAAGAAGTCTATGTGACTGCACACCCACCCCACAAGAAGTCTATGTGACCGCACACCCACCCCCGCCAGAAGTCTATGTGACTGCACACTCACCTCCGCCAGAAGTCTATGTGACCGCACACTCACCTCCGCCAGAAGTCTATGTGACCGCACACCCACCTCCGCCAGAAGTCTATGTGACTGCACACCCACCTCCGCCAGAAGTCTATCCCCCCCCCCCGCAAAGTGACAGCCCGCTCCCTATTACCACACAACCCTTCCCTCCCCCCGCAAAGTGACAGCACGCGCCCGACTCCTGCACACCCCCACCACGCAAAGTGACAGCCCGCGCCCGATTACCGCACAACCTCCCCCCCCCCCCCTGCTAAGTGACAGCCCGTGCCGGACTCCTGCACACACACCCCCACCCCGCAAACTGACAGCCCGCGCCCGACTCCTGCACCCCCCCTCCGCAAAGTGACAGCCTGCGTCCGATTAGCTCCCCCCCGCAAAGTGACAGCCCGTGCCCGATTACCGCACAACCCTCCCCCCGCTAAGTGACAGCCCGCGCCCGAATCCTGCACCCCCTTCCTCCGCAAAGTGACAGCCCGCATCCGATTAGCGCCCCCCCCCCCAGCAAAGTGACAGCCCGAGCCCGACTCCTGATCACCCCCCCGCCCCAGCCACAAGTGACAGGCCACCCCCCTCCCACAGCCCAACCACACCCCCTTCTCATTGACTTACCCAGCCCAGAAGGAACGTCCACCGGATCAGGTAAGTATATATCTTCTGTATGGCGTATTTACAAAGCGCACATTATATTACAAAGTGCTTTGTAATAGCCATACAGAAGTATATAGATCCATTTGTCACGGTGGGACAACCCCTTTAAGTGGGTACATCGGCTGTCTGCCTAATTGGACTTTGTGGCTATTGATGTGCTGTAAGCATTGTAATTATTATTGTAATAGTAAAAATGTCATACCTTGAAATAGGTTTCAGGTGCGGAGTATGGCGCCAGTTATGGAGAGACGTGACACCAGTTCAGTTGAACAAACAATGCTTTATTGAATGTACAATAAAGAATAAAATGGCAATAACACACAGCAGCATTATTTGCAGTTTACTAAAGTTTGATTAATGCTATAACTCGGTCCATACCCTATAAATGGCTCCACACCTGCTGGTTGAAAATAAAAGTCTGCTCTGAAGTAACTTAGTCTTCCAGGAACTTCAGTAAACCAAATGACTATATCTGCTAACAGAAATACGCAGTCTCTGTCTCCTGAACCAATTATTATCACAGTACCTTTGGGAAGGCTGTACAGTGATGAAGTCAAAGCAATCTGTTTTACCCAGTAAAGAGCCTGAGTGATGGTACTCATAATTACACACCACCAAAACTTGAAGATTTGGATGCCCGCTGTCCATCTATCTGCCCTCACTGGTGGTGTCTTTCCTGGTGACGGTTTGGCGCCTGTGGTATGTAATTGCAGATAATGTTTCCTTGGACAATTGGCAGACCTTCCTGTAGCACTTGTGTCACAACAGTTGGGTATTCAGACCAAGATACAAGGTGCAGCACTCAGGAGCTCGATCCGGCATCATGTTTAGTAAGTAAAATTGTAGAACTTTATTCTTCCTCCATAAAATGCATGCAACGTTTCGGCCAGTAAGACACCGGGCTTTGTTAGGCATACAGAATTATTCAAACCAGCACAAATAAAAGCACTAACAGAAAACCCATAAACCAATCACAAACCACAAAAAACCACACCTCTTGACAGTCTTATCCATTCATTGGTGCTCTGAACTTCATGGCAGGTGTACCCACTTCTGGATGAGAGTAGCGCATATGTCTCACACCTACATAATTACATAATTACATGGACGCAGGGCTACCTGGCATCTAGCTTAAAGGGGTTGTCCCGCGAAAGCAAGTGGGGTTATACACTTCTGTATGGCCATATTAATGCACTTTGTAATGTACATTGTGCATTAATTATGAGCCATACAGAAGTTATTCACTTACCTGTTCTGTTGCTAGCGTCCTCGTCTCCATGGTGCCGTCTAATTTCAGCGTCTAATCGCCCGATTAGACGCGCTTGCGCAGTCCGGTCTTCGTTCTTCTGAATGGGGCCGCTCGTGCCGGAGAGCGGCTCCTTGTAGCTCCGCCCCGTCACGTGTGCCGATTCCAGCCAATCAGGAGGCTGGAATCGGCAATGGACTGCACAGAAGACCTGCGGTCCACCGAGGGTGAAGATCCCGGCGGCCATCTTAGCAAGGTAAGTACGAAGTCGCAGCAGCGCCGGGATTCGGGTAAGTACCGGACAGGTTTTTTTTTTACCCCTGCATCGGGTTTGTCTCGCGCCAAACGGGGGGGCTATTGAAAAAAAAAAAAACCCGTTTCGGCGCAGGACAACCCCTTTAATTGCACAACCTTGTATCCACATACAACAACCACCATCATCATCCACTGCGGATGCACACCTCCACAGCGACTGCGCACTCAGGACGTCCCATCATTCAACACCCTGCGTCTGATCCTCCAAAACTAGAAAGTTGAGCAGCAGACAGGTGCAAGTAATGTCTTCTTTTTTAAGTCTGCATAATGACAACGTTTCGGCTGTAATACACAGCCTTTGTCAAGTGTATTACAGCCGAAACGTTGTCACTATGCGGACTTTATAAAGTAGACATTACTTGCACCTGTCTGCTGCTCAACTTTCTAGTTTTGGCTGATCGGTTTCTGGATCCAGGGTCAGGATCTGTTACAGAGCGTGCAGAAGTATTGAAGCCTTCCACCTGGGGTGACACATTGTGTGCTGCAGCCTATTTCTTTTTTTCATGGACACCGCGTCTGATCCTCATCACTGCGCACGCGCCGGGAGAATCTCGTCTCAAGCGTACAGGGATCCCACTATCCAGACGTTGTTGCCATGGACTCATGACAACAAACATAGTGTTCCACTGCGCATGTCTTCTCTGTACCCATACACAATAGATACTGCTATATTCAAATATCCCACGGCTGCAGGAAAAGTAGAGCTGTGTTTGTCATACCGGCCCAATTTATACATAGCAGGGACAAGTGGAGATTATTACATATCTGTCCATTCTGTCAATGTTAATAACCCCCTCCATAAGGTCATGAGCCCTTATTAAGAATATATATGTTATAAAACACAGGTCTATATACACACGTCGAATCAGTCATTATCCAAATAAGGACATATTGATATATATCCAGGACTCTCTCTGGGGCAGCTCACAAGGCTCTCTGTAAAAACTGCTGAGACATGATCCAGGAACTGCCTTTTATACCTAGTCCGTCAACCAATCAATAGGCAGCTCAGGTCCTGTTAATCCATAGTAGCAAAGTTAGAGTAGAAAAAATCAGAGTCATGTGACCACTCCAAAGGTTGTAACAAGAACATAAATAAGGTCCAGCAATAAAATACATAAATATACATACACACATTACCAAAACCTGGAGATTTGGATACCTGCTGTCTGTCTATCTGCCCTCACTGGCGGTGTCTTTCCTGGTGACAGTTTGGTGCTTGTGGTCTGTATTGAAGATGACGTTTCCTTGGACAATTGGCGGACCTTCCTGTGGCACTTCTGTTACAACAATTGGTTATTGCCACTCCAGGAATCCAAGTTGAACACTTTCTGGTACAGGGAAACTCAGTTCTCCAGTAACACTGGGGCAGCTCACTCCTCACAAGGCTCTCTGTAAAAACTGCTGAGTCACCATCCAGGACCTGCCTTTTATACCTAGTCCATCAGCCAATCAATAGGCAGCTCAGGTCCTGTTAATCAACAGCAGCAAAGTTAGAGTAGAAAAATAACAGTCGTGTGAGCTCTCTAAAGGTTGTAGCAAGAACATAAAGTCCAGCAATAAAATACATACATGTATAGACATAGGTATTTACCCCTGCACACGAATGGGCAGGATTCCAGATGCGGGATCCCGCAGTGGAATCTGACCCTGTGCCTGACCAGCATCCGCACATACTTGTCATTTCTTGTCTTTTTCTGTACTGCGGATGGTCCAGTTGGCGAGCCATCAAACATACGCAGTACTGATTTTTTATTAAATGTTCATCCTTCCCGCACAATCGCTAGATGATGACGTGGGTCCCACGACCTTTCCGCAATGTCAATTGTGGAAGGGACGCAGGTCGAATGGATTCCATTGACTTCAATAGAGGCTGTCCGTGCAAAGCCCGCATGAAAATAGAGCATGCTGAAATTTTTCCTCCACGAGTGTAAAATCACAGTCGCTGTCTCCTCATGAGAAAGGACATGCGGATGCACCATTGGTTTGAATTGGTGCAGATAGTCAGCGAGGGAGACCCTTGCGGATTCTGCAATTCAAACCCAGTCATGTGCAGGGGGCCTTATCTCTGACTATATCTTTACAATCTCTGACCAGCAGCCCCTAAAAGCAGCCACGTAAGGGAGCTAAAAATCTTCATTAAAGAACCCTAACACTGGTTTTGTTATGGGGCATTGTGACTGTTATTATGGCACTAGACAGTAACTATGAGGGAATGGTGAGCACAATGGTAAGAGTGGATGGTTTCTTTTTTTAATCATAATTTAAAGTTATTTTTTTACATAAGATCTGAAGCTGTATTTTCCATATTCATTATGATGATATTTATGGCCGCTATTTAAGAAGAGCTGCTGGAACTTCTTATTCTAAGAGTAAAAGTAATTTGTAAGTTCTGCAGAAGAAATTACATGCTTTATATACAGCATATGTTGTATGTCATTACCTTCATGTGTATAAGGAGTATCTTTACTTTCATGTCTGTAGATTGATACAACCTGTGAAACTGCAAAAGCCCAGTATGGCCTGCCAATAAGGCCTCCCATGTGTCATACAAATGGCAAGACAATTCTGTATGTTAGACTATATTCTGGTTGCCCTTTAATTGTGTCTCAATAGATACTAATTGTCCAGAATGCCCAGAATGATGTGATAGCTTTGCTGTGGTAATTGGGAAGGGAAAAGGGGAAGAGGTGACAAGTGGCTAATATGCTACAGAAGTTTTCAATGGGTCTAGCCAACCATCTAATATGTAAGATCCTTTGTTCTTCTATATAGGTCTCCACTATACACTTGTGCTTCAGTCTATCTCCCTCTCCCAATTGAACAGGAAGTTGAGCTAAAAAGGCTTGTTGGAAATGAGTGTTTATGACGATAGCCAAGTTACCATTATTTTCACTTGCAGAGGAAGTGATTTGCCTAATAGCTAGATACATTAAGAAATTATTTAGAATATAATCCCTGATATTTTTCCCAAAGTACCTTCAAACCAGAGATATTCTGTATATTGTGCATCTATGTTAGAAGCCATTTACATGAAATATTAGAGAATTGTATCATTTGCTATTTTGTACTATTTTGTCACAAAATTGCTTCAGTAGCTTTATCTTGGTAAAAATATTTAAAATGTGTAAATGTACTTTAAACCCGCTAAAACTTAAGACAAATTCTGCTCTTTCTGTGGGAATGGGACATTACAATTTTGGACAAACAGAGCTTGTTCTACTTGAAACCGCTGTAGGTCCAGTCCTATCAGTGCTACCAAAATGCTTTTCTTAACACTTACAGAACAGGCATTACAGCCATTTGAAGTGGGGTCGGGAATACTGAATTCATAGTCCCTTTCTGTCGGTCAGTATGCAGAGGAGAGAGGGAGAGGGCAACAGAGAATGATCTGTGATTCTCTTGTCTCTCCACATCCCAGGGAATGGGTGGCATGGACTTTTCTTCATGCTGTCACCCCTCATCAATCAGAGAACATATTTGCTCTCTCACTGACACAAATAGGCGAATGTTTCTCCAGAAAAGGAGTGAAAATATGAGGATTCATCCAATCCCTTTTCTATACCATTTAACTCTGCAGATTCTGAAGTCATTGCTGCCTAAACGTTTTCATAGAAATTTTTAAAAGGTTCTTTCCTCTTACATAGGGCTTTAAATATTGAAAAACAAAACCTGCACATAACTGGTATTGCCACATGCATAACAACCCATTCTATAAAATAGGACATTTCTCCAGCACAGTAAATTCCGTAAGATAAAAACATAAAAAAGAAAATGCCGAAATAAGCATTTTCTGTTCATTTTACTTCCCTTAACCAGGAATAAAAGTTGTACAAATGTCAAAATAGTACGACTAAAAACGACAAGTTCTTTTGATGGAAAAATAAAAATGCTCTGATCTTGGAATGTGGTGACAAAAAAAAAGTCTTTAAAAGAAGTGGTTTTTTTGTACAAAAGTAGTAAAACAATAAAACTGCTGTGCCACTGTTTTTTGTTGCAGGAGAGTGGAGTAGTGGAGGAATGGTAACACCTTACTTCTGTGAGACCTGTCTGCCATTTAATCTGAATTGTGATGATGAAAAGAGAAGCTGGCATTGCACGTGTGCTCCAGGATGGTGCCCAGACACAGGCATGTGTGAATGTTGGTTTGAATACTTTGCATTGTGAGGATCCAGCTGAAACAATAAGGGCAATATGAACTATCAAATGGGGTGATTGTGTGTAATGCATTATAGCCAATCACGGCAAATTATTTGGTGTTATAGAGCAAAGTCTATTTGCCACTACTTTGGATTGATTAATTTAGAAGGAAGAGTACCCAGGTCCCAGATTTCCTGCTCACTTGCTGTAAACCTGATCGCTTTACTGAGAAATATCAGGATGCAGTGAACACATTTACAGAATTTGCTCGTCTAACTCCTCCTGTAACCCCAGTAAGAAGTGCTCATGATACAACTACAGCTGTACTTCTTTTGATCAGACTTCCAATACATTTTCTACCTCCTTAACTGAGAAGGGTGAGCTTAGCCCTGTTTTGTATGCTTCATCTGCCTCTGCAAATGTTATCATACAGGCTACTTCAGCACAAGCTTGCAATGTGAATACACAAAACGATATACAAAGTTAACCTATTCTGCGTGATTTTATTTTAGCTGTGACAAAAAGTAAACTGTTTTGGCCTCCCTTTCTGCCCAAGTTAGTAGTAGCTTGAAAGAGGATGTTTAGTTTATAAGAAATGATTGGCAGAGAGTTATTTAAAGACTGTCTAAAGCAGAGATACGTATTAATGAAATGGAAGAAAAAATTGTCCCTATGCAGGATATGATTGGTAAATGTGGTCAGTCTATTCGTACCCTGCAATATAAAACAGATGATCTGGGAAATAGGTTTAGGAGAAACAATTTGCGACTGGTGGGAGTTCCAGGAAATCTACTAAAGCCATAGCTGAGAGAATTTTTTCAAAAATGTCGGCCCTTTTTTTTCCCGTGGAGAGGGCCCACAGAGTCCCTGCTAAACTACCTCCACCTGGTGCAATCCCAAGAACAGTTTTAATAAAGCTCCTGCATTATTAGGATCAGGATTTTAAAGAGAGCAAGAGAGATGAAACAAATAACTATGGATGGCCATCGTATTGCTCATTTTCCAGATTATTCAGTAGACATACAAAAAACCCCCCAAATGAATGTAGTTTCAGGATGTTAAGAGAAGGCTCCTGAGGTTTCTGTTGCCTTAAGCTGTTTTATATCTGGCACAGCAGAGAGTTGTGATGCAGGGGAGACTTTCTTTTTTTAATAATTATGAGGATGCTGCCTCTTGGATTGATAAACACGAACGATATTCCTATAAGGGCTTATTTGGACGACCGTATATCGGCTCGGTTTTCACGCCGAGCCGATATACGGTGTCCATGTCTGCAGGGGGGGGGGATGGAAGAGCCAGGAGCAGGAACTGAGCTCCCGCCCCCTCTCCGCGCCTTGCCACTATTTGCAATAGGAGGGGGCGAGACGGGGGCGGAGCTAAGTCCCAGCCTTTGACTCCGACCCCGCCCCACCCTCCCATTGCAAATAGTGGCGAGGGGTGGGGAAAGGGGCCGGAGCTCAGTTCCTGCTCCTGGCTCTTCCACCCCCCCCCCCCCTGCAGACAAGGAGACCGTATATTGGATCGGCGTGAAAACCGATCCGATATACGGTCATCTAAATAAGCCCTCATAGTGATACGTAGCCTTTTTTATTTATGGATTACCAAATTAGATTATTAGGTGGATAGGTAGGAAGTTTTTAGGTGGTGCTCCTCAGTTTCTAGTAGTCTTACTTTTGAGATTGTATTTTTTTTACTATTATCATTATGTCTAGGTGATTAGTGCCCTGAGGAATTGGGGTATATGTGTTTATAGTTGGGTGTGGTGTGTTTTTTTCCAATGTTTCTTTGCTATTTTTTCTTCTTCCCTCTCCTCCAGTATGCAATGCAACCGACATCACAAAATATGTGTATAGGTAAAAAACATGACAATGAATATCATTTACCATGGTTCATGAGGTTAATATAATCTCATGGAATGTGCAATGGGGTGTGGGGGATAAATCTAAAAGGTATGCTGTTATTTTAACTCTTCAGCTATTTCAACCAGCCATTGTTTGTTTATTAGAGACTCATTTGATAAGAGATTATGTACACTTGATTCACCATTCTCGTTGGGCACACTCTTCATTCTGTGTACTTGAGTTATTCACATGGTGTAAGTGTACGGATTCATAAAACTATTCCTTTCAGATGTAAGTCCTCCCTTATAGATTCCAAGGGTAGATTTGCTTGTCATAGATGTACTATTTCACATAAGAATAATTTTTTAATGGCAATGTATTAAAAAGGCAATCGAACTTATGGCTATATCTCCTGCTGTTCCTGTGTGACTTTAATAATTGTCTGGATCCCTATTTGGATAGATGTAATAAGGGCTCTATAGTGGCTTCTCTTTCCCTGACTGCTTTTGCACTCTTATTTGTAAAACTATGTCTGTGAGACTTGTGGAGGCTGAGAAATCCAGAAGTCCAACAATATTCTTGCAACTCTAGCTCACATAATACATTTCCCAGAATAGTACTCCATCTATGTGCCCTTATAAACATCTTTTTAGAGTGCTACGATATTACAGGATATAGACATTAGGTGACCAGCGGGGTTATTGTTCTGGGTCTTTGAGTTAGGTAGGAACTTAAACGTTGATCTAGGGATTATTCTGACTGCCATATGCAGTGTGGAAGGAATTTTTTTCCTCCAAATGAGCTCAATTGGCTCCTTTTTTTTTTTTTGCCTTCCTCTGAACCAATTGGGGGGAGGGGTTGAAAGAGGCTGAACTAAACGGACATTGTCTTCATTCAGCCTAACATAGTATGTTACTATGTTATGTTTGTACAATAGAGTATCCACCGCAAACTGATCACTCCCCACTTTGCATACTCACTAAGGGCAATTACTCAAACGAGTATTGTCCTTAGCAAGTACCTGCCCTCTCGAAGAAAAGATTCGGGTGCCGGCGGGGGTGAGTGCTGAGTTGCGGGAGGGAGCAGGGGGGAGCAGGGGGGAGAAAGGGAGAGAGAGATCTCCCCTCCGTTCCCCCGGCTCTCCCCCGCCGCTCCCCGCCGGCACCCGTATCTTTTCTTCCGAGTGGGCAGGTACTCGCTAAGGACAATGCTCGCTCGAGTAATTGTCCTTAGCGAGTATGCTGTCTTACCTGCTCAAGTTTTGGCTATTCTTCAACCTCATTGGCATACCTACCAAGCATACCGTCTGAGACAGTTTTCAAAGTAAGACAAATATAAAACACAGGTTTATTTACTCTTTAGTATATGTAAGTAAAATAGTTAATTAACATATAGGCATTGAGATCACATGGGTAACAAAGATAAGCATCAATACATCACCGGATATTGTAGCATCACTCCGCAATCGGGGGATCTCCAGGTACGATTGGTAGGAGGAATCCGGTTAGTACGCCGATACGTCTATCGACCACAACAAAACGAGTCCCGACTCCTCCCTGAAGATCACTGTTATTTATGCTGTTCTTACATTACGTGGCATATCTGCTTCTGCGCAGTTATGGGTATATACGTCATTCTAATATGGCTATTCAGGTTCTAGACATGCGTAGTAGATGATTGGCAACAAAATAAACTGAATATTTTGTCCATGAAGTTATCGACATCTGTGTTCTATTATGAGTCATTCTTGCTGTTCTTACCATATATGTTCAAAATATTCTGCTTTTGAACAAATGTTAGCAGAATATTCAGACGGCAACTAGTTATTTGATTACCTTAATTTCCCTGCTCCTGACACAATCATCCAGTTCAATCGTATCCCATACGTGTCACAATCGGTCCTTAATCATTCACTATTTGCCGTATGATACCATTAAAACTTTTGGTTTTCTACAGAATACCTTATATGCCATGAAACAATTCCATAGCGATAAAAGTATTACAACTATGGCCAATACCAAAACAGGATGTATTAGCCAATTAAGAGTGGTTTGTGCAGATGATGAATAACCCATAAAGATGTCATACCAATGGTGTGACGTGGCATCAGCAATAGCCGATCCCATCTTTACAATTTTGCCAGCTATTACAGTAGTACTTACAATATGCGTTGCCAAAGATCTATTAAGCAATTTAATATGTTGCTGTACTTCTTCTGTGTCTTCTAACAACTTTTTGAATTTGGTCAAATTTAGATCCCAATTTGACACATTTAAAGGCAGTGGTTGCCAATTGACAGCCACTGTCTTGTCTTGTTCGGGTAATAACACAAAGGTCTCATTTTCCCAAACAAGTGCAGATACGTTTCGCAAGCATCCTGAAAATGGGACAACCATCCCAGGTACAACAGGATGATTACTTGCCAAACATACCTCCTGTGGGGCTATTTCAACCATCATCTTAAAAGTGAGTGGCAGCACAGTCCATTCACATACATTGATCGTATTTTGTAATAAGCATGGTTCATAAACAGCCGATTGGACCTTGCATATGGTCCCTTCTAATGTATCATCACACAATGATAAATCATGAGTTCTATTTTGGTCATCAATGTAAATCCCGTTAAATCTAGGTACCCAGAAATGCATATCTTCTGGAACACCTATAAGTAAGGGGAGAACTACAAACTTACACATCACATTCTTTTTAGTAACATTGTATATGAATATGGTCCCTTTACATAATATATCATTGCAAACCATTTTCTGCGCCTCCAACTGTATCCAATCAGTCTCAGTTATAGTCTGATTGAACACGGTCCTCCACACTTGCTCATTGCCAGTCATGAGCATAGTTTGAAGTGTGTTCTTTTGTTGTTGCTGATAAATGGTCTGCAAGGTACATATTGACCAATTAACATAATTAGATATGTTAGAATTTATTTCATATGAAAACCTATTAGATGCATCTTGCAAATCAAGCATTATTGTGTCCACATCCGTTTGCATACTAAAGGGCTGCCATATAGTGGGCATCCAGTTAGCCTGCAATGTGAGCACATCTTTAATACCACTTCCCGCGTTATGCATTCGATTAGCTAAAGTCTCTATATCAAAACCATTAATAGTCCCAGAAAGCGCTCCGTAGCCTCCGAGTAAGGTATCATACCAAGCTCGACGGGAACGCTTGGTAGGACAAGTCCTTGAGGGTGGAAACTGCACGGAGGCTTGTATAACAGTCTTTTGAGCATCTCGTCCCACCAGGCGACAGGTGGATGGAACCCTTTTTATATGTCCAGGATCTACTTTAGAAGCATTAATGTTCACGAATACCAGGAACTGGCCCCACATGGCCCGATTCTTGATCTCCGTTGCATTCCCACATGTAATTACTTCTGTCTCATTTAAGGGAAATGAAAACTGCACTCCCGTATTTGTACAATTCTGAACATATTGTATCACCAGGGAGTAATTGAGATATGGCAACTCTTTTGGTCTCTGACAGCAGGACACTTTCACAAGTGACGTAATGTTTATTTGTCCCGTTGCCTTATGCAGTGCATATGAAGGACGGTAAGTCGAACTTATATGCGATAATGGATTTCCACTCCAGATAGTCCCATCAAAGGTAATATTCACGATATAACATTTCTGGTTGGCTTCACAAGTGAAGTTGTCTTGCTTCCTGGTTCGGGTTGAATTGCTCCAGCCCCACGAATAGTCATTCCTTCCGGTGTCATTGACGCGGATCCCTGGCGTCCACGCATCACCTACTGCGAACACCGAACACATGACGCCAAGGATTCCAAAAATGATTATATGATTCTAGAGAAAGCAAGGAAACAAGCATTATTCCCGCAAATAGCACTTTTCTTGTGGGACATATTCCCATTTCTCTACTCCGGGTCGCATAATAAGCAAAGTTCGATCTTTCCCCACAGCAATAACCTCTGCCGGGGAGGGCGGTCCTTGGTGATTCTGAACCCATATTTTGGCCCCTACATTAGTAACATCAGTTGAGCCAAAACCTTTATCTCCTCTTACAGTAAGTTCAGTGGGGGCCGCCCCTTCTTCCACTTGTGTCAGATACACTGGTATTAATAGCAGCTGTGCCATGCGCTCCTTTTTCCCTATTATCAGAGGATCTGTTCCTAAATTTATCATGATTACTTTAATTTCCCCCTGATAATCTGCATCTATGACTCCCCCTAGGACTACTGCACTTCTCAGAGCAAAACTTGATCTAGTGGCTATCTGCCCGAAGTGATTCTCCGGGATCTTGCATCCTATCCCTGTGGGAATAGTACTCACCTTTCCCGGGGCTATCACCACCGTATCAAGAGCGTATAGATCCAACCCTGCAGCGGCAGGAGTGGCTCTATAAGGTGCCTGCGCATCTGGATTAATTTTCCAGTATAAGATTGTCTCTACCTTAGCTACATCTATACTGAGATTGGGTGTTAGCATGCGCATTAAGGGTGTCATAGAATCAGTGATGGGCCTGTTGTTGATAATCTGTAAAGCAGCAGTCAGATTATCTCTCCATTGACCATATTTGTCGGTCTCAGTGAGCTTCTTCAGGGTAGATTTTAATAACCCATTCATTCGTTCCACCAAGCCCGCGGCCTGTGGATAGTAGGGCATATGATATACCCATTCTATGTTGTTTTTACTGGCATACTCTTTTACCTGATTTCCGGTAAAATGTGAACCATTGTCTGTCTGGATCTGCAGGGGAGTCCCATAATACTGGGTAATAACTTCCAGAGTACGTAAAGTACTCCATTGTGTTGCTGTTTTACACGGGAATCCCACCATCAGACCTGAGAATGTATCTACTGCTGTACAAATATACTTACATCCTCTGCTCTCAGGGAGGGGCCCTACAAAATCCATCTGCCAAATCTGCGCTGGCAACTGGCCTCTCCCTATGTGTCCCATTACTGTATGAGGCACTTCTCGTTTTTGAACATGTTGACATACTGGACATTGCGCGATTACTTGTTTGATCATGTCCACTGTCAATGGGATACCTCTTTCTTGTGCCCACCTGTAAGTGGCCTTCTCTCCCAAGTGTCCACTTTTTTGGTGAGCCCAAACAGCTGTACCTTGAAGCCATGCTTCCTTTTCCTTGTCAGGTTCTTGGACGGCAACAGAGATCGATGCTGCCGCATCTGCTTGAGAATTAAATAAACGTTCCAATGAGTCAAGAGGGACATGAGCATCAACATGAAACACAGTACTTTTAGTACTCCTAATGAATTCCTCTATGTCTTGCCAAAGCTCTTTCCCCCACAATTCCTTACCATGAATGTTCCAGTCGTTCTTCTTCCATCCCATGATCCAAGTGGCCAAACCATTGGCAACTGACCATGAGTCCGTATACAAATGACATTCTTGCCCTTGTTCCTGCTTCAGAGCTAAGAATACTGCACAAAGTTCTGCATATTGACTACTCTTACCTTCTCCTTCCATGACCAACGTCTTGTCTAATTTTGGATTAAAGGCTACACTTTTCCATCTACGTCTTCCACTGATATACTTGGCCGAACCATCCGTGAACCAAGCATGCTCTTTTTGGGAGTCTGTCAACTCAGAGTAAGGTATTCCCCACTTTACTGGGGATTCCTCCATTTGCGCTACTGGTGTAACCTGACCATCTGGAGGGATATCAGCTATCTTTTCATGCAGGGCAGCTATCCCCCCTTCACCTTTTTTCGCTCTTTCCGAGATGTACCATTTCCACTTAATGATACTCTGCTCCTGGGCATGTCCTATCCGATTGGACTTTGGATTAGATAATACCCAACTCATGATGGGTATTTGCGGCCTTAGAAGGACTATGTGTCCTGTCGTCAATTGTTCAGTATCCACCAGGGCCCAATAACATGCCAACAGCTGTTGCTCCAGTGGAGTGTATTTTTCTCCTGCATCTGGTAATTTCCGATTCCAGAAGCCTAGTGGCACTCTTTTGCCCCCTTGCTTCTGCCACAATGACCAGTTTGCATACATATGCTGAACTGATACATGAAGTTCTATCTCACCATCTTGTAAAGGCCATAAATCTACAGCCTGTTGTATGGCTTCTTTTACTGCCTCAAATGCAACCTGTTGCTCTTCTCCCCACGTGAACTCGTACTTCTTGCGAGTCACCTTGTAAAGAGGAGCAAGAAGCTGCCCCAGATGCGGAATGTGTTGTCTCCAGAATCCAAACAATCCTATGTAGGATTGTGTTTCCTTCTTGTCTTTCGGAGTGGGAAAATTTAAGATTTTCTGCCTTGCCTTAGGGAGAATCTCCCTATGGCCCTTATTCCATTGAATTCCTAAGAATTTCACCGTCTGAGAGGGGCCCTGCACCTTGCTATCATTTATTTCCCATCCTTTTTCCCGCAAATGATGTAACAGTCTGTCCAATTGTTTCTTTACAGATTGTTCATCCGGTCCCTGAATCATTATATCATCGATATAATGTGAAAACTGCATTTCTGATGGTAAATCAAACTCATCCAAATGTTCTGCCACCGTCCGGTGACAGATGGTTGGACTATGTATCCAACCTTGTGGCAATCGAGTGAACGTATATTGACGTCCTTGCCACGTAAAGGCAAACTGATCTTGTGCCTTTTCTTCTATTGGAATTGTGAAGAACGCTTGTGCGATATCAATCACAGCGTACCATTGTCCACTGTGACTTTGGATCTGCTCCACAATTGTAATGGTGTCTGGGACAGCTGCCGTCAAGGGAGGTGTTTGTTTATTCAATTCCCTGTAATCGACAGTCATCCTCCAAGACCCATCACTCTTCTTCACAGGCCATACCGGATTGTTCCATGCTGTGGTTGCAGGCCTCACAACCCCAGCATCGACCAAATCCTTAATGGTTTCTCCTATTTCCTTGTGACCTCCAGGAATTCTGTATTGCTTCATAGCAACCAGTTTTCCTGCAGGAGGGATGTGTACGGGTGGCATTTTGACCTTTCCCACCGTAACTGGACAAGCTTTTATCCCTATTTTCCTTACGCCAAAGGCAAACTTACCATCTTCGAGGTGTAGTGTCAATCCTTTCAGAATATCTATGCCAATGATATATTCCGGAATAGGTACTACTAACACCGTGTATTTACGTAAGGGCAAATTGCCCAGTTTCAAAGTTACCTGTGTCTGTACTCCCTCAGTAACTTTTCCTCCCAATCCTGAAATATTAACTTTTGGACCTTTAAACTTTTTGGGATTTCCATAAATCAGAGTAGCCTCCGCCCCTGTATCTACTAAAGCTGGGACCCTTTGGACATTACCCCCTTTCCAATGTATGGCTAGCGGGACGTAGGGTCTGTCATCCCGCCTAACCCAAACAGGGGCTTGGCTTGCTACCTATGCGGAATCAGAATCTGATTCCTCCAGGAGCGGAGCAGATGGCTTCAAATGGTCCTGCACTTGGGTAGCTACCATTGCAGCCATCTCCTTCCATGGATAGATCTTTTGAAAGTCCTCCCATTCTAATTTCTTAGGCTCTGAATTAGTGACCTGCTTCTCTCTCTTTTTAGAAGTTTTTGGGGCCACTGAATCTTCCCTTTTATCCACCTTTTTGTTGGATAATACCTTCTGTTTATAAAGACGCCACAAATCACCTGTATCTTTTCCATCAATGGCGTCCTTGGAGACTCCAGCTTTCAGGAGAGCCTGAAACATATCTCTACGAGATACCCTTGGCACTCCTGAATCACCAGTCCCCTGGGAACTAGGATTCCTAGACCTATCACGATCTGTTCGCTTTTCCTCTCTATCCCAGTTTCCCATATCTTGCAATTCCCGCATTCTAGCCACGACCGCAGACATTGGCTCATTAGTCATGGATAGAAGTAGGGTCATCATCACGGCTTTATAAGCCGAAGGTGCAGTCTTAATTAAACGATTTCTAACTCCTGCTGTCAGCCGAGTCTCCAAATAATCTTCCATATGCTCGATGATAATTAATGAGACCCTCATAGCTTCCTCCTTCAACCTTTCAATGCCATCCCTGATAGTGTACCAAGGTTTGTCATTGATTGGAATGTCTGCCTCTGTTGGGAATTTATTAAGAAACCCATTGGTTACTATATTAAACAGGGAAATAGCACTTTCTCCTTGATGATTAGGAAAATATTCTCTAAAATTTCTACTGATTACTGGATCTCTAGTTAGAGTAACAAATCTCATTGCATCTTTTGGATCCAACATTACCCCAGTCGCCCCGTGCTCAAATAGACGGACCAACCATGGTATGTCAGATTCCCCAGGCCTTTGCCTAAATCTACTCAGTATATCATCAACTTCTGACTGAGAAAAATCCTCTAGGGTAAGCCTGGTGCGCCTATGTGGCACCAATTCTTCTTGCACCAACAGTCTCCCATCGGCATCGTACATATAGTTTCCCTGATCGTCATACCTGGGCAACCTTTGCCCATCATGACCTACGATAGGCTGGGTATTGGGTCCATATTCAGTAGTTTCCTTCCTTCTGCTAATGGGCTGGGCACGTTTTAAAGCAGGTGGATCAATTATTGGATTGGGTGGGTCTTCCCAATCCCCCTTATGCCAGTCCTCCTCCCCCGAAGAAGATGAGGAATCCCATAAGTCTCCATCCCACTTATCTGGGTCCCAGTTCACAGAAGCAGAAGCTATAGCTTTCGATACCTTTCGCTTATCAACTTTACCTTTACGCCCCTTATATTTATTCTGAGCAACTTTTACAACAGCCTTTTCTGCAATATTCTGGTAATGTTCTATTTTTTCCTTTATCAGCCTTTGGTTACATTCCAACACCACTCTCTTTCCTTCAGATTCTGCTAACTTTTGTTCCGTCTGATTAAGTTTTCTTATTAGTTGGGACTTCTTCTTATGGATATTCCTATAGGCTGAGGCCAATACCCAATTTCTCCTACCCAACTGAACTGCGTCACCTGCCTTGGCAGGGGTCTCCTCGAGTACCTTAACGACATCGAGGGGCTCTGAATCTTTTAGCTTACTATCCCATGATTCTGCAAGCCCACTATGCATCAACTCCTGAGCTAATATATCATAGGGACCCTCGGACCAGCCGGGGATGTCTATTTTCTGAACGATTTTAGTTTTATCTTTCTTGGTTCTTTTTCTAAACATATTGTTGTCTTATTGGCAAAATGCCAATTGGTGAAACTTTTTGCGCAGAGTTCCCCCTTACAGAACTCACAAAATTTTGGCAACTTGCCAATTGGTGAAACTTTGCACAGAGGTCCCCTTTACTGCGAGACACCACCCTGCAAATTGGCATCAATTTCCCAAGTCCTGTCTCAAAGTTACAGAACTCCGAAAATTTTGGCAACGTGCCAATTGGTGAAATTTTGCACAGAGGTCCCCTTTACGGCGAGGCACCACCCTGCAAACTGGCACCAATTTCCCAAGTCCTGTCTCAAAGTTACAGAACTCCGAAAGTTTTGGCAACGTGCCAATTGGTGAAATTTTGCACAGAGGTCCCCTTTACGGCGAGGCACCACCCTGCAAACTGGCACCAATTTCCCAAGTCCTGTCTCAAAGTTACAGAACTCCGAAAGTTTTGGCAACGTGCCAATTTTGGTGAAACTCTGCACAGAGTTCCCCTTTACAAAATTTTGGCAACGTGCCAATCTGGTGAAACTTGGCACAGAGGTCCCCCTTATGGCGAGGCACCACCCTGCAAACTGGCACCGATTTCCCGAGTCCTGTCTCAAAGTTACAGAACTCCGAAAATTTTGGCAACGTGCCAATTGGTGAAATTTTGCACAGAGGTCCCCTTTACTGCTAGACACCACCGTGCAAACTGGCACCAATCTCCCAAGTCCTGCTTCAAAGTTACAGAACTTATAATATTTTGGCAGTATGCCAATGGGTTCAACAAGGACTACTTACTGCAACTATCAATTTGTATTTACTATTATTACTCTATCACCTATCAAAGCAAAGTTATAACCATTTGAACCCCTTGGCAATGGGCCAAAAATCTAATATGGCGACAGCAACCCCCCCGTGCACTGAGAAGCACTGTCACAATACCAAATTATACAGTAATATAACCTTACCAAAGACAACAATATCCTGCCAGACTACGCCAATTTATGTCTTACCTGCTCAAGTTTTGGCTATTCTTCAACCTCATTGGCATACCTACCAAGCATACCGTCTGAGACAGTTTTCAAAATAAGACAAATATAAAACACAGGTTTATTTACTCTTTAGTATATGTAAGTAAAATAGTTAATTAACATATAGGCATTGAGATCACATGGGTAACAAAGATAAGCATCAATACATCACCGGATATTGTAGCATCACTCCGCAATCGGGGGATCTCCAGGTACGATTGGTAGGAGGAATCCGGTTAGTACGCCGATACGTCTATCGACCACAACAAAACGAGTCCCGACTCCTCCCTGAAGATCACTGTTATTTATGCTGTTCTTACATTACGTGGCATATCTGCTTCTGCGCAGTTATGGGTATATACGTCATTCTAATATGGCTATTCAGGTTCTAGACATGCGTAGTAGATGATTGGCAACAAAATATACTGAATATTTTGTCCATGAAGTTATCGACATCTGTGTTCTATTATGAGTCATTCTTGCTGTTCTTACCATATATGTTCAAAATATTCTGCTTTTGAACAAATGTTAGCAGAATATTCAGACGGGTCATTAGTTCATTGAAGTTCTGGTTAACTCATACGGCAACTAGTTATTTGATTACCTTAATTTCCCTGCTCCTGACACAATCACCCAGTTCAATCGTATCCCATACGTGTCACATATGCTCGCTCATCTCTATTGTTAACCCTAAATAGTAGAGAATTTGGCTTTGATGGAATTTGGAAGTTAAATCCCTTCTAGTTAAATCTCCTTGATGGCACCACAAGGACGGAAGAGATTTTACTGAAATTTTTTAATACTAATATTGCTTCCTCTTCATTGTCTGTGGTGTGGGATGCTATGAAGGCATTTGTGCGTGGTCATTATATTCAGAAGATTAGTTTGTATAAATCTAAATCTCAGGATGCTATTATGACCCTCCAGCAACGAGTCTTAGAAGCAGAGCAAGCCTTCCACTAATCATACAGAAAGTAATTGGAAAGAGGCACAGTCCTGCCTTGCAGAACATGTGAGAGGTATCACGAAAAACAAGAGTCTTTTTATGAAGCAGAAGATTTATGACTAAGGGGACGTCGGTGGTCATTTTTTTGCTTCTATAACTAAGGCACTGGGATCATCATTGAGAAGGCCTGATAATTTTTTGGGGCCCTTTTTTCTTTATTTTAAGGATTTTGTCTGATGATCAAAGACCAATATTAGTTGCTCCCTTGCAACTGAATAAACTAAAGGATGCAGTAGCAAAACTTTGTAATGAAAAGACACATGGGTTGGATGGTCTTCCAAATGAATTTTTAAAATGTTATCAAGATATACTTCTGCCGCCTTTATTAATGGTTTTTAATTAATCATGGCATACATGTATACTTCCATCATCCATGAGAGATGTTAGAATTGACTTAATTTTTAAACCAGGAAAGAATTTGTCTCTTCCAAATTCATCTCATTCAATATTTTTTTCTGACTACAGTTATAAGAATGTTAGTGAAGGCACTTCTGAAAAGATTACTTAAAAGATTCTTGATAGGATGCCGTTTGGTGAGAAGCTTCTGTTATTGGTTAAATTACTTTATTGAATGCCAGAGGCAAGAGTGAGGGTAAACAACCATATTTCTAGACAGATAATGTTAGAGGGGGGGAACAAGGCAAGAGGTGTCCCTCTTTAAGACAACCACTTGATATAGTTGGACTACATCATGGAGAAATTGAGGAACATGTTTCACTGTACGCAGTTAATTTGTTGTATATAGGGAATGTGAGTAAATCTATGGGTCCTACTGTGTTTCCCCAAAATAGGTCCTACCCCAAAAGTAAGACCTATCAGGTTTTGGGGGAGGCTTGAAAATAGGACCTAGCTCAGGTGCCCCACAATAAAAAAAATACTCACCTGGTCCGCGGCGTCCCGATGGTCTCCGGCGGCACTGCAGCACCGCGGTGTCCTCCTTGTCTCACAGCTAATCTTCTGCTGGAGACGGGGCTTTGAATACCCCGCTTCCAGCAACGCGAGCTCTGTGATTGGCTCATTGAGCACTGGCAGCCAATCACAGCCGGCGCTTGATGAGCCAATCACAACCATTCAGTGATGTAATTCACTGAATGGCTGTGATTGGCTCATCGAGCGCCGGCTGTGATTGGCTGCCAGCGCTCAATGAGCCAATCACAGCGCTTGCTTTGCTGGAAGCGGGGTATTCAAAGCCCCATCTCCAGCAGAAGATCAGCTGTGAGACGAGGGCGCCGCCGCGCTGCCACCGGACACCATCAGGAGGCATCAGGATGCCGCAGCCCAGGTGAGTATAACCCCCCCCCCCCTGAAAATAAGACACTGTGCCCTTTTTGGGGCAAAAAAATAATGTAAGACAGTGTCTTGAAATATTTGGTAAGATTCTGAGGCTTACTTGGGGGAAATCTGTTATTCTGCTTTTAGACCCTTTGACAGTGGATTTTTCATAGGAACATACACAATTACAAATAGTGAAGGAATTCAAACATTTAGAAATTATGGTGTCTTTTAGACCTCAGGACTTTTTAGTTTTGCTAAGTTGCTTTCATTCATAGAATAATTTGAGAAAAGGTCATGGTCTAGGGTGGTCTTCCCTTGTTGATAACTGGCAGAGGAAATCTTACTAAAATGGTAATGATGCCATAGCTCCTTTATATACTTCATAACTCCCTGGTTTGGATTTCATTACAATATTTTTTTAGATTTCATTACATTAATTTTTAAAATTTCATAGGATATTAAGAACCCTATTGTGGAATATGAAATCTGCTAGAATCAAATGGATAAACCGTTTGGAGGGCTGGAATTTCCAAATGTTTGGATATATTTGGCTCCCTGCACACAGGCGGAAATTCTGCAGTTAGATTTCCGGCAGAATGTCCGCCCGTGCCCGCCTGCATAGGATTGCATTGCAAAACACAATCCTATGTACAGAGCCGCGATTTTTCAGCGTGAAAACACATGCAGAAAACAAATCGCTGCATGTTCTATTTCTGTGCGGGTCTCGCAGAGGTCCACACAGAAATGTCTGTAGCGACGGTCCGGCTCCGCCCTGCGCATGCGCCGGCTGCCGGCGCATAGCAGGAGACGGAACATGCCAGGAGCGGGTGAGCCGCAGGCCTCTTCATGGGCATGGGTCCGCATCCCACTGCCAGAATTCTCGCAGCGGGATACAACTCGGCCGTCTGCAGGCGGCTTTTTCTGGCATCACAAATGCAACAGTGGAAAAGTTGATAAGAAATGGGGTGGGTTTGAATGGTAGATTACTTTCTAACATGACAGGTTATACTCTCCCTATATTGGTATGTGAGAGAGGGAATATGTGATTGAGATACGGAATACATTTAAGCATATTTTACAACTAGATGGATTCTCTATTTACATTTCCCTTTGGAGAAACCCCAAATTGCCAGAATTCGTTAGATTGTAGGGTTTTTCACGGTGGGAAAACAGAAGGGTAATGTTTCTGGACCAGGTGCATTCTGGGTTGTCTCTTTTATGGTTCTGAACAATTTAGAGAGGCATTTTACATCTGTCCTCAGCGTTATCCCTGTGTTCACTGTGGTCTTGCATAAGACTGCAGGTGACATTTGCTGTACTACAGTACATCATCTATCCTCAAAGTTATCACTGTGTTCTCTGTGGTGTTACATAGGACAGCAGGTGACATCATTATCTGTCCTCAGCGTTATTACTGTGTTCTCTGCAGTGTTACATAGGAATGCAGGTGACATCTGCTGTACTACAGTACATCATCTGTCCTCAGTGCTATCCCTGTGTTCACTGTGGTCTTGCATAGGACTGCAGGTGACATTTGCTGTACTACAGTACATCATCTGTCCTCAGCGTTATCACTGTGTTCTCTGTGGTATTACATAGGACAGCAGGTGACATAATTAGCTGTCCTCAGTGTTATCACTGTGTTCTCTGCGGTGTTATATAGGACAGCAGGTGACATCATTATCTGTCCTCAGCGTTATCCCTGTGTTCACTGTGGTCTTGCATAAGACTGCAGGTGACATTTGCTGTACTACAGTACATCATCTGTCCTCAACGCTTTCACTGTGTTCTCTGTGCTGTTACATAGAACTGCAGGTGACATCATTATCTGTCCTCAGCATTATCACTGTGTTTTCTGTGCTGTTACATTGAAGTGCAATTGTACAGTACTCCGCTAATGTATTACCTGTCACCAATGATGGAGAAGGGTGGGTTTCATTAGCAGTAGTTCGAGGAGGAGACACAGAGCAGGAGATCACGTGGGTTCAGCAGCAAGGTCACGTGGGCCGGCACACATCGCTGTTATTAAAGGCAGCCAATGTTACTAAAGACAAAATGTGGGCTTAAAAAATGGCCTTACTCAAAATCGGCCTTGGTAGATGTCAATGCTAGTAGAGGTTTTACTGTATTTACCAAAGCTGCCAGTTACACCGGAGACTCTTATAAGCATGTAGAAGGACAGGGACTTGTTAGGAGTGTAGCTAGGGTGTGCTTTATCCACTCTATTGCTAGCCCATGCTAGTGCTGTAGGAAATTACTGCAAGGATGAATGGAAGAGATATGCTAATAAGATGTTAGAGCACATTGATAAATGGTGACAAGCTACTGAAGGTCATCTACTCCCTTCATGTTATGGGAGCCTAATTGCTAAACAGACCACTGACTTGTGAATATAGGCAGGGAATTATGTAGCAGGTGACAGATAGCATAAGGACTTTATTTCCTCCATAACTGGAGGGGGCCATTACAGATCTGCTTACTGCCCTACCAGACATAAAATTTGGACGCTAATTCTTTTGCACTTAAAATTAAATAATCGAGTTGGGACCCATTAACTTTTCCTATATATGACATAAGCAATGCTCGTGCCAAATTTCAAGTTTCTATGACATCAGGAAGTTGGAGAATTAGTGGCGTGAGTCAGTGAGTCAGTAAGGGCTTTCCTCTTTATATATATATATATATATATATATATATATATATATATATGAGAGCTGAGATGAGATTGGTTACTAGGAGCAACAAGGACAGATTCAATAAATTAGGCCACAAAAGTTAATGGCCGCCATACCCCAAAATATTCTCTATCCAGAAGGACAGTCAGATAGCCAGGACGGGCATTGTTACCACGGTCAGTTGCCATGGTAGCAGTAGCCATTTTGGTGGGCATGGAGACCCAATGATGCACCCCTTCAGTGACCCTAAAGATAATACTGCCCCAAAAATAACAGAGCATCTCAAGGGCCCCAATAGAGCGCCTCCTAAATGGCTCCAATAGCAATAGTGCACCTCCTTTATGCTCCCAATAGCAACAGTGCACCTCCTTAATGGCCCCAGTAGCAGTAGTGCGCCTTAAATGGCCCCAGTGGGAATAGTGTGTCTCCTTAATGTTTCCAGTAGCAATAGTGCAACTCGTAATTGGTCCCAATAGCAATAGTGCACCTCCTTAATGGCCCCAATAGCAATAGTGACCTCCTAAATGGCTCCAGTAGCAATAGTATACCTCCTAAATGGCCCCAGTAGCAATAGTACACCTATTAATTGACCGCAGAAGCAATAGTGCGCCTCCTAAATGGCCAAAGTAGCAATAGTGCATCTTTCTAATGTCCCCAGTTGCAATAGTGCGCCTCCTTAATGGCTCCAATAGCAACAATGCTGCTCCTAAATGGCCCCAGTAGCAAAAGTGCGCATTCTAAATGGCCCCAGTAGCAATAGTGCGCCTCCTAAATGGCCCCAGTAGCAATAGTGTGTCTCCTTAATGTCCCTAGTAGAGATGAGCGAACGTACTCGTCCGAGCTTGATACTCGTTCGAGTATTAGCGTGTTCGAGATGCTCGTTACTCGAGACGAGCACCACGCGATGTTCGAGTTACTTTCACTTTCATCTCTGAGACGTTAGCGCACTTTTCTGGCCAATAGAAAGACAGGGAAGGCATTACAACTTCCCCCTGCGATGTTCAAGCCCTATACCACCCCCCTGCAGTGAGTGGCTGGCGAGATCAGGTGTCACCCGAGTATTTAAATCGGCCCCTCCCGCGGCTCGCCACAGATGCATTCTGACATAGATCAGGGAAAGTGCTGCTGATGCTGGAGCTGCTATAGGGAGAGTGTTAGGAGTTATTTTAGGCTTCAAGAACCCCAACGGTCCTTCTTAGGGCCACATCTGACCGTGTGCAGTACTGCTGAGGCTGCTTTTAGCAGTGTTGCACTTTTTTTTTTTTTTTTTGTATATCGGCCATGCAGAGCATTGCGTCCTCAGTCTGCAGTCATTGTACATAGTATAGGGCCAGTACTGGTGAGGCAGGGACAGTGGGAAAGGTGAAAGAGATATACTGTCTATATAGGCAGTGGGCTTTTTCAAACAAATTTGGGAAAAAATATATATATTTGGGCTGCCTGTGACCGTCCTCACTGTACTGCGTGTCTGCTGGGGGTAGTAGTCCTAATTAATACACAGCTAAGTGTTACAGCAGGCTTGCGCAAAAGTGTTTCCTGGCTCTGCGTTGCCCGTTACATCACCGCCGTCATCCCGTCCAGAGGGAAACAGTCTGCAGTAATTTTACATAGTATAGGGCCAGTAGTGGTGAAGCAGGGACAGTGGGAAAGGTGAAAGAGATATACTGTCTATATAGGCAGTGGGCTTTTTCAAAAAAATTTGGGAAAAATACTATCTTTGGGCTGCCTGTGACCGTCTTGAGTGTACTGCGTCTCAGCTGGGGGTAGTAGTCCTAATTAATACGCAGCTAAGTGTAACAGCAGGCTTGCGCAAAATTGTTTCCTGGCTCTGCGTTGCCCGTTACATCACCGCTGTCATCCCGTCCAGAGGGAAACAGTCTGCAGTAATTTTACATAGTATAGGGCCAGTAGTGGTGAGGCAGGGACAGTGGGAAAGGTGAAAGAGATATACTGTCTATATAGGCAGTGGGCTTTTTCAAACAAATTTGGGAAAAATACTATCTTTGGGCTACCTGTGACCGTCTTGAGTGTACTGCGTCTCTGCTGGGGGTAGTAGTCCTAATTAATACGCAGCTAAGTGTTACAGCAGGCTTGCGCAAAATTCTTTCCTGGCTCTGCGTTGCCCGTTACCTCACCGCCGTCATCCCGTCCAGAGGGAAACAGTATACATATATACGCTGCCTATAGTATCTGTCTGCTGTCTCAGCTCAGCCTTTAAAAAAATAGAAGCAAAACACTTAAGGCCTACTAGTGGCCTTTAGACACTTGACTGCTTCTGCGCTGTGAATTCCACTAGCTCAGTCATACGCACCTACGTCTGACTACAGGCTTGCGCAAAATTCTTTCCTGGCTCTGCTGTGCGTTCCGTAAGCGAAGTCAGCCTCCAACCACAGGCCAATAAGCGGCACATTTAATTACAGCGTTCTGTTTCTGCACTACTGGTAATACACCATGCTGAGGGGTAGGGGAAGGCCTAGAGGACGTGGACGCGGGCGAGGACGCGGAGGCCCAAGTCAGGGTGTGGGCACAGGCCGAGCTCCTGATCCAGGTGTATCGCAGCCGACTGCTGCGGGATTAGGAGAGAGGCACGTTCCTGGCGTCCCAAGATTAATCTCACAATTAATGGGTCCACGCGGTAGACCTTTATTAGAAAATGAGCAGTGTGAGCAGGTCCTGTCGTGGATGGCAGAAAGTGCATCCAGCAATCTATCGACCACCCAGAGTTCTGCGCCGTCCACTGCTGCAACTCTGAATCCTCTGGCTGCTGCTCCTCCTTCCTCCCAGCCTCCTCACTCCATTACAATGACACATTCTGAGGAGCAGGCAGACTCCCAGGAACTGTTCTCGGGCCCCTGCCCAGAATGGGCAGCAATGGTTCCTATCCCACCAGAGGAGTTTGTCGTGACCGATGCCCAACCTTTGGAAAGTTCCCGGGGTCCGGGGGATGAGGCTGGGGACTTCCGGCAACTGTCTCAAGAGCTTTCAGTGGGTGAGGAGGTCAGCGACGATGAGACACAGTTGTCTATCACTCAGGTAGTAGTAATTGCAGTAAGTCCGAGGGAGGAGCGCACAGAGGATTCGGAGGAAGAGCAGCAGGACGATGAGGTGACTGACCCCACCTGGTGTGCTAAGCCTACTGAGGACAGGTCTTCAGAGGGGGAGGCAAGTGCAGCAGCAGGGCAGGTTGGAAGAGGCAGTGCGGTGGCCAGGGGTACAGGCAGGGCCAGACTGAATAATCCACCAACTGTTTCCCAAAGCGCCCCCTCGCGCCATGCCACCCTGCAGAGGCCGAGGTGCTCAAAGGTCTGGCAGTTTTTCACTGAGAGTGCAGACGACCGACGAACAGTGGTGTGCAACCTTTGTCGCGCCAAGATCAGCCGGGGAGCCACCACCACCAGCCTCACCACCACCAGCATGCGCAGGCATATGATGGCCAAGCACCCCACAAGGTGGGACGAAGGCCGTTCACCGCCTCCGGTTTGCACCACTGCCTCTCCCCCTGTGCCCCAACCTGCCACTGAGATCCAACCCCCCTCTCAGGACACAGACACGACCGTCTCCCGGCCTGCACCCACACCCTCACCTCCGCTGTCCTCGACCCCATCCACCAATGTCTCTCAGCGCACCGTCCAGCCGTCGCTAGCGCAAGTGTTTGAGTGCAAGCGCAAGTACGCTGCCACGCACCCGCACGCTCAAGCGTTAAACGTGCACATAGCCAAATTGATCAGCCTGGAGATGCTGCCGTATAGGCTTGTGGAAACGGAGGCTTTCAAAAACATGATGGCGGCGGCGGCCCGCGCTATTCGGTTCTCAGTTGCCACTACTTTTCCCGATGTGCCGTCCCAGCCCTGCACGACCACGTCTCCCGCAACATTGTACGCGCCCTCACCAACGCGGTTACTGCCAAGGTCCACTTAACAACAGACACGTGGACAAGCACAGGCGGGCAGGGCCACTATATCTCCCTGACGGCACATTGGGTGAATTTAGTGGAGGCTGGGACCGAGTCAGAGCCTGGGACCGCTCACGTCCTACCCACCCCCAGAATTGTGGGCCCCAGCTCGGTGGTGGTATCTGCGGCGGTGTATGCTTCCTCCACTAAACCACCCTCCTCCTCCTCCTCCTCCTCCTCCTACGCAACCTCTGTCTCGCAATCAAGAGGTGTCAGCAGCAGCACGTCGCCAGCAGTTGGTGTCGCGCGGCGTGGCAGCACAGCGGTGGCCAAGCGTCAGCAGGCCGTGCTGAAACTACTCAGCTTAGGAGAGAAGAGGCACACGGCCCACGATCTGCTGCAGGGTCTGACAGAGCAGACCGACCGCTGGCTTTCGCCGCTGAGCCTCCAACCGGGCATGGTCGTGTGTGACAACGGCCGTAACCTGGTGGCGGCTCTGCAGCTCGGCAGCCTCACGCACGTGCCATGCCTGGCCCACGTCTTCAATTTGGTGGTTCAGCGCTTTCTGAAAAGCTACCCACGCTTGTCAGACCTGCTCAGAAAGGTGCGCCGGCTCAGCGCACATTTCCGCAAGTCCACCCTGCAACATCGGTTTCATCTGCCAGTGCACCGACTGCTGTGCGACGTACCCACACGGTGGAACTCTACGCTCCACATGTTGGCCAGGCTCTATGAGCAGCGTAGAGCTATAGTGGAATACCAACTCCAACATAGGCGGCGTAGTGGGAGTCAGCCTCCTCAATTCTTTACAGAAGAGTGGGCCTGGTTGGCAGACATCTGCCAGGTCCTTAGAAACTTTGAGGAGTCTACCCAGATGGTGAGCGGCGATGCTGCAATCATTAGCGTCACCATTCCTCTGCTATGCCTCTTGAGAAGTTCCCTGCAAAGTATAAAGGCAGACGCTTTGCGCTCGGAAACGGAGGCGGGGTAAGACAGTATGTCGCTGGATAGTCAGAGCACCCTCCTGTCTATATCTCAGCGCGTTGAGGAGGAGGAGGTGGAGGAGCATGAGGAGGAGGAGGAAGAGGAGGAGGAGGAGGATCCTGAAAGTGATCTTCCTAGTGAGGACAGCCATGTGTTGCATACAGGTACCCTGGCACACATGGCTGACGTCATGTTGGGATGCCTTTCTCGTGACCCTCGCATTACACGCATTCTGGCCACTACGGATTACTGGGTGTACACACTGCTCGACCCACGGTATAAGGAGAACCTTTCCACTCTCATACCCGAAGATGAAAGGGGTTCGAGAGTGATGCTATACCACAGGACCCTGGCGAGCAAACTGATGGTAAAATTCCCATCTGACAGCGCTAGTGGCAGAAGACGCAGTTCCGAGGGCCAGGTAGCAGGGGAGGCGCGGAGATCAGGCAGCATGTACAGCACAGGCAGGGGAACACTCTCCAAGGCCTTTGACAGCTTTATGGCTCCCCAGCAAGACTGTGTCACCGCTCCCCAGTCAAGGCTGAGTCGGCGGGAGCACTGTAAAAGGATGGTGAGGGAGTACGTAGCCGATCGCACGACCGTCCTCCGTGACGCCTCTGCCCCCTACAAGTACTGGGTGTCGAAGCTGGACACGTGGCCTGAACTTGCGCTGTATGCCCTGGAGGTGCTTGCTTGTCCTGCGGCTAGCGTCTTGTCAGAGAGGGTGTTTAGTGCGGCTGGGGGAATCATCACGGATAAGCGTACCCGCCTGTCAACCGGAAGTGCCGACAGGCTTACAATAATAAAGATGAACAAAGCCTGGATTTCCCCAGACTTCTCTTCTCCACCAGCGGACAGCAGCGGTACCTAAACAATACGTAGGCTGCACCCGCGGATGGAAGCATTGTTCTCTATCACCATCAAAAACGTGGACCTTTTAGCTTCATCAATCTGTGTATAATATTCATCCTCCTCCTCCTGCTCCTCCTCCTGAAACCTGACGTAATCACGCCAAACGGGCAATTTTTCTGAGGCCCACAAGGCTCAGTCATATAATTTTTGTAAACAATGTTTATACGTTTCAATTCTCAATTCAATAAAGCATTGAAACTTGCACCTGAACCAATTTTTATTTTAACTGTGCCGCCTACAGGCCTAGTTACAAATTAAGCCACATTAACCAAAGCGATTAATGGGTTTCACCTGCCCTCTTGGTTGGGCATGGGCAATTTTTCTGAAGTACATTTGTACTGTTGGTACAACAATTTTTTGGGGCCCTCGCCTACATTGTAATTCTAGTAATTTTTAGCCCACCTGCATTAAAGCTGATGTTACCTCAGCTGTACTGGGCACTGCAATGGGATATATTTATGTACCGCCGGTGGGTTCCAGGGAGCCACCCATGCTGTCGGTCCACACGGAGTTGTAACTGCATGTGTCCACTTCTAAAGAACCCCAGTCTGACTGGGGAATGCAGTGTGGGCCGAAGACCACCTGCATTAAACCTGACGTTACCTCAGCTGTGATGGGCAATGCAATGGGATATATTTATGTACCGCCGGTGGCTTCCTGGGACCCACCCATGCTGTCGGTCCACACGGAGTTGTAACTGCATGTGTCCACTTCTAAAGAACCCCAGTCTGACTGGGGCATGCAGTGTGGGCCGAAGCCCACCTGCATTAAACCTGACGTTACCTCAGCTGTGATGGGCAATGCAATGGGATTTATTTATGTACAGCCGGTGGGTTCCAGGGAGCCACCCATGCTGTGGGTGCACACGGAATTCCCATTGCGGAGTTGTACCTGCCTGTGACTATTTATAAAAAACTCCGGTCTGACTGGTGCATGCAGACACCTTGACAGAATGAAT